>NC_135974.1:4547487-4898970 GCF_053455715.1 Rhinoraja longicauda
AATGCTTGAATGCCGACTGGTTGCTTGGGATTGAAGAGACAGCTAAATGCAGGCAAGTAAGAGGAACAATATCAAGGCTGATTGAAAGGAAAGGAGTCAACAGCAATATTGAAGGAGAAGGGGCAGAGTTAGTTAGGGAGAGTAGTTGATGAGCAAATGAAGAAGATAGAGTGAAATGCTCTGGAAAATTAATATACATTTGGGTAAAGGCATTCTATGCATACAAGGTAGGAGAACATTGTGAAGGGTTTAAGAAATAAGGGATGCTGGATAAGATTGTTAAATTGAGGGAAAATGAAGAAATATGATGTGATGATATATTTGTGTAGGTCTCCAGATTCACACTGTTTTTCTGCACCAATACAGAAATCAGGCTTGTTCTTTGAAGATGCTCCGGAGATTGATGACAGCCTCATGTTCCAGGACATGAATCTCTCTCGACCACTTTTAAAGGTATTGTGTGTTAATGTAATATAAGAAGATAACTGCAGATGCTGGTACAAATTGAAGGTATTTATTCACAAAATGCTGGGGTAACTCAGCAGGTCAGGCAGCATCTCAGGAGAGAAGGAATGGGCGACGTTTCGGGCCGAGACCCTTCTTCAGACTGAGTTAATGTGTAGTACTTAAAGTATGAAGCTGTCAGTTTTTAAACTCGCTACGGCGAATGCTTAGACCATTTTGTACACATTTAATTGTTCTATTGGGATTCTTAAAATGTACAGTTTAAATTGTTTGATGTTTGTCAATGGCTGTCCATGATGACTGCAAGTCTAGGATCTTAGAGTGATAGAAAGATATACAGCATGGAAACGGGCCCTTTGGCTCAACTTATGCATGCTGACCAAATTGGCATTTGGCCCATATCCCCGTAGACATTTCCTATTAGAGTCTGATAACTATATTGCATGCTATATAGCATCTCTTGGACAGTTTCTCCAATCTCCCTAACCGTTATTCCTCTGTGTGATTGAATTTAGGCGATCACTACCATGGGTTTCAAGCAGCCAACTCCCATTCAGAAAGCGTGTATCCCTTTGGGTTTGCTGGGGCGAGACCTGTGTGCATGTGCTGCCACTGGGACAGGTAGGTGTTGTTCAATAACTTGTCTGTCAGTCACCAATATCGCTTGTATTTTTATATTTTATATTTTGTACACATAGAATTTTTAGTGTGATGTTAGACAATAATATTTTCTGGAACTGAGCATTATTTTTTTTCTGTGATTTCACTTCCTGTATTGCAAGCACAAGCTATTAAATTTGGGCTGTCAGTGCACGTTTGTGTGCGATCTATGTACTATCTCTATTTATTTATTGTAAATTGTGCAGCTACTGCTCTGTCTGAGTTAAACCTTTTTTGTGACAATGCAGTCTAGCCATGATGTACTTTTCACAAAGTACTTGCACACCATTGGTATTCTTGGCAAGTAGATGCATTGGTATGGCTTTTTTCTGGCCATGGCTTCAAATGAGTTTAGTCCAAGGCAAATTAATTGTGAAACAGAATTTAGGTTTACTCAGATATGAACCTAACCCCATTTTAAGAGTACTGTATTTGACAAGAAAAAAGTCTTATATGTTTAGTTTAGTTTATTCTCGCATGCACCGAGGTACAGTGTAAAGCTTTTGTGCGCTAACCAGTCAGCGGAAGGACAAGACATGATTACAATCGAGCCATCCACAGTGTACCGATAGACGATAAAGGAAATAACGTGAATAACGTTTAGTGCCAGTAAAGTCCAATCATAGATAGTCCGCGGGTCTCCAATGAGATGGATTGTAGTTCAGGACTGCTCTTTAGTTGTTGGTAGGATGGTCAGTTGCCTGATAACAGCTGGTTATCTTTCAACCCGATATATCACTGAACATCTGATGTTTAAAGATTTTAAACTCTCATGTGGCTGTTAATTAGGTTTATCTTTGTATTCTCCTACTCTTTAGGTAAAACTGCTGCTTTCATGCTGCCTGTACTAGAACGTTTGATCTATAAACCACGTCAGGCTCCTGTTACCAGGGTGTTGGCCCTTGTTCCAACTCGTGAACTAGGCATTCAAGTGCATTCTGTCGCCAGAAATTTGGCACAGTACACATCCATCACCGTCTGCCTTGCTGTAGGTAAGTTTGGACTGAAATTGTAACTGCTACAGTGAGAAAACTGAACCTGATTGTGGCAACAACATCTATTTCAATGTTTTAGATTTGTGCCAACTTCTGTATGCTCTTTACAAAACAATATGTATTGCTATAGTGTGATAGTCGGTGTAACAGAAAAGGCAAAAGTGTAGATAGCTACACCACAGAGTAAGTGATGTAATTGATGCCAATGGCATCCATGTCAACCAAAGGCTTTGATATCTCAGCAGAGGGGCAATGAAAATCCAGATCGTGGTTTACTTGGGATATTATAGTTCCATGGACTCAACCCGAAACGTCGCCCATTCCTTCTCTCCTGAGATGCTGCCTGACCTGCTGAGTTACTCCAGCATTTTGTGAATAAATACCTTGGTTGTTACAACACATCCCCTCTTTCTGTTGCTGCTAAATCAGCCTGTGCACAGATGATATTGCTGCAACCACTATAGCTGTTAAAAGAGAATTGTCATGTGATCTTCCAGATGGGAAATTCTTTATTTCAAGGCTTTGCAAAATGCACCTTAATGCAAATTAATGGGCAGCACGTAAAGACTTCAGAGGTGACTGGAACTGAATTTAAAGAAAACTTTCCTTTTGAAGAAATGCATAACTTTTAAATGAAAATCAAGAAAACTACAAAGGCTTGAAATCTGAAATAAAAACTGAAAATTCTGGAAATATCCAGTTGGTCAGGCAGCATCTGTGGAAAGAAAAGCAGAGTTATCATTTCAGGACTGTGGTAATCACAACTTGAAAAGGTTCACTTAAACTTTCAAAATAGACTTAAGTTGGCATTAATCTATTAATTAGTGTATTCTTCGGACAGTATTCTTAAAATGTTATTGGAAAATATTAAATTACTGAAGTCGTTCCGGAGGTACTCTCAGCTTTTCCCTTCCATTCAAATCTGGGAGAGAAAACCCATTTCCTGGGATCTGCCACATGATTCTAAAGTGAGTATGAAGTGCAAATTTTGAAGTTTTCATTCAAATTTCTTCACCTCTGTTGGACTTTATAATTGGAGCGTAGTAACAAACTGATGGCATTTTGAAATATTGACTTTCGTGTATGTGCATGGAAATCCCAGAAGTTGCTGTCAGTATCACGGGTCATGACAGCAATTGCCGCTATCCCTCAAAATCTGGACTAATATTGAAAGAAGCTGCTCTATTTTTGTATTGAAAGCAAGTGCCTTTTAAATAGAATATATTTATAAACTGGAACATGATGTCAGAGTTTGCACATTACAAAAGTTCTGTTTAGCAGGATAACATGTTTTTACATGAGAGTTCTAGCCAGGAAAGAGCATGGGGCTTTTTTGGTGCACAGGTACTTGCCTTCTAGGAATAGAGAACAAATTCTCAGCATCGGAGTGAACTGGATGGAATTTCTGTGCTGCAACATTTTCATTGAGGGGCTTTAGATAACTACAAAACACTATGTTTATTTTCAGGTGGATTGGATGTAAAATACCAAGAAGCATCTCTGAGAGCAGGGCCTGATGTTCTTATTGCCACCCCAGGCCGACTGATCGATCATCTTCATAATTGTCCTTCCTTTGATCTCACCAGCATTGAGGTCCTCATTCTGGACGAAGCTGACAGGTAAGAAAGGGTAAAAAAAAACCTTGTTCATGGAGGGGGGTGGGGGAGTAAAACAGCCATTTTAAGGTTCTGTTCCAGTTGCCTTTAATGAGTAGGAGAATGGTACGATATGGGGGAAGTTCATAAGTGATAGGAATAGAATTAGGCCATTCGACCCATCAAGTCTATTCCGCCATTCAACTATGGTCAAAGATACTAAAAGAACAAGATGGACCACTCCGTTGAAATCGCGTATACGGAAGTGTAGTATGCAAAGGAGTCATTTTAATAGGCAAAACCCACCGTTCGCTATGGCTCTCGCAGTGTAATCAGTGTTTTGGGGGAACAGTATGTGTGATTATACCATTAAAGTGCAGAATGTATCTCATCTATCAATTCACAGATTTTTTTTATTTTTCTTTTTAAATGTTTCTGCCTACTAAAATGGCGTCATGACATACTACGGTTTTTAGGGTTGAGTGGTCCAGCTTGTTCCTCTTGTATCTTTTATCATGGCTGATCTTTCTCTCCCTCCTAACCCCATTCCCCTGCCTTTTCCCCATAACATAGAAACATAGAAAATAGGTGCAGGAGTAGGCCATTCGGCCCTTCGAGCCTGCACCGCCATTCAATATGATCATGGCTGATCATCCAGCTCAGTAACCCGTACCTGCCTTCTCTCCATACCCCCTGATCCCTTTAGCAAAAAGGGCCACATCTAACTCCCTCTTAAATATAGCCAATGAACTGGCCTCAAGTACCTTCTGTGGCAGAGAATTCCACAGACTCACCACTCTCTGTGTGAAAAAATGTTTTCTCATCTCGGTCCTAAAAGACTTCCCCCTTATCCTTAAGCTGTGACCCCTGGTTCTGGACTCCCCCAACATCGGGAACAATCTTCCCGCATCTAGCCTCTCAACCCCTTAAGAATTTTATATGTTTCTATAAGATCCCCCCTCAGTCTTCTAAATTCTAGCGAGTACAAGCCTAGTCTATCCAGTCTTTCTTCACATGAAAGTCCCGCCATCCCAGGGATCAATCTAGTGAACCTTCTCTGTACTCCCTCTAAGGCAAGAACGTCTTTCCTCAGATTAGGAGACCAAAACTGCACACAATACTCCAGGTGCGGTCTCACCAAGGCCCTGTACAACTGCAGTAGAACCTCCCTGCTCCTAAACTCAAATCCTCTTGCTATGAATGCCAACATACCATTCGCTTTCTTCACTGCCTGCTGCACCTGCACGCTTGCTTTCAATGACTGGTGCACCATGACACCCAGGTCACGTTGCATCTCCCCTTCTCCTAATCGTTCACCATTCAGGTAATACTCTGCTTTCCTGTTCTTGCCGCCAAAGTGGATAACCTCACATTTATCCACATTATATTGCATCTGCCATGCATTTGCCCACTCGCCTAATCTATCCAAGTCACTCTGCAGCCTCCTAGCATCCTCCTCGCAGCTGCCACCCAGCTTCGTGTCATCCGCAAACTTAGAGATGTTGCATTAAATTCCCTCGTCCAAATCATTAATATACACTGTAAATAACTGGGGTCCCAGCACTGAGCCTTGCGGTACCCCACTAGTCATTGCCTGCCATTCCGAAAAGGACCCGTTTATTCCTACTCTTTGCTTCCTGTCCGCCAACCAATTTTCTATCCACCTTAACACTGAACCCTCAATACCGTGTGCTTTAAGTTTGTACACCAATCTCCTATGTGGGACCTTGTCGAAAGCCTTCTGAAAGTCCAGATATAACACATCGACTGGTTCTCCCTTATCCACTCTACTAGTTACATCCTCGAAAAATTCTATAAGATTCGTCAGACATGATTTGCCTTTTGTAAATCCATGCTGACTTTGTCCGATGATTTCACCACTTTCCAAATGTGATGCTATCACATCTTTAATAACTGACTCTAGCATTTTCCCCACTACCGATGTTAGGCTAACTGGTCTATAATTCCCTGTTTTCTCTCTCCCTCCCTTTTTAAAAAGTGGGGTTACATTAGCTACCCTCCAGTCCTCAGGAACTACTCCAGAATCTAAGGAGTTTTGAGAAATTATCACTAATGCATCCACTATTTCTGAGGCTACTTCCTTAAGCACTCAGGGATGCAGCCTATCTGGCCCTGGGGATTTATCTGCCTTTAATCCATTTAATTTACCTAACACCACTTCCCGACTAACCTGGATTTCCCTCAGATCCTCCTTCTCATTAGACCCCCGGTCCCCCGCTATTTCCGGCAGACGGTTTATGTCTTCCTTAGTGAAGACAGAACCAAAGTATTTGTTCAATTGGTCTGCCATCTCCTTGTTCCCTATGATCAATTCACCTGTTTCCGACTGCAAGGGACCTACATTTGTCTTAACTAATCTTTTTCTCTTCACATATCTATAAAAGCTTTTGCAGTCAGTTTTTATGTTCCTTGCCAGTTTTCCCTCATAATCTATTTTCCCTTTCCTAATTAAGCCCTTTGTCCTCCTCTGCTGGATTCTGAATTTCTCCCAGTCCTCTGGTATGCTACTTTTTCTGGCTAATCTGTATGCTTCATCTTTTGTTTTAATACTATCCTTGATTTCCCTTGTTAGCCAAGGATGCACTACCTTTCCTGGTTTGTTCTTTTGCCAAACTGGGATGAACACTTGTTGTAGTTCATCCATGCGACCTTTAAATGCCTTCCATTGCATGTCCACCGTCAACCCTTTTAGCATCAATTGCCAGTCTATCTTGGACAATTCACGCCTCATACCCTCAAAGTTACCTTTCTTTAAGTTCAGAACACTTGTTTCTGTATTGACTTTGTCACTCTCCATCCTAATGAAGAACTCCACCATATTATGATCACTCTTGCCCAAGGGGCCTCGCACAAGAAGACTGCTAACTAACCCTTCCTCATTACTCAATACCCAGTCTAGAATGGCCTGCTCTCTCGTTGGTTCCTCGACATGTTGGTTTAGAAAACCATCTCGCAAACATTCCAAGAAATCCTCTTCCTCAGCACCCCTGCCAGTTTGGTTCACCCAATCTATATGTAGATTGAAGTCACCCATTATAACTGCTGCACCTTTGGTGCATGCATTTCTAATTTCCTGCTTGATGCCATCCCCAACCTCACTACTGCTGTTAGGTGGCCTGTACACAACTCCCACTAGCGTTTTCTGCCCCTTAGTGTTTCATCTGACACCTGTACTAATCAAGAATCTATCTATCTCTGCCTTAAATATATCCACTAACTTTGCCTCAACAGCCTTCTGTGGCAAAGAATTCCACAGATTCATCACCCTCTGACTGAAGAAATTCCTCCTCATCTCCTTCCTAAACGAACGTCCTTTAATTCTGAGGCTATGACATGCATATTGAATCTGTGGAATTCTCTGCCTCAGAAGGCAGTGGAGGCCAATTCCCTGAATGCATTCAAGAGAGAGCTAGATAGAGCTCTTAAGGATAGCGGAGTCAGGGGTATGGGGAGAAGGCAGGAACGGGGTACTGATTGAGAATGATCAGCCATGATCACATTGAATGGCGGTGCTGGCTCGAATGGCTTCCTCCTGCACCTATTGTAAAAAAAAATAAAAAATTTAATGACCTCTAGTCCTAGACTCTCCCACTTGTGGAAACATCCTCTCCACATCTACTCTATCCAAGTTGACTGGAAAATGGGTAGAGTAAAATGGGATTAGGACAACTTGCTGCTTGATGGTCAGTATGAACTTGGTAGGCCCAAGTGCAGGATGATCAAATATTCACTAATTAAATATTATTTTCAAATGTTGAAAATGTTAACAATGAAAAATTTGAAATAAATTTATTTTGGATGTATAGACCTCACCTACGCAGATCTACATTAATTTTCATTTAACCATCACTCACATTTAAAATTAAATCTTTGTCCTTAAATCTATTCAGTGCATATCTTGGGCCCTTAATCCATCCAAGATGGTGCAGTGTTACGACTTTGGCTTTTTCGGTTCAAGTTGCTACAGCAGTGTTTTGTACAAAAGAGATGGAAATATTTGTGAGGTGGGGTTATTGCTTTATGTCATTTCTGTTTCTTTCTCATCTGCAGGATGCTCGATGAATACTTTGAGGAACAGATGAAGGAAATAATTCGGCTCTGCTCCCACCAACGACAGACAATGCTGTTTTCTGCTACTATGACTGATGAGGTGTGTGGAGGTGTTGCTGAATGGCATATCAAAGTATTTCCACCCTGTTGCAGAGTCAAACTAACAGACTTGCTGAGCACTAACATGCATACTCAAGTAGTAGTCACCTACAGGAAGCTCTTGGACGTAGCAAGCTTTTTATTGGCCTTTCCCTGCAACTAATCTTTCGGCATCCTTACTGAGTAGTGCTCTGAAAATGAACAAATTGTGAGGTGCATCAACTTCTGCGACTAAAGGCGCTTCACATTTTGTTAGTAGTCTAACTTGAGGACTGGTGTATATCAGTCGAACTTGGCGACGATATAAAAATTTGAGGGAAAACAAGTTGTGGCAAGGACCCCAAAAGTCCATCTGCCAAACTTTATCCATACATGGATGCGTTGCCATACAGATGTATGGATATAGTTTGGCAGCTGGAGCATAATGTAGGAAAATGAGAAGTTATCTATTTTGTTCAGAAGAAGAGAAATTGAGAAAATTGGTTGAATGGAGAGACTACAGAGGAATCTGGGTGTCATCCTATACAGAGCACAGAAAGTTAATGTGCAGGAATTTGTAAGGAAGGCAGTTGGAGTATTGCCTTTTTATTATAAAAGGGAAGGATTATACAATTGAAAGTCTTAGTACATTGTTGACGAGGTTGAACCTAGAGTCCCAACTACAATTTTGGTCAGATTATTTAAGGAAGTATATACTTTTATTGAAGGCAGTTGAAAGTAGGATCATGAGGTAGATTCCTGTGATGGAGATTGTCCCATGAAGAACTGTTGAGCAAGTCGATCCACGCTAATTGAATTAAAAAAGAATGAGAGGCGATCATATTGTAACGTGCAGAATTTTGAGAGGATTCACAACCTGATGTAGTGAGCATGTTTTCTCTCAAAGGTGACGGGGGCATATTTTCAGAGTAAGTGATCACCGAAGAAGCTTTGTTCTCTAAGGCCTTGAATCTTTGGAATTCTGTCCCCAGATCTCTGATTCCTAGTCATTGAATATATACAAGATAGAGAAAGGCAATTTTGGGGATTATAAGTGAGTCGACGTTATTGAGAATGGGCAGGAAAGTGGAGATTAGACTAAGAACAGATATGCCAGCGTTTTATTGTATGTTGCAGCAGTCCTAGAATACTGTTGCTCCTGTTTCTTTTATTGTTGCAGAAGTAACATTTGTCTACATTTATTAATGTTTTGCTGTTGTATTCTGTTTCCCAACTTGTAAAACTCAGATTTCAAGCCCAATGTTTGGACTTGTTTTTGCTTTTGTGTGCTTCATTCTCAAAGCCACGCCACTCTGCTACTCTCTCATTCTTCCCGCCCTACCTTGTATTAGGCATCTCATTAGACATCTTTATATCCAATATGCCAGCCTTGGTGATCATAGTAGCGCACAACCAGATGCAGATTGTTATAAAAATATGAATTTGGACTAAGTTGCTCTAGTCCTTGCTTGCACTGCAATTGAATACGTTTGTGACTGATCCAGTTGTAACATCAACTCTGCATTGCACATCTTTCACCCCCTTGCCTGTCTAAACTCTTTATCTACCTCTGCCTTAAAAATTCCAAAACTCTCTCTCCGTAGATGATGGAAGCAGAGATCCAAGGCTAATGACCTTCTGTAAGAAAAAGGTCTGCATTATTTCTGTCCTAAATGAATGACCCTTTAGTTTTAAACAGCAACCCCCAAGTTTTTGAATTTCCCATGGGGAAACATCATCTCCTCATCCTTCTTGACAAGACCCCTCAGGATCTTATTTGTTTCAGTCACTCACCTCTCATTCTTCTAAACTTCAGTGAATACAGACTTAGCCGGTCTAACCTGTAGCCTGTCTAATCACACCCGTCCACTTACTAATATAATAAACCTATGAATTACTTCCCATATAAAAGTCATCTCTTAAATAAGATAAATTCTGCACACGGTATTCCAGCTGAGGTATTACCTGTGCCCTCAAACTGAAGAAGTTTTGCATTAATTGCTGTAGCAATAATCAGTCACATTCTGTTAGGAAAGAACAGCAGATGCTGGTTTAAATCAATCAGTCTGAAGAAGGGTCTTGTCCCGAAACGTCACCCATTTCCTCTCTCCAGAGATGTTTCCTGTCCTGCTGAGTTACTGCAGCATTTTGTGTCACATTCTGTTATAATTATATATCTGTATTGCAGCTTTTGCCAGCCATATACTGATAGCCAGATTCCTGATCATTATAGAGCTCTGCAATCTAATGTAAATAATTTGCCTTCTATTTTCCTTGCCAAAATTATCCATTTAATTTTCCCCACGATATCATCCAAGTGTCAGATGTTTGCCCACTCACCTAAACTATCCATATAGCCTCCTAATATTCTTGTTACATTTTCCTACCTTTGTGTCGTTGGCATTATCATATCATATCATATCATACACATACAGCCGGAAACAGGCCTTTTCGGCCCACCAAGTCCGTGCCGCCCAGCGATCCCCGTACATTAACACTATCCTACACACACTAGGGACAATTTTTTTTTACATTTACCCAGCCAATTAACCTACATACCTGTACGTCTTTGGAGTGTGGGAGGAAACCGAAGATCTCGGAGAAAACCTACGCAGGTCACGGGGAGAACGTACAAACTCCTTACAGTGCAGCACCCGTAGTCAGGATCGAACCTGAGTCTCCGGCGCTGCATTCGCTGTAAAGCAGCAACTATACCGCTGCGCTACAGTGCCGCCTTACTGACAGTCTTGTAGTCCCAATGGTAACCATCAGGAGGAGGCAACAGTCCACCAGCCACTTTGCTCATTTTTGTTCACTGTTCGTCACTTCCACCATCAACTATTAATACCGTATATTAATGCTATCGACAAATGTCCTGTGCCGCATTTGTTAAATGCCTTCTTTTAAAATTCTACCTACACTCTTGCTTTTCATTTCCTAAAGAAATTGCCATTGTGTCTTAAAAAATGTCTGATGGTTGTCATTAATCTGTCTATATTTCTCCAGAAGTGACCCATTAATCGTGTTGCTTTTCTTGGTGCAGGTTATCTGATTCATCCATTTATTTATTTTCTGCCACTTTCAAGAACTGTTATTTGATGGTAATTTCAGGTTTTTCCTGTCGTTCCCTGCAGGTGAATGATCTGGCATCGGTGTCATTGAAGAACCCAATTCGGATCTTTGTGAACAGCAACACAGATGTTGCCCCCTTCCTCCGTCAGGAATTCGTACGCATCCGCCCAAACCGTGAGGGAGACAGAGAGGCAATTGTTGCAGGTAGCTAAGAGCTGCATTTGAATTCTGAGTCAAGTTGAGTTTATTGATATTACGCAAGAACAGTGAAGTACAAGAACAACGAAAACCTTGCTTGCAGCAGTATCACAGGCATACGGACTCAGACAACACAACAAAAACATAACTCCCTGGTCCACTCGTCCCTTCCTACCCAAACCACCCCCTCCCCGGGCACTTTCCCCTGCAACCGCAGGAGATGCAACACCTGTCCCTTTACCTCCCCCCTCAACTCCATCCAAGGACCCAAACAGTCTTTCCAGGTGAGACAGGTTCACCTGCACCTCCACCAACCTCATCTATTGTATCTGTTGCTCTAGATGTCAATTTCTCCACATCGGCGAGACCAAACGCAGGCTCGGCGATCGTTTCGCTCAACACCTTCGCTCAGTCTGCCTTAACCAACCTGATCTCCTGGTGGCTGAGCACTTCAACCCCCACTCCCAGTCTGACCTTTCTGCCATGGGCCTCCTCCAGTGCCATAGTGAGGCCCACCGAAAATTGGAGGAACAGCACCTCATATTTCGCTTGGGCAGCTTACAGCCCAAATGGTATGAACATTGACTTCTCCAACTTTAGATAGTTCCTCTGTCTCTCTCTTTTCCCCCCTTCCCAGTTCTCCCACTGTCTTCCAGTCTCCACCTATATCCTTTCTTTGTCCCGCCCCCCTGACATCAGCCTGAAGAAGGGTCTCGACCTGAAACGTCACCCATTCCCTCTCTCCTAGATGCTGCCTGACCTGCTGAGTTACTCCAGCATTTTGTGATACCTAAATTATACATAAATCACTCACAATTCTGCAAGACAGTAAAAAGAAAAAAGACTGCAAAAATGTGTGGACGTTTGTCAGAGAATTCAGTTGAAATGAAAGCAGTTAAAATGTACTGTTGCACAATTAATGCATATTACTCAATCTGTTCAACCACTGTTGCAGATTGTACTTCTTATATGTGGCTGATACCAATTCAAAGTAATGACCACTAAGGTATCACAAAATGCTGGAGTAACTCAGCGGGTCAGGCAGCATCTCTGGAGAGAAGGAATGGGTGACGTTTCGGGTCGAGACCCTTCTTCAGACTGATGTCTGAATGACCACTAATGTCAGCCTGGTCACTCCCCTTCTTGTTGTTGCCTTTGGTTTAAGATTTTATTCTGCCTTGCATTTTCACAACCAGAGACATGTTATATATTAAAGGGAATCTGATCATACAACATTGTTATATTGTTACAATTGAAACTGGGTTGTAACATGCAAGTTAAGTGCATGGCGTAAAGTCATGTGACTTAGATAGTGCAAACAGTTGCAGAATGTGAAGCCTGTAGAAGCCATTTTAAAAGTTGGAACAATAAAACATCCCCCCCTTCTTATCTAACAATATAACAAACATCTCTTGTATCTACGGAACATGGTTTAGAGCACAGTAACCATTAAGGTATAATCATATTGTTCATGTGAAATGGATTTCTTTCTTCTCGACTGATGAATGCATTATCAAGGGCATGCTGCACCATTGGTGGGGAGTTGTATTTTGGATGAGATGTTAAACCCATGATCTCTTCAAATCAGAAAGGACAATTTTGTACACACTAGTTTACCACATTCAAACTAGGGTTAAGATGACTAATATTGTTTACAAGATGATATTATGAACTCAGATTTAGGGTTTGATTTGCACTCATTTCCAAATTATTTGGGATAGAGTTCTGTTGTTCACTTTATAGACTGATTAAATTAATATTAAAAACAATAAAACATTCATAAAGGAAGAGAAATTGTAGGTGCTGGAAATCTGAAATCTTAGAAATTACAGAAACTGAATTAACATGTTGAGTTAATAAAACCAGTAAATGCTGTAATCCAGCAGGTTGGATAGCATCCAGATCTTGACAGAATCCAGCAGGTTGGATAGCATCCAGATCTTGACAGAATCCAGCAGGTTGGATAGCATCCAGATCTTGACAGAATCCAGCAGGTTGGATAGCATCCAGATCTTGACAGAATCCAGCAGGTTGGATAGCATCCAGATCTTGACAGAATCCAGCAGGTTGGATAGCATCCAGATCTTGACAGAATCCAGCAGGTTGGATAGCATCCAGATCTTGACAGAATGCGGTAATTGTTTCCCTTTCCCGACTCCCTTCGTTTTTCCAGCATTTTCTATTTTATTTTAGATTTTCAGCTACTTCGTTGCAACTTTGTGGAGACTGGAAGACAGTGGGAGAACTGGGAAGGGGGGAAAAGAGAGAGACAGAGGAACTATCTAAAGTTGGAGAAGTCAATGTTCATACCATTTGGGCTGTAAGCTGCCCAAGCGAAATATGAGGTGCTGTTCCTCCAATTTTCGGTGGGCCTCACTATGGCACTGGAGGAGGCCCATGGCGGCCATGCTTCTATTGTGCGTGGCCACAATTGACTTTCTCGGCCACCGTGTGTCCTCGCAAGGCGCGGTTCCCCTGCCGGACAAAGTAGTCGCCATCCGCCGGTTTCCCCGTCCGTCCTCGGTGCGTGGCCTGCAGGAGTTCGTCGGCATGGTGGCCTTTTATCACCGGTTCATGCCATCCGCGGCCCACATCATGCGGCCGCTATACGAGCTGCTGGCGGGCAAGCGTAAGAATGTCGTGTGGACCGACGAGGCGGTAACGGCTTTTGACGACGTAAAGGAGGCCCTGGCTCGGGCTGTGCTGCTGGTTCACCCACGGGAGGATGCCCCGACAGCCCTTACGGTGGACGCCTCAGAGTTGGCGGTTGGTGCCGTACTGGAGCCTTCTTCAGCCGGCACCTCAACAACGCCCAGAGGAAGTACAGCACCTTCGACCGCGAGCTCCTCGCCCTGTACCTGGCCGTTCGTCACTTCCGCTATTTTCTGGAGGGCTGCCCGTTCACCGCTTACACGGACTGCAAGCCGCTCACGTTCGCCCTGGCAAAGGTCTCCGACCCATGGTCCGCCCGACAGCAGCGCCAGTTGGCCTACATATCGGAATTCACTACCTCCATCCGCTTCATCGAGGGGAAGGAAAACCGGGTGGCCGACGCGTTGTCTCGTCCTGCCATCAATGCCGTGTTAGAAGTGGCGCCCGGCATTGATTATTCTGCCCTGGAGGAGGCCCAGCTAACGGACGGGGAGATGCCCGCCTACCGGACTGCCATCTCTGGCCTCCGCCTTGAGGATGTTCCCCTTGGCCCCGGAGCAGCGACGATACTGTGCGATGCGTCGGCAGGTCAGCCGCGCCCCATCGTCCCGGCCGCGTGGCGCCGGAGGGTGTTCGACGTGGTCCACGGGCTGGCTCACCCATCCATCCGGGCAACGACCGCACTGATAGCTGAGCGGTTCATGTGTCACAGTCTACGCAAGCAGGTTGGCCACTGGGCCCGCACCTGCATTCCGTGCCAGACGGCAAAGATTCAACGCCACGTCCGGGCGCCACTCCAAGAGATCGGTCTACCCTGCTGACGTTTTGACCACCGGCACGTGGACATTGTGGGCCCGCTCCCGCCGTACCGGGGCATCACCCACCTCCTCACGGTGGTGGACCGCTTCACGCGGTGGCCGGAGGCCATACCGCTGGCTGATACATCAACAACCACATGCGCTCGTGCGTTGGCCGCGCACTGGATTGCTCGCTTTGGGGTGCCGGTGGTCATCTCATCGGATCGGGGACCACAGTTCAACTCCGAGCTGTGGTCGGCCATGGCCCACCTGTTGGGCATGCGGCTGCACCACACCACGGCCTATCACCCGCAGGCAAACGGCCTGGTGGAGAGGTTCCACCGGCAGCTGAAGACAGCGCTGAAGGCGCGACTCTCCGGCCCCGACTGGATGGACAAGTTACCATAGGTCTTGCTGGGCATCCGGACTGCGCCGAAGGAGGACCTGGCTTCATCCTCAGCGGACCTCGTCTACGGGTCCCCGCTCACGGTGCCCGGGGAGTTCATGCCCTCGTTGCCGGGGCGAGAGGAACCGCCCTCATCCACCCTACAGCGCCTCCGAGAGCGAGTTGGCAAGCTCGCACCGGTGCCGACGTCCCGCCATGGGACATTCCGCCCTTACGTGCCATCGGCCCTCCGGGACTGCGCCTTTGTGTTCCTGCGCCGTGACGCCCACCGGACGCCACTCCAGAGGCCGTATGAGGGCCCGTACCGGGTGCCGGAGCACGGACAGACAACCTTTGTCTTGGACATAGGGGGCCGGCCGGAGGCAGTGTCAATTGACCGCCTGAAGCCGGCCCACTTAGACATTGACCGGCGGGTTGCCCAGCCTCGGCCACGAGGTCGCCCACCTTTGCGGGTCCCACCACCTGTCCCTCCAACTGTGCCTCTGCCGGCCCCTCTGTCGACTGATTACCGTACGCGGTCCGGTCGGGTTGTGCGACCACCAGTGCGCTTCGTGCCTCTGGTTCTGGGGGGGGGGGGGGGGGGGGGGGTCCTGTGGCGGCTCCCAAGGGTCGGGCCATATCACTACCGACCCCTCGGCACGGAAATGGACCAGTCCAGGAGGGCGGTCCGGACTACATATATAAGGACAAGGTTTTGGGCGCGAAGCCATTCCGGCAGACTCGACCCGTCTGATAACCGCGTATTAAAACCATAACGCCCCCCAAAATACCTGGCTCCTTGCCTTTATTTCGGGCCTCTACCGACGCGCCACAACGTCAAGTTAATGATTTTCCATCAGATTTAGGAATCTATTCATAGTCCAATATACTGTATATTTTTTAAATCCATCCACCTGCTTTAGAAAGGAATGTACTCCATAGTGTCATACGCAATATTTATTATTTAATTAAGAGTATTAGTACAAATTTTCTACTCATTATTACATTTCTGTTTTGTGAAGCTTGTGCAGTGTGCAGATTGATGTTTTTGGGTGTCTGAGGTGTTTTGAATTGCAAACTTGTCAGCCACGTTTTGTGTCTTTGGCTCATTACCATTCCAGCACTTTCCCCGTAGGGGATTTGTATTTTATATGTAGAGTGAGTGAGAGGTGGGAGTGAATAAAATTGGGGTAATATTTGTGCGAGGCGATTTGATTTGATTTTGTTTTATTTTCCTTTTCCTCCCTCTAGCTCTTCTCACTCGCACATTTCAGGACCATGTTATGCTATTTACACAGACTAAAAAACAAGCTCATAGAATGCACATCCTGCTTGGGCTGATGGGACTAAAGGTTGGTGAACTACATGGTGATCTTTCCCAAACCCAGCGGCTGGAAGCTCTTAGGTAAGCTGCTCCATTGATGGCATACTTGGTGTTAGATTCCTAATTCATTTTGTGGCTTGTAGGTATAACAAACTGAATGGTAAGCCATGCAGAACCAAAGTCATTCCCAATTTTTGCTGAGTGGGAATCTTTTGGAGTAGGTTGCACCCATGGTTTATAATTCCTACCCTTGAATGCTGCTAGTCATCCCTGCTGAAAATTGCGTGGGTGTGAGTAGATTTAGGGTGTGATTAGGCTTACCCTTGATTCTGTCTTTGTAGACGTGATGTGGTGACTTGCAAAGTCTAAACTTGCACCTCTTCATGTCTAAGCTTTTGAAGTTTGGGGTGTTGTTTGAAGAATGAGGGGATCACCGGGATCCATAAAATGGATCGTACTCGCTTAGTACTATGTACAAGAGATTTTTGTGTACATCCTATAGATTTGTAATGCGTTTCCATTGTAACCTCAGCATTTACTTTAGTAGAGTGTTTAGTAGGTTTAATATTGTGACCTACATAAGTTGACAGTTCAAAAGAACACATGTTCAAAAGAATTTCAAGTATTTCAAAATCGATTGGTGTGATATGACCAGCAGAGTTCCAGGTGGACTCCTTGATCATATTTTCTCATCTTGACTCGATCAATAGTTGAGATAATACAGTTAACTTCTGGAACCCGGAGCATGGAAACTAAATCAGACAGCCTCCCACTCCAGGGTGCTAGCCATTTTCCATGCTACTATGTACTTTTCCTTTACATTCGAGCTCCCAAAGTGTAATATCTTGCACTTGCTTGGATTAAACACGCATCTGCTATTTCTCTGCCCATTTCTGTAGTTCATTTATATCCCACTGTTTACTTTGATAGCCTTCCTCTTTGCCCGCAACTCCAGCAATTTTGGTGTCTGCAAACCTACGATCCAACCCACCTACATTTACGCCTGTCATTTTATATATATCACAGAGATACTAGCACAGATACCTTTGGAAGTGCAGTGATCACAGACCTCCAGCCAGAATAGCAGCCGTGCACCACAACTCTGTTAGGGGTAAGACAGTCATGAATCCATATGACCAGGTCGCCTTGAATCACATGCATCTTAATCTTCTCGATCAGCCTACCATTGGGGGAACTTTATCAAAAGCCTTACTAAAATCCATATGAACAACGTCCTCCGTCCTACCCTTATCAATTACCTGTGTCACTTCCTCAAAAAAACATTGTTTGGGTTAGTAAGACATGACCTGCTATGTGCAAAGCCATGCAGGCTGTCCCTAACTAGACCATTCCCTTCCAAATGTGAATAAATCCTATCCCAAATAACCTTCTCCAATATCACCCCTACCACTGATGTGAGACTCTCCGGTCTATTGTTCCCTGGATTATCTCCCACTCCCTTCTTAAACAAAGGAACAGCATTGGCTATTCTCCAGTCATCTGGGCACTCGCCTACCGTTAGAGAAGACACAAAGATCCTTGTCAAAGTCTGCAATTTCCCCTCTTGCTTCTATTAATTTCCTGGGATCGATTCCATCGGGCCCCGAGGATTTATCCACCATAATACTCTTCAAGCTCGCCAACATCACCTCCTTCATGATCTGAAACTCCCATTGCATTTTAGTATTCTCTATTCAGGTATTGCTGTCTATGTCCTTTACCTTTGTGAATCCAGCTGCAAAGTATTTGTTTAGTACCTCACCTACATCCTCTAACTTCAAGCACAAACTCCCTCCTTTATCCATGAGCAGTCCCATCTCCCTGGTTACCCTCTCGTTTTTAATGTGCATTTTTAATCAATGACTATTTCCTGAAGTATGATACATGAGGGCAAATCTAAATAAAGATTCCTCTTGTCAAACAGCTTATTTTGCATGATGTGTTTGAACTTAAACCATAGCTAATGTAACAACTATACTTCCAGGACAGTGTTATGCTGTTGGATGTGAAAGTAATATTAGCTCATCATTTGTCTTTTCCATTGTGACAGGCGCTTTAAGGATGAACAAATCGATATTCTTGTAGCTACAGATGTTGCTGCTAGAGGACTGGATATTGATGGGGTCAAAACAGTAAGTGACTCAAATGTGTAAAAGGACAATCAATGGGAGATCGATGGCGTGGATCGTACAAAGAAGTTTTTGTTATTTTTGCGGGTGGGCTTGTATATTCACCCCAACTGATCCCATTACCAGCAGATTAAGCCTCTTTGCCACACAGGATGTTGTCGAGAAGGTTTCTTCCTGAGGTAACTGGGAGTTGATTTCACGTCAAAGTCTAACAAGGGTGGCACTCTGCAATATCCCGGGGAGTTGCAAGTTCAAATTTGTAATGGTCTTGCGATCCACTGTTGGCTTTCCAATTCCCTTAAACTGCTATATTTATAATAAGTGGTCTCACAGTGTTACAGCTGGTAGAGCTGCCACCTCACAGCGCCAGAGACATTGATTTGATCCTGACCTCGGGTGCTGTCTGTGTGGAGTTTGTGCGTTCTGTCTGTGACTGCGTTGATCTGGATGCTCTGATTTCCTCGCACACTGAAAGCTGATCTCTGTTTAGCAAGTAAGAAAGTTTAAGTAAATTGACTGAGTTAATTAGTTTCAGTGAAAGAATGTGTTTTTACTGTAGGTGATCAACTTCACAATGCCCAACACGGCCAAGCACTATGTGCACAGGGTGGGGCGTACAGCAAGAGCAGGTCGCACCGGGCGGTCTGTGTCCCTCGCTGGAGAGATGGAAAGGAAAATACTCAAAGAAATTGTGAAGAGAGCCAAAACTGAGGTGAAAGCTCGCGTCGTTCCACAAGGTGAGAACAGACACGACCGTTGTGCTTGGCATGTGCTGTAAAGTTGAAAGACCTTAACTGGATTTGCATTTGCCCAACACTGTTGCTCGTGCTGATGACCAGTGGATGGAGTACTGAAAGGTGGCTGGTGCTTGTGGAGCCATCGTTCAGCAGGAGTTGAGAATTGCAAGAGGGAGGAATTGTGCAGCTCGTACCAATGTAGAGCGGCATCTCGAACTTGTTGGATTCTGGATATTGCTCAAGTAATAATAATAGTTAGTAGTTAATTTGTCATTCCACTCCTTACAGATCATGCAAGGAATGGGACAAAACAGAGTGCCTCCAGGGGCCACAGTGTAATACAAATGGAAAACATATAGACTGGGGATGACAGTGCAGCACAATATGATACAGTACAATACAATTAGACAGTGCAATACAATTAGACAGTGCAATACAATACAATACATATAGACAGGGGATGACAGTGCAGCACAATATGATACAGTACAATACAATTAGGCAGTGCAATACAATACATATAGACAGGGGATTAAAGCATGTGAACGATAAAAGGTTGTCTTCTCTACATGCTGCATGTTGTTCAAATAAATGAATGAACTAAAATGACCTATGCTCTTTGTCTTTGGGGAGCAGTATCACAGCCAGGACTGCAACAGGTGCTAGAGTTGATCTGGATGGTCTTGGGCTGAGGAGGGGGGGGGGGGGGTTGATGCTAATTGTTTTTGGTTCTGGATTCAGGATGGTATAAGCACTTGTGTTTGCCTCACAGTTGTATCGACTATAATTAGGGAATGTCCCAACTTAAACGTTACAATATGACAGATGATGCGTGTGGGACCTAGTGCTCACTCATGTCCTTGCTCCTACTCACAGATGTGGTGATGAAGTTCCGGCAGAAGATTGAGAAATTGGAAAAGGAAATCTATGCTGTTCTGCAGCTGGAGAAAGAGGAAAAAATGATGCAACATTCAGAGGCTCAGGTGTGTGACATTTACCTCGGGTTCCACACCATGTTACTAGTGGTGACAAATTAAGTGTTGACAATGGTCAACCAAATGCTGGATATATTAGCCACAGTTGTTCAGTGAATCGTTCAATGTGGGAATCGACCTTTCAGTGCAACAATCCATGCTGGCCTTTGAGTACTTGCATGTGCTAATACCATTTTCCAACTGTCGGCCTGCATCCGTCCATGCCAAGGTGTTTACTTATCTTTACCACCAAGTCTCGCAGTGTGTTTCAGATTTTAAATGCTCTCTGGGTGAAAAATCTCTTCCTCAAAACCACTCTAAATCTATTATCCCTTACTTTAACCTTGTACCCTCAGATTATAGACGCATTGGCTAAGGGAAAAGCTTCTCACAGTTCTGTTTATGTCCATCATTCATAAGTTAGTGCACCACAGTCTGCTCTGCTCTTTGTTTTCTCTGCTCCAAGGAAAACAGTCCTGACCTGTCAACATTCCCTTGAATCTCCTCTATCCTTTCCAATGCATTCACATCTTTCCTCCAGTGTGGGAAGAAAATTGCACACGATATTTCCACTTGGCTAATGTTTTGTCTATATCTGCGTATTGGTTGATGAATGCAAGTAACGCGTTCGCCTCAACCACCTGTGCTGCTGCTATCAGTAATATTTGGGCACGTACATCAAGGTCCCTCAGCTTCTTCCTGCATTCTCAGGTCATACCATTAACAGTGTGTGTCCTTGCCTCATTACTCCATCCCAAATGCATCACCTCACATTTTTCTGGTTTACGCTCCATCTGTATGATAACCTGTGCAGGGATGATCAATATCCACATGCTAAATTATTTGCCTTTTTAAACAGAACTATCTCTGTCTTTAGGTAATGGCGCATTGTGCGAAGAGATACCTAACTCAAGTTTATGTTGTTTGGAAGGGATTGTGTGTCGAGGGTTAGCATTTTTGGCTAGTTGTGTCCAAATGAAAAGAATGATATAAACAAATAGGAGCATTTGTTTCATGATTGATGGTCTCCTTTTCCCACAATACTGTTGATTGCATGAGTATAGCTCATTATTCAGCAGTGTTGAGTAGAAAGAATTGTTGATGAGAGTGTACGGAGATGGAAGGAAGGGGCACTGCCATTAAGCTGGAACATTGATTAGCAGTAAACATTGACTCCTAAATTACTTGTTCCCTGCAGATCAACACTGCACAAAACAAGCTGCAGAAGAACAATGAGGAAACCAGGCCAGAGCGCACCTGGTTCCAGACCAGAGAGGAACGCAAGAGAGAGAAAGGTGAGCTTCATTCTAGATAAGCCCCAGGAAAGCTATCACTAAAGTGCTGAAATGTCTGGTTTTGTGCAAGGGAGAGGAGAGAGTAACCAGGCTGAAAGTGATCCTTGAAGAGAATGACTGGTGTGAAAATGGTCCTTGATAATGGGGTTATGTGCTGTGTAACTCTGACTCAAAACCACATGCAGACATTTATTTTGTAATTCCTTAGACTGTACCGACATAGTACAGATTGCATGTTTGCAATTCTCATTTCAATAGGGGAATTGATCATGGAATCGTTTGACAGGAAAATATTTATTAAGGATGTTTAATGCTTTCTCTTAAAAACAGTTTCAAAGGCTCTGCAAGAGTTTGACGTTGCATTAAGAGGAAAAAAGAAAAGGAAATTGTTCATGGAAAACATGAGAAAGAAGGAAATGACGGTGAGTACTGTTGAGTGTTTCAGGGAGTTTAACATGTGGCATGTTCACGAGTCACTTGAAAACCTCTTGCAGCTGATTGTAGTTAAATTAAAGTTGGATATCCGAGGCTTGACTTCACAGTCTTGTGACGAGAGTAGCAGTGCAAATATAATTGTACTTGTATTAGTGCTCGATTAGCAGAATATTAAGAATAAGTGTGGGGTGGATTTTTCGATTGAGTGGACTGGAGTGAAAACAAAACTCCTTCAATACAATATATCTTTATTGTCATTGTACAGGGGTACAACGAGATTGGGAATGCGCCTCCCATAAGATGCAATAAATTAATTAGCTAATCAGTATTAATTTAAACAACTCAATGAAACAAATTAAAAACAGTTTTAAAACAGAATAAAGTGCAAGTAGATCTGCGCCGGTTCACTGTGCGATGTGACCATCCGGCTCAGCAGGACCGGTTCATAGCAGCTATGGCCCTGGGGATGAAGCTGTTCCTGAGTCTGGAGGTGCGGGCGTAGAAGGCCCTGTAGCGTCAGCCCGATGGTAGAAATTCGAACAGACTGTTGTAGGGGTGTGAGGAGTGTTTGTGGATTCTAGTGGCTTTTCCGAGGCATCGTGTGTTGTAGATGCCCTCCAAGGCTGGATCAAATGGAGCCATGCAGGGAAGGCCCTTTAACACAGGTCTTAATCTGGATTTATTGTGACAGGAACTGGAAAGGTTTCCTGCGCAAGTGTGGAGGGACAAAATGGAGAATGTAATCATACAAATAAATGGATGCCTAGAAACTGAAGTAAACCATTTCACATTGTTTTAATTTTAGTTGCTCCTCTCTCTTTTTCTATGTGAAACATTTGGCAACCGTTAAGCACGTTGCTGCAGGAGAGCAGTGATTTGTTGGGAGGCGGATGTTGTAAATCTATGGCACCCAGTGACAACATTCTTAAGAGGCTAGCCTTAGGTGAGCCTGTCGGTGAGACTCTGGTGTACGGTGGCAGATGCAGTGACAGTACTCTTGTTTACCTCAGGCTGAAGAGAGGACACAGATTGAAATAGTCAAATCGCAGATGTATGCAGAGCGCATCGCTAAGCGAGGCCGCAGACCAAAGAGGGCACGAGTAATGCCCGAAGAGGAACCAAGCCAAGGTGCAGGTGGGTAAAGCATGGACCAACTGCAGGATGAAACATCAGTTAAACATGCTCTTCAACCAAGATCATAGCTGTTTATCTTGTAAAAGGAAATTATTTGGTATTATTTTATACCAGTCTGATTGTAAAAATGTTTATGCGTTGAATGAAAAATCTTTTCTTCTCTATCATAAGGAGATAAATTTAACAGAATAAACAAATCAAAGAAGTCTGTATTCGATGAAGAATTGACAAATACAAGTCAGAAAGCTCTTAAACGCTACCGAGCAGGGTAAGTTGTAGAAATCAGCTTCTTCCATTTTGTATAATTCATTTGAAGTGGTGCAATATCTCACGGCATTACACAGCTTTATTAAGTAGAATATGATGCAAACTACATCAGATGTTAATAAGGACGACCTCCACCTCCTTCAAAGTGGTTTAGTTTAGTACCTCGTGCCTGATGGGAGAGGGGAAAAGAGGGAGTGACCAGGGTGAGACTCATCCTTGATTTTGCTGGTGGCCGTGCCGAGGCAGTGTGAAGTGTAGATGGACTCGATGGAAGAGAGGTTGGTTTGTGTGATGGTCTGGGCTGTGTCCATAATTCTCTGCAATTTCTTGCGGTCTTGGCTGAAGCTGTTCCCAATCCATGCTGTGTGATGCATCCCAATAAAATGGTTTAAAATAATATATTAAAGGAGGTAAGGGAAGCGGCAAGATTTATTCCCGAGGGTTTTATTACCTGAATGGTCAAAATTACAGGATTATCAAGAGATTCGTATAAGGGAGATTTAAACTGGAAGAGAGACTAGTTTAGTTTAGAGATACAGGGCCCTTTGGCCCACTGAGTCTGCGCCGACCAGCGATCCCTGCACACTTACACTATCCTACACACACTAGGTATAATTTACAATTATACCAAGCCAATTAACCTACAAACCTGAAGGTCTTTGGGATGTGGGGGGAAACAGAAGATCCCGGAGAAAGCCAGTGCAGGTCACGGGGAGAACGTACAACCTCCATACAGACAAGCACCTGTAGTCAGGATCAAACCCGGGTCTCTGGCGCTGTAAGGCAGCAACTCTACCGCTGCGCCTCCGTGCCGCCCGGGAGTGGGAGGGTTGGGACACAGTCTGATGTGTTGTTTTGTGGGTGTGTGGAAACCTATATCAGTGATAGATCTGTGCTTATGGACAGGATGCAAGAATAGTGTACTTGTCATTTTGTTTCATGTGAAGAAAACACACCAGCGGGGAACATGAGCTCATAAGGCTACCTTGCAGATAGAAGACGTAGGAACATTAGCTGACATGGAGGGTACTAGTTCTTGGATGGATGGACATGTTAAATTCTCTAACTTTATGGATAATAATATACCGTGGTCTGTACCTGCCTGAGGTCAGAAGCTGCAATGTCTCAACTGTGAACGTCAGGGATGCCTCCACCCTCCTTAGTCTGGAGTCAGATGTTGGTCCCTCTCAAATGGAGCTTTGTCACTCACAACAAATGGCAAATGTCATTTTGGAGATTCAGAAAACTTTTCCTTCTGCTTGGAACAAAGTAGAAGGAATGTATTTTTTGTCTAACTATTTGGTACTGGGGGAGAGAAATGCATCACGTCAGGTGAAATAGATGAGCTTTCCTTTTCTTGGCATCATAAGAACAAAATTGACAAAACTGGAGCTAGGCAGCTTCACACGACCAGTAGCATGAACCAAAGCTTCATTATTGGAGATCTTATTTAGTAGATAAATTGTAGTATAAAAACATTGCTATTAGTCAGAACTTGCCGTATGGGACACATATAGTTTCGATTTCTGAGATGTGATGCTATTTTGATATCTGGAATAATTGAATCTTGCTTTTTTTTGAAGGCCATCATTTGAAGACAGAAAGAGACTTGGAATATCACAGCACAGGAAAGGGAATGCATTTAAATCAAAATCTAGGTAAGCTTTTCTGTTCCATTTTTAAGAAAAAGTGGTCAACTTTCACTTAGGTGATTAGGTCAGACTGAATATTCCTTAATTCAGTACCCCATTACCAGAACGCAGTTAAGTTTGCTGTACATATTTCTGCTTTTTGTCTTTGTATTGACCAGTTTACTTAGAATAACTGATAATTTGTCTGTTTATATTTGTTGGTGTTGCAGCTACTATCCCGAAAAGCTACAGCAAGCATGAATTTAAATGTTCTAGTTCATTTGACTCTTCACTCTGACAACCAGGGGAATGTTAAAATGTGAACAGTTTCTCCAATCTGCTGCAGAGAGGTTTTCTGGGAGGGAGTTGAATTTGCAGTTCTTCTGTGTGGATAGTTGTGCAGTCCAGGGACAAACAGCCTGCTAGTGCATTGCCCAATGTTACATGTGCTCGTTTATTCATCCCCTCGAGTGGGTGCAGGAGTGAGATCAGTGTTCTGCTTCAGACATAATTACATCTCAAAAATGAGTAGTCTCTCGCAAAGAACTGACGCATCATTTGGCTGTGAAACATGATTTACAAATATTCACCCCCTGCCCCCAGTTCAAGGATGCCAAAGTAAATATAACGGCCAGTTCATTATAAACATTTTATTCTAATGGTATAATTGGATATGCTTTGTTGAATGTTTCTATTATCTGTTTTTTGCCATTTGAAGATATTGAGGTATCTTTAACTGCAGCGCTTGGGTACAGTGCCCGTATAATGAAAGTGATATCATTATTAGTACTTAGTACATTTGGAGTACTTACAAGGCAGGTTCATTTTGTTGTGGCTCAGCTTTCCCATTCAACGTCCTCCCCTTTGAAAGATTAGACTTTTGTTGACGCAGAGGCCATTTGGCCCATCATGTCCATAAACCTTCCACCATCAGGTCCACTGCCTGCCAGTCACAGCTCTTTATGTGCACCTCCAAGGCTTTTCTTACATGGTCACTTCACAGTGCGGTCAGGCTCCTAGCCCCTTCTCTCGTTCCCTCTAATGCTTCTGCCAATCACTTACGATGAGCTGGAATCATCCTCCTCTTGCCCATTTCTTATGCATATTATTCACATACGTCCTTTGTGTTTCAGGTACAAGAGAAGGTGAACCCAAACAGAAAAGCAGCTGGATATTCATGAAATTGCCTTTCCAAGAATGAGGTCCTTATTAGCATGTACACTTGTGACTTAATAATGAAACTGGTTCATATTTCTGATCTGGAAAAATTGTGTAAGGATGAATATCAATTTATTGAAACAAGCCGACTTCCAATTTTATTACAATTGAGATTTCATTTGGTATTGTTTCACTTCATCTGTACTCTCCCACCTTCTGTACCCATTTTTGATTATTGTGGGTAAAGCCCTTTCAGAAATATAGACATTGCATTGTAATGGAAACAGGTATGTCTCAATTTTAAATGGTGTCCTGCAGACACCTATGTTCACTTAACCCTCGCTCTGCCTCGTCTTCACCTTGTTGAGGAGAATCTCTACTGCCAACAAAAAACAGACAAAAGAAAATATTGAAATAGGAATCTTGTTGGCTTGAAGTGAGCACTTGTCCTTGAGTATTTTGTATTATATAAAAAGATCTGACATCTATGACGACTATTTTGACAAAATGACAGACTGAAATCTGCTCGACTGGACTGGACAGAAGTTCCGCTTATTTGACTGGTGCATCCTTCCATTCTCAGGACACTCCTTCTGGATGTGGTGTTTGCTTAGCTGTATCAATGTGAAAGTTTCCAAAGTTAAAATTCCACTTTGCCACTGGCTAGTTTTGTTTTTCTCTCTAAACTTAATCAATTTTTCAAAATTAGCCTAATGAAAAATTGACATGGGTACAAGAAGACTTAAATCAGAAGGGGGGGACATTAAGACAGTAGTGTTTTGAATAGGGTTGTGAAAGATGGGAAACAGCACTCAAATAGTTGAAATCAATCTAGCGTAGCCTCGTTGCACGTCCTCAAATGCCACTATATCATTTAGCAGGGAAGCCAAACCAATGCACCCATTCTACAGTGCAATTTATCACAAGTATCCTATTTATATTTATTTATAGACATATCCTCTATTAATGCACTCGTAGGTCCATGTAACCTACTAGGGTGCATACAGCAGGAACTGGAAATGTTGGAGTCTTGAACTGAAGCAAATGCTGTAGAAACTTAGCAGAGCAGACAGCAATGAATAGTTGACATTTTGAGTCAGGACCTGCTAAGGTATTGCTGTTCCAGAGCATAGTATTGAGTCTATTGTTGGGTAGAGTCATGCCTCAGGGACAGGGCTGATGCTGTGCACAGGAGAGTTATCCCCTGCTTATTCAATGCATTTATGCAGTGCATCAAGGGAAGAGTCCAGGACATGTCCATTGTATTTCTTCAAAAAGCTTCCTCTATCCAGCTTTTGGGCTTGCAAATGCATTCATTCTGCTGAGGCAAAATTGAAGTAGCAGCCCCTGTGATCCCTATCTAAACTTAGGTGTAAGAACACTGGGCCATGTTCAGAAGTTGATCGGAACACGACATTGGGAGGGAAAGAGACTGAGGGTCAGTGAGGTGATGTGTACAGCATGTTAGACAAATGGAAATGGTGGTGGTGGTTCAGACTAAGAATAGCAATGAAATTTTTATTCCATTTTAAAAGCTGTGAATATTTTAAATGTTTGAATGGGCCTAGGCTGTTACTAAATTCCAGGATAAACTAAAATGATTTAAGTAAATTATGCTCCCAGGCTGAAAATAAGTCATGACTATGTACGTAAGGAAATTATTGGTTTCTGCTGTGACTCGGGATATTCCAGTGTTGAAGCTTATGTTGACAATCTAATGGCGTGACTTGGAAAGAAAAGCTGAAAGTCAACCTTTACTCAAACATTTTAATAAAAATGTAAAATATTACAATACAAATCAAACAAAATCCAACAGTTTTGCCATTCTACTGATAAGAATCCCAGAAATTTCAGCGCTTGCATTGCAACCACCAGCTGTCACAAGGGGGAGTCTTTGTTCAGGCCACCACCTCCTCAAAAACAAATGTTCCCACGTGGACGGGTATAATCTGTCAACCCTGACTTCTTATCGGTTCCATTTTCACGGTCTTGGGAGACGCATACTGGGTGGTGGAGGACCTGAAAGTAAATTAGACATGTGAAATTAGCATGCAGGTACACCAGGCAGTGAAGAAAGCTAATGGCATGTTGGCCTTCATGACAAGAGGAGTTGAGTATAGGAGCAAAGAGGTCCTTCTGCAGTTGTACAGGGCCCTAGTGAGGCCACACCTGGAGTACTGTGTGCAGTTTTAGTCTCCAAATTTGAGGAAGGATATTCTTGCTATTGAGGGAGTGCAGCGTAGGTCCACAGGATGCGCTGTCGTATGTTGAAAGACTGGAGTGACTGGGCTTGTATACACTGGAATTTAGAAGGATGAGAAGGGATCTTATTGAAACATCTAATATTATTAAGGATTGGACATGCTAGAGGCAGGAAACATTCCCAATGTTGGGGGAGTCCAGAACCAGGGGCCACAGTTTAAGAATAGGGGGTAGGTCATTTAGAATGGAGATGAGGAAAAACCTTTTTACTCAGAGAATTGTAAATCTGTGGAATTCTCTGCCTCAGAAGGCAGTGGAGGTCAATTCTCTGGATGTTTTCAAGAGAGTTAGATAGAGCTCTTAATGATGGCGGAGTCAGGGGGTATGGGGAGATGGCAGGAACGGGGTACTGATTGTGGATGATCAGCCATGATCACATTGAATGGCGGTGCTGGCTCGAAGGGCCTACTCCTGCACCTATTGTCTATTGTATTGGACCTGAGATTTTTGCACTAGTGAGGTACCATAGAAATGGCGATGCTTTTAATTTATTAAACAAAAGCAGGTATAAGACGGGTAGAGCCTTATGCAAGTGACAGAATGTTCTCCAGTATTTCCAAAGAATAGGGTTTATGTACATTTGGAAAGACGAGGGCTGATTAGGGTTATTCAGCATGGGTTTATGTGGGATTGTGGGAGTAATCCTGATTTGCTCATTTGATGGAGATTGATGAAGGAAAGGCTACTAAATGCTAGAACACAAGATGCTGCTGCAACAAGGCGTGGAGGTTTGCACCTGAAACTTAAACAAAGCCTGCTTGGTTATTTCTATGAACTATGGGCAATTGAAAAGGTCAAGCACATTAGACTGGTTCAGAAGAATAAGCCAATGGGACCCAAGGCAAGCTTGCCAATTCACATTTGGGAACTAAGGAATGTTGTTAAACAGTATTTAAATCAACTTGGAGTTCAAATCCAAAGTGGCAAAACACCCAGGTAGCATGAAGAAGGCAGCACATGGCCTGCTTTCCTTAATAGGCCAGTGTATAGAAAATAAAAGTTGGGACTTTGTTGCAACTTTACAAAAGACTAATTAGGGCCTTGAGAAGTTTTGCGTGCAGTTCTGGTCATCAGATTACAGGAAGGATGTAGTTGAACTGAGAAACTACAATGGACACACCAGGATGTAGCTGGGATAGGGGGACTTTAGTTAGGAGATCTTGGATAGGCTGGGCTTGCATTCCCTTGAACAAAGGATGCCGAGGAATGACCTGATACAGGTATGTCAAATAATAATATAGATAGGGTCATCAGAATCTGCTCCAAAGGTAACGTTAGCAAAGACACTAGCTTAACACGAGAGGAAGCAGTTTTAAAAGGGATACCAACAGAACGTTTTTTCCCCACAGGTGTTGGAACTGGAACTCGCTATCATAGAACATGATGGAATCAGATACAAACACTGTTTAAGAGAAATTTAGACAGGCACATAA
This sequence comes from Rhinoraja longicauda, assembly GCF_053455715.1. Taxonomy (NCBI): domain Eukaryota; kingdom Metazoa; phylum Chordata; class Chondrichthyes; order Rajiformes; family Arhynchobatidae; genus Rhinoraja; species Rhinoraja longicauda. Next base: position 4,577,235 of record NC_135974.1, read on the forward strand.
ATAAGCAAATTATAGTGATAGTGAGCTAAATGGGATTAAAATGTTGGGAGGGCATCCTACTTGGCATGGACTTTGAACCAAAAGGTTCATTTCTGTGCTGTTCAACTCTGACCCCGAGCCAGAGTGGAACAGAACAATAAAGCAGCTGTGAAATGGAGTCACAGTACGTAAGCCCTTCAGTCCAACTCATCCATACCAAGCAAGCTGCCCATGAACGCGTGCCATTCTCCAGCACTTGGCCATATCCCCCTCAATCTTTCCGAAACATGCACCTGTCCAAATGTTCCTTAAATGTTGTTATTGTATCTAACTTAACCACTTCCTCCAGCAGCCTGTTCCATATATGTACCACCCTCTGAGCGAAAAAGGTTCCTAATAAATCTTTCCCCCCTGACCTTACTGCAATAAATGTAATTACAGGCTAGCACCAGACCATCACACAACAAATTCCCCAACATATCCTTTCAGCATTACTGTAACTTGATTCGCTTGACTCAGGGTCTCAGAGGTCTAATACACTGGACGATATTAGACAGTGAGCAGCTACTTGTAGTGAGATGAAATAAACAAGGCACACAATGGCACCGAGCCTCAATGCTAAGCAAAACGGCTGGCCTTTACCATGGTAATGTGAGAAACTAGAAATCCAGATTAAGACACATATCCCTCAAGTGATGAGGCCGGGTTATGAAACCCACTTGGAGTGGGGCCCTTGTATAAACCTCCAGAGCAATCAAACCCACTCTTCTGGCTCAGTACCAATAACTGAGGTGTCTCACAATTCAAGTGGAAAATGGAGGAAACACCATGCTAACCATAGTCCAGCTACAACAGGGATGCAAAGGATTGGACCTAGATGAGCAAGATGAGGCAGACAGGCATTGGGAACAGAATTAATCTCCACAGTGGTTCAGCATCTTAACCAGGATTGTAGAGAAACCAGAGGATTAGCATTTCCTGAGCCTGGGAGTCACCACGAGACCGATCACATTGTGTATTGATCTTGTATACAGTGCAAAGTGTAAGCATTTGGTGGTGTCTTTGTAATTAGTTTAATACTTTGACCAGTTGTCATTGACGTATCTCTAACAACATAAATTCAGCGCAGCACAGCTTACTGTTCTATATAGTTTTTTAATCATTTGCTTAACTAGCTTCCTCTTAACTGCATCTGTCCTATTGATTATCGACAAGGAAGCATTTGTTAGAAAAGAAAATTGAAGGTTTCAGAATGTCAAATCCCCAAGCTTAGTTTATTGAAGGGTCATGACAAAAGAACACTGAAATTGGATGGGAGAAGTCTCTGAAGCAGGCTGTATATACATCGTCACACAGACGTGGCTGTGTTTAGTGCCCATCACATTTCCCAGATTGGCTGGGATGATTGATAAGTACTGCAGGCAGCTCTGAATCACTCCAGATAGTCTACAAACAGCAAGTCAACCTCAAGATTATGCAAGACTAACAAAAATGTCAACAACACCTACTTATCAGGTTTGGCAGAGAAGTTGCTGCATGAACATGGATGATTCATCAGCCAGTGAGATAGGAGATATATACAATCCTAAACTGGATTTTAGATTTAGAGATACAGCGCGGAAACAGGCCCTTCGGCCCACCGGGTCCGTGCAGCCCAGCGATCCCCGCACATTAACACTATCCTACACATACTAGGGACAATTTTTTTTACATTTACCTAGCCAATTAACCTACAAACTTGTATGTCTTTGGAGGTGGGAGGAAACCGAAGATCTCGGAGAAAACCCATGCAGGTCACGGGGAGAACGTACGAACTCCGTACAGACAGCACCCGTAGTCAGGATCGAACCCGAGTCTCCGGCGCTGCATTCACTGTAAGGCAGCAACTCTACCGCTGCGCCGCCCCTCTATGGATAACGATAAACTGTGTTTCATCCTTGGTGTTGGCCTAGAAATAATCAGGTGCTAAATTCTATTTCACTGATTGTTGCAGTTGGATTAGAATTTATGACCTGTTGCCGTTAACATAATTAGTTATGAAAGATACCTGCTGGTAATTAAATTTGGATCCATTCCACCAGTTGAAAGTCATAGTGTGGGGAAACAGGCCCTTCGGCCCAACTTGCCTACTCCAGCCAACATGTCCCAGCTGCACTAGTCCCACCTGCTGCGCTTGGTCTAACTCCCTCCAAACCTGCCCTATCCATGTACCTATCTAACTGTTTCTTAAACATTGGGATAGTCTCAGGCTCAACTACCTCCTCTGGCAGCTTGTTCCATACACCCACCACCCTTTGTGTGAAAAAGTTACCCCTCAGATTCCTATTAAATCTTTTCCCCTTCACCTTGAACCTATGCCCACTGGTCCTAGATTCACCTAGTCTGGGCAAGAGACTCTGTGCATCTACCTGATCTATACCTCTCATGATTTTGTACGCCTCTATAAGATCACCCATCATCCTCCTGCGTTCCAAGGAAAAGTCACCCAGCCTACTCAACCTCTCCCTATAGCTCACACCCTCTAGTCCTGGCAACATCCCCGTAAATCTCCTCTGAACCCTTTCAAGCTTGACAATATCTTTCCTATTACATGGTGCTCAGAACTGAACACAATATTCCAAATGCGGTCTCCCGAACGTTGTATACAACTGCAACATGACCTCCCAACGTCTATATTCTGAACTCTGACTGATGAAGGCCAATGTGCCAAAATCCCTTTTGACCACCTTATCTACCTGTGACTCGACCTTCAAGGAACCATGCACCTGTACTCCTGGGTCCCTCTGCTCTACACCACTCCCCAGAGGCCTACCATTCACTGTATAGGTCCTGCCCTTATTAGACGTCCCAAAATGCAACACCTCACACTTTTCTGTATTAAATTCCATCAACCATTCCTCAGCCCACCTGGCCAATCGATCCAGATCCTGCTGCAATCTTTCACAACCATCTTCACTATCTGCAAAAAACACCCACTTTTGCATCATCAGCAAACTTACTAATCTTGCCCTGGATGTTCTCAACATTGATGTGATTGATGAATAATAATAAAAAATGTAACAAAAACAAACTTGCCGAACTTGCCTCGCATTCCCGGGGGCGGCGGTCTCATTCCTGGTGGCATTCCCATCGGTCCCCCTCGGCCAGGGGGCATTCCCATTGGCGGTCCCATAGGTGGCCTCATACCAGGGGGAGGGCCCATCATACCTGCCAACCAAATGTATACGATGTTAGAGCACTCAAATACAAGAAAACAGAGTCACCCTTTCCTTCCTAGCAAGTAGCACAGGAATGTTCCATGGACAAAAGGAGTCCAACACTTGGCATTTTGGAGCACGCAGGAATTTTAAGGCCACTAGGGGCTAATATCTTCCCTGAACTCAGAGGGCATCTTGCAGGGTAATCAACATTTAGGAAAAACAGGTAACAGATATAGATTATGGCGTAGCACTATTAATAAAGGAAATCAGTGCTGTGGTGAGAAATTACGCCGATGAGCCAAAACATTATGACCCAATGAGCCAAAACATTATGACCACCTGCCTAATATGCCGTTGGTCCTCCGTGTGCAGCCCCATACGCAGCAGGGTGCGATGCACTGTGTATTGTGACACATTCCTCACGTGCCCACCATTAAAATGTTCTGTGACTTGTGCCACAGTAGACCTTCTGTCGGTTTGGACCAGACGGGATAGCCTTCGTTCCCCTCGCACATCGATGAGCCTTGGGCGCCCAACACACTGGTTAGTCCCTCCTCGGACCACTGTTCACCACTGCTGACCGGGAGAACCCCACAAGTCTTGCCGTGTCAGAGATGCTCTGACCCAATCGTCTGGCCTAATATATCCCACCCCTTGACAGGTGCCATTGTAACAAGACAATCAATGTTATTCACTTCGTCTGTCAGTGGACATAATGTTTTGGCTGATATCTGAGCTTCACAGATCGCAATATGGAATTACAATCATTTATGCAGTCAAGCTTCTTCAGACTGATATGCTCATGATATGAAGTGGTGATATCTTTGAAAGATCAGTAACTAAATAGCACAGATGGAGTGATCACACTATGGGTCTGAGGGAGTCAATTGAGCAAAGTTTAACCAAGTTACTGAAACAAAGAAAAAACCCACTAGGGAAATTAAAAGCAAGAATTCCACCTATCCTAATATTCATTGAGATACAATATAAAAAGGTATAGAGGACACAGAATTATTTCACTGCATTCAAGAGAAGTTTCATAGCAAGTCTGAAGGGGAGGTATCATTCTAGAATTGGTTTTTGGGAATGAAGCAGAGTGGGTGAAGGAGCACAAGTGTTTTTTTGAAGCAGTAATCATCATTTGGTTGATCAAAAGTTATGGTAAAGGACAAAGATATTAAGGAATAAAAGTTTAACCTAAGGTCAATTTTGCTAAACTGACAATTCACTCAGCTGAAATGAATAGCATACTACTACTTGAAGATAAATCAGCAGAGAAATATGAGGCATTCAAAGTGTTCAGGATAAACGTGAACCCTTGAAAAAAATGTGGACGGCCACATGTAAAGTCCTCTCAATGAAGAGCTGCATAATAGACAGGATAAATAAAAAAGCAGATTATTTCAGACATAAAAACTTACAATGGCACAAAGGCTGGAAGACCATTAAAAAGGAAAATAGAATAGCAAAAGGTATGGAAAGAGACTGGGAATAGAAAACTGTAGCAACAAGGAAAGATTTTGATAAGAGGAGTTGTTTTCATTGGAAGAGGGACAACTGAGAGGAGAAAATGGAGGTATAAAATTACACAATCCCTTTTCAATAAATAGGAAGGGCTTGTACCATTTTACTGATCAGAACCAAGAGGATCAACAGAAGTGGGAGTTTTGAGGGAAAAATGAGGAAAACTCAGAGGTAGGCATCTGGAACTAACCATGTGGAAGAGTGGTAAAGAAAGAAACCATTTAACACGTAGGAAGTACTGGGATACATTGTTAAAAGAGCTGGGGCTGCAGGCCGCAGATTGGCGTTGGAAGGTCGGATTAGGGGGCATAACTCCTTTTCAATCAGAAGATACATTGAAGTGAATGGTCATTTTTCAAGTCACATAGATTTTCTATGATTCTTTCCCGAAGTTGTTCATTCCAAGCATAGTGATTACCACATGATATACTTGTTGCTTGATGCAATATGAGACGGCAAATGCCCATTCTGTTTCAATTGTACACTTCAGCAGCAAATTCACCCCCAGACAACGAGATCAGTAAAGCACAATGTTCAATGAGAAGTGAAGTTCAGCACCATTGAGGGTCCCGGTGGGAGGTGATAGAAATGCAAAGCTTTATTTAGTTTTTTAAATGTAGCCTCCTACCAATGTCCAGCAATTGTAAATTAGTGTACTAAACTAATATTTTTATTATGATTTGTTGTTTTGAAGCATTGCAAAATCATAATTTCAACTTTTTAATGTGCCAAAACAAATAACCATTTACATTATACCGCCGCATCATGGAGGGGTAGCATTGCCAGAAAACTGTAAAGAAAAATGGACAAATTCTGTTTCTTTTGCCTGCATTTACTTAGTTAGTTTGTCTCAAGAATTCGCTGAGAGCGGATTTCAATGACCTAAACTACTGCTGCACAGGGGCGTGCATGCTGCATTCAGAAAGTACACACTAGGCCCCACAATGTTCCACTATTCAATTATGCTAATTCCGAGCATCCCAAATAACTGGCAGTTGCTAAAAAGGAATTTTAAATTAACAATATGAAACTTGACCAGTTGTTAACTTGTTCAGCATTGATCACCCTGCTATAGGAAAGATACCATTAAGCTGGAACGGGTGCAGGTGAAGATTTACGAGGATGGTGCCAGGACTCGAGGGCCTGAGCTATAGGGAGAGGTTGGGCAGGCTAGGACTTTATTCCTTGGAAAAGAGTGAACTTATAGAGGTGTTTAATTCATAAGGGGGATAATGTGAACACAGGTAAAGGAATCAAGAACTCGAGAGCTAAGTTTACGATGAGCGGGGAAAGATTGAACAGGAACCTGGAGGGCAACTGTTACATACAAAGGATGCTAGGTATATGGAACAAGCTGCCGGAGGAGGAGGTTGAGTCAGGTACATTGACAACATTTAAAAGACATTTGGACAGGTACACAATAGAAAAGATTTAGAGGGACATGGGCCAAACACAGGTAAGTGGGACTGATGTATATGGGATATCTTGGTCGGCAAGGACAGGTTGGGCCAAAGTGGTTGTTTCCATGTTGCCTGACTCTATGACCCTGTGCAGTCTGACAGTAGGCTTTACAATGAACTATTCTGCTGTCGTCCAGCAAGCTCCAGTGTATACCACCATTACATTGCTGCCAATGTCTTATGGTCTCACCTGGTGGGAGGTTGCCTCGGCCCATTGGTGGTGGGCCTCCGCGGCCAGGTACGTACTGCTGTGGTGCTGCCGCGATACTGGAAGTAACTGCAGCTGCTGCAGCAGTTCCACGTGCCTGAGGTGTCATCACCTATAGATAACGGTAGAAACATCATCATTAAACATCAGCTCCTGACTGCTGCAAATATAACACGCCAAATTCTATTATTACTTGGGTATATTTGCAACAAAATTAGGTGGCCATACTTCCCCAACGATAAATCTCAGTGCACATTAATACATTCCACATTCAGGGTGTATATATATGATGTATAATAATTCTTACTAAAGGGACAGAGTGATTTACAAAACTAATTATAAGACAAATTTTGCAACTAAAATCAACCAAGGCAGGCATGTCACTGCACACGCACTAGTCAGATCATTTTATAATGGAAGATACAAACATCTAAAATAACCAGTTACTGTGATGTACTCTGGCATGTTAATATCTGGGTACAGACCAGTCAAGTTAAATTAAAGTGTTGCAGTATATAAATGACAGAGAGCAGCAGTCAGGAAGATTCGCACCTGCTGAGATGGTCCTCCTACTCCTCGGACTGGGCCTGCCAACCCAGCTGGAGCCTGTGGCATTGTTGCTCCCACAGGGACACCACGACCCGCTGCCCGGCCGATCCCAGGACCTCCAGCTGCACCGGCAAGAGGCACACGGGCAATTCCGGTCTGCAATTAGAAAAGCACATGTAACCCAAGACATCCAAACAAATCAACAGCCAGAATGACAAGTGTGCAAAACCAGAGATACTTAATGCTACCCCCAATTCCTCTCCCCACAGATCACTTAACATTGTACACTCACTAGGCAAAAGAGCATGGTGACCACCATGTCCCAACATAAAATGTTATAGATCAGTGCGCACCGTGTGGACGGACTTCTGCTGTTGCCTCCCAATTTAGTTCCACCTCAATGCACTGTTGCTGTCACCACTCTAACCTGGTTCAGCACATCGAGACAACGTGACACAACATTTATACTCATATTAGCAATTATTTTGATTACCCACTATGTTCGATTAATCCTAGTAATAGATACTTTCATTTAATAAAGTATTAGTTCGGATGAGCAAATGTAGACTTTATCAAGATGCATGGCAACATGGTAAGCAAATCAGTGTTTTAGGTAACTTTGTACTTGAAGGTTATTCAATTATCAAGTACACTGAGAGCTGAACTTAATAGATTTTTGGACTCCAAAAACCTATGGGATTCAAGGATTGGGCAGGCAGGGTATTTTAACAGGCAAACTTTATTTCAAACATTAGTTTAAAATTAAATCATTTTAATCCCATATCACTTTATTGCAAGGGATAACTTCCTTGTGTTAAATACAACAAATGTATTATATCTCTAGGTTATTGACAGAGGCAAGAGAAGAGATTACAGGATCCTTGATGATCTTTGCATCTTCTCTATTTGAAACACCGAAACATCTTCCAATGACTGTAATTGCACAATCAAATGTCACCTAAGAGTAAATTCAGCCCAAATCACACACTAAAACATCTATATGATCTATTATAATTTTCAGTTATTATTCCAGCAGCACTCTTCAAAATTGAATCACGGATGCTGAGGTGACAATTTGGTCACATGTGCCAGCAATTTGTACGTATCTTGCCATGTTACCATCCTTTCCCAATTTCTGCCTATCTGGATCGATTTCAAAATCGATTGGCAAAATTTCTTCAAAGGGCAATAAGCACGTTTAACGACCATGGAACAGATTTCCTATACGTCACTGACTGCTACAACATTAAGATACCAAGTAAATGAGAGTGTAAATGGAGCATTTCATGGGTATAAGCCTTATTTATATTGGAACTATCCAGTCGTCAGAGAAGGAAGATACTTACATCTTTTGGAGGAGGTCCTTCTACAGTCATAGAAACCAGTGTTTCGCCACGGAGCAAGACCAATCCTAGAACCCGCTTCTCCTCCCGCTCAGGCTGTTTGGAGTTTTTGGGCCTTAAGTAGGGAGGAAAAAGGATTAGTTTTCACAGCCACCGAAAGATTCATAATTAAACTATTTCCTCTTATCATCTAAGTTTAGCAAGACTATGCCTTAAATTTCATTGAATCACTGGAACAGAAACAAGTCTACCCTAATCCATAAGTTTTTATGGTGCCAATAAACCCAGGAGGAAGGCTGCAGATAGCCAAAGATGACTTATCAAGTACACTCTGCGTGTTAGATTAGTGAGAATATCTGTCAAATTATAGAGCAGGGTATAAATCAGCTACAGAAATGGGTAGTGAAATGGCAGACGGAGTTTAACCCGAGCAAGTGTGATGTGTTGCCGTTTGGGAGGTCAAATGTAAGCCTACAAAATAAACAATTATATGTACAATTAATGGCGAGACCTAGAATGCTGCCAGGGACAGTGGAGGAAGATACGATAGTGACATTTAAGAGGCTTATGAACAAGCACATACATTTACAGGGAATGGAGGGATATGGATTATGTATAGGCAGATAAGAGTTTGTCCTGGCATCTTGTTCAGCACAGACATCATGGGATAAAGGGTCAGCTTTCACTGCGATGTTCTATTTAAGGAGGGCATTTCTGACAGTTGAATCTAACGGAGAATCACTAGGTTGTTTAAAAGAAAGCAATGGTAGAAAATGGAGAATAATACACTATTAGGGGAAAGTACACCCTTGCAATATTAAATTGTCACCAAAAGCAGACCTGGGATTTCTATTATGCCTGTAGATGGAAAAGCATCTCAAGATAAAATCTGACACCACGTCATTCAAGTAGATATTAGGGCGTTATAGATATAGGTGTTAAAGAACATTTCCAGAAGAAAATAACATAGAAAAAGTCTAATTGCAGAGCTCAAGGATTTGAAATCTGTTAACTTTTTTTAATGAACAAAATCTTCTGAAGTAGCTTGATGTCAGAATTTGTTTAAAAGCATTCTTTGGATGCAGCAATAAATGTTTTACTTAAAATTAAAGGCCACAACAGCTGAAAGACAGGTATCACTGGAAGAGCTATTAAAGTCTAGATTTTGCAAGAGACCAGGATTTGAGTCCAGTGATATATCATGGAGGGTCGTAGGAGAATACAGATGACAGAAAAAGGGAATGATGAGAGATTTGAATATAAGTATTAACAATTTAATAAACAAAGCTATTGCTTATCGGGAGCCAATGTAGATCAGTGAGCAGAAGTAAATGGCTGAACAAGGCTTGGTACAAGTTTGGACATACACTGCAAGTTTCAAGATGACCTCAAATTTACAACAAGTGTACAACAAGAGAAACTTGCAGAAATCTATTCAAATTGCAGCGGCAACAATAACATCATTTCAGGAGGCAGAGAGAGTAACTTTGTTGAAGCCACAAGAGGTAGAAATAGCTTTGGATACAAATAAAGCTCATTATAGGGTCAAAAGTACCCCCACCCCCAAGATTGCAAAATGGTCAGCTGCCAGACAAATTAAGTCCAAAACCAGGGAATGGAATTGTGATTGGGAATGAATTGCTTAGCAGGAAGAAATTTACACTTCAATTTTTTGGAGTTTGCATAAGCAGTGTAGCAACTGTAGTGTAAGATCAGTGGTTAAAAGGTGGACGCAGACAACGTTTGCATGGAAATCACAAATTTTCAGATGATGCTGCCAGAGGTTGATGAAGGCAGGTGTGTTTGAAAAAATAAGTTTTGAGAAGCATGAGCTGAAATAGGGAGGAAAAACTAAATGCAAGCTCTGGGCTGGAGGTAAGTGAGGGGGAGTAGAGATTTGGCCTGTTGAGCATAAGAAGGGGAAGAGACAGAGGGCCGTTGATCAAATAAACTCAATATTTGTAACCAGAAGTCCTCGCATTTACGGGGAGTTAAGGAGACAAACAAAAGGAATTATAAGGCAGTGGCTTGCAATAGAGAAATAATGTGGGTTATCTCATGACTGGATTGAGCAGTTCTGGCAGACAGCATCTGCCATATCTGGTCAAGCAACCAGAGATTAGTTAAGGAAATCAGTAATTGTATAAATGATATAGTGAGCAGCCAGTCAAAGACAAGGTGATTGGAATTTAAAAAGCACACATTCAGGCGAATCAGAACCCCCCCCCCCAACTAAAAAGTATGGTTGACAGGACAAACAAGAGGGAAACTAAACAAGCAAACTATCTCTCCAATTGCAACAAAGGGAGCTGCAGGATCACTTAAATTGGCATGGGAATTCCTACAAACGTGGGCTGGTATTTCATGTGGGAAGAGTTGTTATAGAAGGATAGGAAGAAGGAAATGGGAGACAACATTATATTCAACCACCAAGACACAAGACACTTAAAGCAATCTACAGAAAAGTGCTAGCCAAATTATATGGAATGAAAGATAAATTTTATCTTTAATTCCGATAGCTGCATCCTCGGGTTCTAAGCGAGTTAGCTGTAGACTGGATGCGAGCGTCTCTAGACTTTGGATAAGAAAACAGAGGAAGTAATTCAAGAAAGAAGGGAGAGGGAAAGCAAACCCAAGACCAATTAACCGAATATCTGTAATAGGGAGTTCTGCAACCCTTTATTGAATAAAACACTTACAACATCACAGAACAATTAGGCAGTAAACATGAGGCAGATTCATATTTAACAAGTGCATTCCTGATCCTTTGAACGTAACCACCAGCAAGCCAATGTACATGATGCATACGAATTGATGTGCGGAAGTGGCGGCGCCTAACGGCTGCGGCTCGCTAGCAGTCTGTTCGTCTTTTTTCCTTTTTTTGTTTGTTGTGTGTCGGTGTTGGGATGGGTTTTTTTTTTGGTTGTGTATGTGTGGGGGGTGGTGGTGTGGGTGGGGGAAACCTTTCTCTTTAGGTCTCTTCCTCACGGCGCGGGGTGCGGCTCGGCCGCGGGGCCTAACATCGCCCGGCGCGGCTCGGCCGCTGGACTTAACATCGCCCGGCGCGGCTCGGCCGCTGGACTTAACAGTGCCCGGTGCGGCTCGGCCGCGGGGCCTTCCATCGCCCGGTGCGGCTCGGCCGCGGGGCCTAACATCGCTGGTGCGGCTCGGCCACGGGACTTAGCTGCGCACGGCTCGGTCGCGGGGCCTTCCACCGCCCGGTTCGGCCACGAGACGTCTCAGCGCCCGGTGCGACTCGACCGCGGGGACTCCCATCCCCTTGCGGGGACTGTGCGGGTCGGTCAGGGACGAGCTGTCTGTCTGTGGGCGTGGGGAAGAGAGTGGAAGTTTTGTTGCCTCCATCACAGTGAGGGGGTGTTTGGAGTCACTGTGATGGACGTTATGTGTTGGGGTCATGTGTCTTGTGTTCTTTTTTGTGTGTGACTGCTATGTAGTTTCGTTCGGTACCTTGGTACCGAATGACAAATAAAGCTCTGTTGAACTGTCATTTGAGAAAGTGTCAAAAAAGAGGGATAAGGTCATCTTCAGGCCAGCAACCTTAACCTGTTTGACATGGGACATTACCTTTTTAAAATAACTTGGATGAAGGAACCAAGTCAAAAGTATCCAAATATGCTCGAGATTTAAAGGTAGGCAAAGATAAATTGTGATGGCAATAAGGTTATGCCAGTAAGAAAATAAGTCAACAAATGGGATATAGGAAATATATGTAATCCATTTCGGGACAACAAAAATTGCAGGTTGTTTAAATGGCTTGAGACACGTGTGTTCAGAAAGATCTGAGTGGCTAAATATAAAAAAGACAATGTTAGCAAGCCACTTGGACTGCACAATGAAGAGTTAGCACATCCACACCTTTCATCCACAAGACAGTACGAACCAGACAGTCATCACATCTTTATGACATATAAACATAAGGATGTCTCTCATAATGACAATGTAAATATTTTTCCTACTCATACAAGAATCTATTTTTCAAGTTTCTTACTTGATTTTCCTGAATTCATCACAATCACATAGGATAAGGTTCATGTGTTTGTCGAATGCTTTGAAGGTTCCAATGAAGATGCGCCCATCTTGAAGGATGCACCTCATTCTGTAGTCGATATGCTGAAGCATCTTACTACTCTTACCCACCGTCTGATGAGAGAAGAAAATCATTACTCCAAACAGTCACTCCTCCAAATGAATTTCGGCGTAGCCATTTTGTGGCTTTTAGGCAACACGGTTTTTCTTTACCATAATTTGGGAGACATAAAAACTGATTTCCATCGATCAATCTCAAGGTAACCAGTATTGCCTGATTCATAGGTAGCTAAGAACAACAAAGGCACCAGGCCAATGACAGCCATTAACATTAAAAACAAAAATCCTTGAAAATAACTTTTTTTTAAAAGTCATGTAATACAGATTGTGTTATAAATGCAACATCTTGTATTCCACACTGCCTTGAATTCTCCTGCCATATCTTGACAATTGAAAGTCAATTAAAAATCTATGCGAGGATACACTTACAAATTCTATTTTGCACAAAATAGCTTCCATTTATACCAATGCTAGCTAATCAGTGTGGAGCAGGATTCTTCAACTTTTCTGTCACAGGACCAAAATCAAGTTTAGTAATTTCAATACCCAATTACATTTGACTATGACAGGACTTCCCGATACTTTCCTTATGGCCCATGGGTCTGCATTGATTGTCTTTCAAGGCTTCAATGATTCAACCAATCCATATCCTTACAGCTCCCACTTTCCTCAACATCACCTCTCATACCAAACAGCTCCCCTTTCTACCCACAATCCAGCAGCCGGCTGTTCACCCTCTTGGGACATGACTGTTCCCCGAATACAGTGGCAAACAGCAAAACAGGGAATACAGAAATTTACTCCTACTTCTTGCAATCCAGTGCAATTCATTTGCTGCTAACAATTTTGTGGCATACAAAAAACAGGATGATGACTTTGTGGAATATTTCCATTCAATCTGCAAGATTCTGACCATCCATAAGTTTAGTTCTCTCTGAATGTTTCAAAGTTAAAGATAAGCCGGAAAAATTGCATTTCATTCTTTGACTAGCCACAGCTCAGTTCTTCAGGTACAACACTGTGTTCCATTGTTTCATTCAAAAATTGTCATTCCCACGTATATCTCCTCCATGTTTTGTTTATATGCCATGACTATATCTGTCAAATGAACACTCTTGGCTTACATCCCATACAGAGGCCCCTTATGCTGTCTCTTTCCCTTTTCTCTGCATCTGCAACCTTGTTTTACTGAAGTTTTCCATTGTCTTTTTCTGCTTGGTCAGATCTCTACTTTGGATTTAAGAGGCACTAACAATAACTGCACAACAAAGGGACCCTACGCAGAATAAGAATGATAGTCAAGGAAGCTATGTCACTGCCGGCTAAATGCCCCGGCTGTCAATACCAAATTCATAATCTTAAATGGAGATTATGAAATTGGGATACAAGCCCAATCAAATATAATTAATATAATTAAATCAATCTAAATTTTATCTCAAGAAATGTAGTAATTCTGCTTCCTCCAAGCATTTTCTACTCATGATTAGAATGCTTACAAATGTATTCTAATATTACATTCCATCTATACTAGTTCAGCCCTTAACTGTGCTTGTAATTGTTACAATGGCTACTTTACTCTCACATCCAGGTAAGTAGCTTTATGCATACCAAGACTCCTTTTATGTTTAATTTCCAGCCTTTGTACATTGACCTAACTCTCTCTTCTGGGGTTCCCATGTTACTACCAAGATAGTTTAAACCTCCCAACACTAGCAAACAGAACATATTTGCCCAGGTTCTATTGTGGTACAACCTGTCTGGCTAGTTAGTGTAGGTTGTGCTTTCTCCAAAACTGACCCCAATCCCCCAAGAATCTAAACGCTTTCTTCTAAAACCAACTCTCCATTCATGCATTCACCTGCACTACCTTTGAGGTCCTTCTTCCTAATTTCTTACCGAACTGCCTACTTCCCCAAGGATCTCGTGACCCAGTGTAAAGGAACCTTCCATTGGGTAGTTCTGGTCAACCCATTACAGGAAGGACGGGGAAGCTTTGGAAAGGATGCATTAGGGGCAGCCAAAGGGTAGTGAGTCTGTGGAATTCATTACCACAAAGGGCTGTGGAGGCAAAATCAGTGGGTATTTTTAAAGCAGAGGTTGATAGGTTCTTGATTAGTAAGGATATCACAGGTTATGGGGAGAAGGCAGTTGTGAGGAAAAAATAGATCAGTCATGATTGAATGGTGGATCAGACTCTATGGGCCAAATAGCCTAATTCTGCGTCTACGCCTTATGAACATTAGCTACAGGGGAGGTTGGACACATTTGGATTGTTTTCACTGAAGTGTCTGAGGATTGGGAGACCTGATAGAGGTATATACAATTATGAGAGCAGATAAGGTGGTCAGAATCTTTTTAACCCCAGGCTGGAAATGTCATCGGCATTTAGACGGCATAGCTTTAAGGTCAGAGGAAAAAAGTTTAAGGGTAAGTTGCAGTGGGAGCCTGGAACATGTTGCCAGGGAAGGATGCTGGAAGCATGCGATAGTGGCGTTTAAGAGACTTTTAGACAGGCACATGAATTTGCAAGGATAAAGATCATGTGCAGGCAGAGGAGCTTAGTTTGACCTGGCATCATGTTCGGCTTAGGCATTGTGGACCAATGTAGTTCCTCTACTGTACTGTTCCATGTTTAACCATAGTGTGTAGAGTAGAGGGATCTACGAGTACGAGTGCATAGTTCCCTGAAAGTGGCATCACAAGTAGATAGGGTGGTCAATACTCTGACTGATGAAGGCCAAAGTGCCAAAAGCCTTTTTGACCACCTCTTCTACCTGCGACTCGACCTTCAAGGAACCTTGCACCTGTACTCCTAAATCCCTCTGCTCTACAACACTACCCAGAGGACAACCATTTACTGTGTAGGTCCTGCCCTTGTTCGACATCCCAAAATGCAACACCTCACACTTTTCTGTATCAAATTCCATCAACCATTCCTCCGCCCACCTGGCCTATCAACCCAGATCCCGCTGCAATCTTTCTCAACCATTTTCACTACCTGCAAAACCATTAACCTTTGTATCATCAGCAACCTTGCTAATCTTGCCCTGAATGTTCTCATTCAAATCAATGATGCAGATGACAAATATTAATGGGCCCATTACCGAACCCTGAGGCACACCACTAATCACAGACTTCCAATCTGAGAAGCAACCTTCCACAATCACCCTCTGTTTCTTTCCATGGAGTCAATTTGCTATCAATTCAGCTATGTCTCCTTGGATTCCAGAGCAGCCTACGATGCGGAATCTTGTCGAAAGTCTTACGGAAGTTCATGTACACAGCATTTACAGCTCTGCCCTCATCAACCTTTTGGGTCACGTCTTCAAAAAAATCAATCAGATTTGTGAGACGCGACGGCCCACATACAAAACCATGCTGACCATCCCTAATCAACCCTTGCCCATCCAAATACCTGTATAACTTATCCCCCAGAATACTCTCCAGTAACTTACCAACTACAGATGTTTAGCTCACTAGCCTATAGTTCCCAGCATTTTCCCTGCAGCCCGTCTGGAAAAGAGGAACAACATTTGCCACCCTCCAGTTGTCCGGCACCTCTCCTGTATTTCAGGACGACTCATAAATTTCAGCCAGGGCTCCCGCAATTTCCTCGTTTCCCGCAATGTCCTCGGATATATCTGATCAGGCCCTGGAGATTTGTCTACCTTCAAACACGACAGTACCTTCAGTACTTCTTCGACAGTAACCTTGACTGCTCTCAAGACACTTCCAGTGACTGCTCCAATTTCCTCCGTCTACTGTCTTTCTCCTCGGTAAATACAGGAGAAATACGCGTTTAGGACCTTGCCCATCGCTCAACATAGAGGTGATTTTTTGATTCCTGAGGGGTCCCACTCTCTCTCTAGTTACCCTTTTCCCCCTTATGTATTTATAAAATCTTTTGGGAGTGTCCATGTTACCCACCAGAGCTATCTCCTGGCCCCCCTTTGCCCTTCTGTTCTCCTTTTTTAGTATGCAGATGCTCCCCGCCTTAGGATGCTTCGACTTACGACATTTCGACTTTGCTATGGTGCAAAGGGCAGCGACCCTTAGCGAGCCGCAGCTCGCTTTTGGCCACGTGATCCAGTGTATTAAATGCATTTCGACTTACAATATTTGTGATTTCCGATGGGTTTCTCGGAATGTAACCCCATCGTAAGTTGAGGAGCACCTGTACTCCTTAGTTCCCGAAACTCCTCCAGGGATGCACTTGATCCCAGCTGCCTATACCCGTCCCATGCATCCTTCTTGCTTTTGACTAACATCTCAATTTCCCTCATCAGCTAAGCTTCCTTACGTTTGCCTGCTTTGCCCTTCACTCTAATGGGGACGTACACATCCTGAGCTTTCTTCAGTACACTTTTAAAAACATCCCACTTGGCCGATGTTCCTTCCCCTCAAATAACCTGCTCCAGTCAACTTGAGTGAGACCTTCTCTCATACCCTCAAAGTTGGCCTTACCCCAGATGAGCATTTTAACACGTGGACCCTCTCCGTCCCTATCTATAACTATCTTAAACTTAATCAAACTGTGGTCACTGGTCCCAAAAGGCTCCTCCACACACACACTTCATTAACTTGCCCCTCCCAATTTCCCAATACTAGATCCAGCGTTGCCCTCTCACGTGTGGGAGCCTCCACATACTGCTTGAGAAAACTCTCCTGAACACTTTTGAGGAATTGCACCTCATCTAAACCCTTAACGCTATGATTTTCCCAGTCTATATTTGGGAAACTTAAAATCCCCCCACTACAACAACCTTATTTGACCTGCAGCTGTCTGCAATCTCCTGGCACATTTGTGCTAATTCCTGTTGACTATTCGGGGGTCTGTAGTACGCCCCCAACAAGGTGATCATCCCTTCTTGTTCCTCAGCTCCACCCATATAGCCTTACTAGACGAACCATCCATAATGTCACCTCTGAACACAGCCGTGACATCCTCCTTAATCAACAATGCAACCCCCCCCCCTCCTATTTTTCTCATCCTGAACCTACAGTTGCAATGCCAATGAATGCTCAGACAGTTTGAATTCTGTCCCTATGAAGGGACAGCTTTTTGGATTATCTTCCATTAATTTCTCCCAAGTACCATCTATACCACTTGTTCCCCTTTCCCCCGACTCTCACTCTGAAGAAGGGTCTTGACCTAAACATCACTTATTCCTTTTCTCCAGAGATGCTGCCTGACTCGCTGAGTTGCTCCAGCCTTTGTGTCTGTCTTTGACTTCATTATGAAAATAGCTTTCTATTGTTTGGGACCCAAGATAAGACAGTTGAATGGATGGACTTAAGTTAACTCTCACTCTACTCTTCTCTAAATCTAGAAACATCTCACACCCTACACCTGCTTTCTGCACTTGGAAGCCAGGCTTGACAATTTTCTTTCCCACATCCACAGCTACAAATGATGAGAATAAGAACACTGCCAGTCAGCCAACAACATCAGTAAAGTAAAACAAAGTGCTGAAGGTACTCAGCAGGTCAGTTAGTATCTGTGGAAGGAATGGACAGGCAATGTTTTGGTTCCTGACCCTCCTTACTACTGACCATTCCTTGCCCACATGCTGCCTCTCGCACTTTGTTTTGCTCAAGATTCCACCAGCTGCAGTCCCCTGTGTCCACATCAATATAGATGTGGAGATGCACAAAAAAACTGAAAAACCAACCAGAAACATTGACTGAATAGTTAAACTTCTTGTGGAGACTGTCATTAAGTTGGAGTCCATGATAGAAACATAGAAAATAGGTGCAGGAATAGGCCATTCATGCCAGTACCACCATTCAATATGATCATGGCTGATCATCCAGAATCAGTACCCCATTCCTGCTTTGTCCCCATATCCCTTGATTCCGTTAGCCATAAGAGGTTTCTCTAACTCTCTCTTGAAAACATCCAGTGAATTGGCCTCCATTGCCTTCTGTGGCAGAGAATTCCACAGATTCACGACTCTTTGGGTGAAAAGGTTTTTCCTCATCTCAGTCCTAAATGGCTTACCCCATATTCTTAAACTGTGACCCCTGGTTTTGGACTCCCCCAACATGGGGAACATTTTCCTGCATCTAGCCTGTCCAATCCCTTAAGAACTTTATGTTTCTCTAAGATCCCCCCTCCTATTAGGAACGGGGTACTGATTGAGAATGATCAGCCATGATCACATTGAATGGCTGTGGTGGCTCGAAGGGCCGAATGGCCTACTCCTGCACCTATTGTCTATCTTTCTAAATTCCAGTGAATATAAGCCCAGTCGATCCATTCTTTCATCATATGTCAGTCCCGCCATCCCGGGAATTAACCTGGTGAACCTACGCTGCACTCTCTCAATAGCAAGAATGTCCTTCCTCAAATTAGGAGACCAAAACTGCACACAATACTCCAGGTGTGGTCTCACCAGGGCCATGTACAACTGCAGTTGGACCCCCTTGCTCCCATTCACAAATCCTCTCGGTATGAAGGCCAACATGCCATTTGCTGTCTTCACTGCCTGCTGTACCTGCATGCTTACTTTCAGTGACTGATGTACAAGGACACCCAGGTCTCCCCTTTTCCTAATCTGACATCATTCAGATAATAATCTACCTTCTTGTTCATGCCACCAAAGTGGAAAGCCTCACATTTATCCACATTATTATGCTGCATCTGCCCACTCACCCAACCTGTCCAAGTCACCCTACAGCCTCATAGCATCCTCCTCGCAGCTCACACTGTCACCCAGCTTTGTGTCATCTGCACACTTGGAGATGTTGCATTTAATTCCTTTGTCTAAATAGTTTATATTGCAAATAACTGGGGTCCCAGCACCAAGCTTTGCAGCACCCCACTAGTCACTGCCTGCCATTCTGAAAAGATCCCGTTAATTCCTACTTTTTGCTTCCTGTCTGCCAACCAGTTCTCTATCCATGCCAATACCCTACCCCAAATACCATGTGCTCTAATTTTGCACACCAATCTCTTGTGTGGGACCTTGTCAAAGGCTTTTTGAAAGTTCAGATTTGCCTTATCCATTCTATCTGTTACATCCTCAAGATTAGTCAGGCATGATTTCCCCTTCATAAATCCATGCTGACTTTGACCGATCCTGTCACTGTTTTCCAAATGTGCTGCTATTACATCTTTAATAACCGACTCAAGCATCTTCCCCGCTACCGATGTCAGGCTAACTGATCTATAATTCCCCGTTTTTGCTCTCCCTCCTTTCTTAAAAAGTGGGGGTACATTAGCTATCCTCCAGTCCATAGGAACTGATCCAGAGTCTATAGAATATTGGAACATGATCACGCATGCACCCACGATTTCTCGGGCCACCTCCTTGAGTACTCTAGGATGCAGACCATCAGGCCCTGGGGATTTATCTGCCTTCAGTCCCAACAGTTTACCTAACACCATTTCCTGACTAATGTGGATTTCCTTCAGTTCCTCCCACCCACTAGATCCTCGGTCCCCTAGTATTTCTGGGAGATAGGTTCTATCTTCCCCAAGGAAGACACAAAGTACTTGTTTAATTGGCCTGCCATTTCCTTGTTTCCCACTGTAAGGGACCTACATTTGTCTTCACTAATCTTTTCCTCTTCACATGTCTTCAGAAGTTTATACAGTCGGTTTTTATATTTTCCCCCGCTTAATTATCTCCTCTGTTGAATTCCAAATTTCTCCCAGGCCTCCGGTTTACTGCTTCCTCTGCCCAATTTATATGCCTCTTCCTTGGATTTAACACTATCCCTAATTTAACTGATGTAGGCGGCCAAGGAATCTTTCCCTCGGGAACACCGGTGTCTTCGTTCTTATTTACAGGATTACTGATCCGTATTTCGCCTGTTATCAATTTCCTCAATGGGTGAGTGAACCCGACCAAGTCAGAGCCATACAACACAGAAACATTCGCTTCGGCCCAACTCGGCCCTGCCAACCAAGATGTTCCCCCGGCGTTTTGGCCCTCGTCTCTAAACCTTCCCGATGCATAAAGGGCGGGTAATTCGAGTAGAAGCCTCAGCCCGGGAGAGACCGAACCCTCAGTCACGCTGCCCGCACCAGACAGCGAGGCTCCTGCGGGATCCAGCGCCTAGCGACCCTCCCCTCCCCTCCCCTCGGCTCCACAGCCCGGGAGAGACTCCCCGGCATCGCACAGGCCACAGCGAGGCGGGCCGCCCGCAGGCTCCAGCGCCCTTCTCCTCTCGGCCCCACAACCCGGGAGAGAGAGAAACTCTCCCCGCATCGGACAGCGAGGCTCCAGCGCCCAGCGATTTCCCTCCTCCACTCGGCCCCGCACTGGACGGACGACCGCCAGCAGGCAGACTCCGCGGCCCCGCTGCCCGCCACCAGGCCCCGCTGCCCGCCACCAGGCCCTGCTGCCCGCCACTAGGCCGCAGCCCGGCGCCAACTCCAAACTACTATGAACCACCATCCGCCCGCCTTCACGCGAAATATCGGCTGGGCATGGTGGACGACGGTCCCGAGATGGCGGCGCGGCTGTGCTCACCATGATTGCGGGCGGGATGGGCGCGCAACCCGGCGGATTGAAGAGCGAGAAAAATTAGTGCGGCCGCGGCGGCTCCCGGCTGGCTGCAGGTCCGCGCATGCGCCGCGGCGGCTCCCGGCTGGCTGCAGGTCCGCGCATGCGCGGCGGCGGCTCCCGACTGGCTGCAGGTCGGCGCATGCGCGGCGGCTCCTCCCGGCTGGCTGCAGGTCCGCGCCTGCGCCGCGGCGGCTCCCGGCTGGCTGCAGGTCCGCGCATGCGCCGTGGAGCCGCCGCCGCAGCCTGGGGGAGGGGCAGCCACCACTTTAAAAAAGGCGTATAAGAAAATAACTGCAGATGCTGGTACAAATCGATTTATTCACAAAATGCTGGAGTAACTCAGCAGGCCAGGCAGCATCTCGGGAGAGAAGGAATGGGTGACGTTTCGGGTCGAGACCCTTCTTCAGACTGGGAAGAGAGAGGGAAAGTTTTTGGCCTCCATCACAGTGAGGGGGTGTTTGGAGTCACTGTGATGGATGTTTGTGTTGGGGTTGTGTCTTGTGTTTTTGTACTGCTGGCTAAGTAATCTCGTTCTGAACGAATGACAAATAAAGCTATTTTGGATTTTGATTTGGATTGGGACAGTTCTATTGATTGGAAAGGTTTAGAGGTCTCTGGGCAAATATAGGTGAATGGGGCTAGCTAGCCCAGTGTGCCAGCTTGGTTGACATGGACAAGTTAGGCCAAAGGGGCTGGTTGTGTGAATGGGGTACTGATGATGTGGGGTGCAATGTCCTGGATGGCATCAAGCAACTGCTTAGCCTTTCATCCAGGCAAGTGGAGAGATTTCCATCAAATGAATCTCTGACATGCCTTGGCATGTGACACAAAACCATAGCAGAAAAAAATATCCAATCATGGATTATAGAAGAATTGAAAGAAAGTCTAAGGAAAAAGTTAATAAAAGTTGCCAGAAAAATATATGCAAGGTCGAGGTTGGCTAGTTATCACCTTATGCATCTGCCAGTATGTTAAATCTTATCAAGATCATTAAATATACCAGCACAAAAAAACCCCTCTATCATTAGGGTTAGGGTTATGATGGAGTATCCTGCATCCCAGACCAGAAGCCAAGCTTTTAATTCAGTTCCAAACCTACAGGGTGCACAGAAATATCAAAACAAAAATAACTATTTATCTAGATATTACATTTTTCAGTATTGAACAAGAAATGCAGAGGAGAGGCAAAGGGTGGGCAATAACAACATTCAAAAATTGTAATGAATGGTCATCAGGGTGAAATGTTAACTCTCCACATATTCTGGCTGACCTGCTGAGAATCTCCAGATGTTTTTTTTGCCCCTGAAAATAAACCTCTTACATTGGGACTTTGAGGTGGCAATGAAGTTTACTGATAAGTCCATGTATACAAAAACAATTAGTACCTCAAAAAAAGAGCAATCAGAGAACTGGGAAGATCATTCAATTGTTTTGGAGTGAGGAAGTGAACACATTAACACAGTTAAATTCTACTTCCAGAGCTGACTGGAGTGGAGATGGAGAGAGAGAATGGACTTTGGTCACCAACACCTAATTTAGTTTTGATTATTAGCAGGTTGATGATATTTAAGAAACAGATTTCAAGATCATGGTGCTCTGCAATGCAGATGAGGTGGAGGATGCAAAGTTAGATAGAAACAAGTGCACTGGTCAAGAGGCAACAGTTTCTGCTGAATGTACCCAGGGCAGATTGAATTACATTGTCACTAAATATGATGAAAACATTGAGGTTACCAACTCCTTGCAAATGGAAAGCATGATCATGTTACATCACTCTCAACTGTGTACTATGTGATAATAAGTCTATGTAGTAGTATTCCAACATCACCAGTTCCATGCAAAGTCTGTTGGTCACCAATTATTTCAATATAAAAATGAAGACACATTACAGCAGATTTATCAGTGTAAATGTTTACATTTCATTTTTTAAAACAACTATTATAACACTGACCAATGCACAAGTATAATAGACAAATATTCTCAAAAAGTTTCACATTCTACCTCTCTGGGATTGTTACAAGGGAAGGATCATAATAAATTGTCAAATATTTTTGCTCGCGATAAATTGGAGTTTAAAATGTAAGCCTTCTCACTGTCATTCCATGGAAGTAATTTACGTAATTAGAAAATAATGTTCACAGACATCCATTTAAGATCCCTTAATTTTTTAACAGGTTGTCTCCAGGTTTATTAAGCTTGCCACCTCATCAGGGAAAATCAGGTGGCCTCCAGCAGGCTTGTTTCAGCACAAATGCCTTGAATTGCTCAAGTGCACTCAGCCACACTTTTAACAACAGGGTTTGTGAGAGAAGCAGCAAAATTGGAAGAATTAATTCCCAATTTAAAATTGTGACATTTTTCTTTATAAGCAAGTACTTGGAAAAAAACAATTATTTTCACCTTAATTGCTAAATTGGAACAAACATAATTTGTTTTACTTACTCTGTATTCCTACCAGAAATAAGCATACATTTTTTGATCAGGCAAAAAAGTAAAGAGTGCACTGTTTTGCTCATATATTATGGACATGGACAGTGCAAGGCTTCAAACCAAAATAATCTGGCACTAGACTTGTAGTAATTTTCTTAATGTCAGTATTTTCACATTCTTCATTTCTTCCTTTTCCACAAGGAAATTAGAATAGTAGGTGGTACCAATTACCATCACCCATAAAGAGTTACTACCCAAATCCCCTGCACTTATATCAAAAGATTAGGTACAATCTTCTGTACTTTTATAAAAAATATTAAAGCCCCTTAACACTGTGCCATTTAAATTATCTTGGATGCAGCTCAGTTTGATGGCACACATGCTTCTTATGTATGTTATGCTTGGCCTAACAGATTAACAGTGCAGTATGGATTAACAGATGCAACGATTGTTTGCTGAAGCTTTTAAATGAGTCCCAAATTATCCTGTTATTGTGACGATGAAAACAATCTACATAATGTAATATGAAGTGTGCCAGTTCTAAATTGCTTTTAAAACTTGCAGCAGTCTGCTTAACTGCCAATTGTCAAAGATTATAAATCTGAAGCACCATATTCTCAGATTTAGACATTCATAGATTAGAAGTTATGATACAGTATGAAGTTGTGTCCCTGCTTTTAATACTTTATTACTTCTTGGTTTCCCTGTTGAATCAATTACTACCTCAAAGTGAAAACCAGTCAGCCATAGCAACAAAAAACATTTGAGTGGTTTCAATTATCACATTCTTTTCAGTTTTTCTGTGTTCTTGCATCCTATAATTAAATGGAGTAAGTATTTTTAAAGGTGTCAGCTTAAGTTCAGTTAAAATCACATTCGCATGGGTGCAGCAACGAGACTGGCCATAAATTGCTTCCAGTCTGGATTTTTTTTTTCTGGCTACAATGAAACACAGGTTTGCCATTGAAAGTATTATTTTACCTAGTGACAGAAATAGCTTAAGATTAAAAACGCTACTGATTAGAAAGGAATGTCTAAAAGTATTGACTAATGGTCATCTTACCTACAGTAATATTATAGCTATCATTGATTGACTGGTTTAATTCAGTAATATGAATGGTTTAAATTAGTATTTTTGCCTATTATTCAAGTATGGTTTAAGTTCAGTGTCTATAATCTAGTCAACTTCATTCATATACTTTGCCAACACAAAATGAATATTTTCAGTTTCTTTAATACAATCCATTCAAGCACCTGTTCAATTCCTGTGCTAAGGTCTCAAATCAAATGCAAAAGCTGAGACAAAGCGATGACTGATTTCCTGAAGTTCAAATGGTTTTAAGCATACCTAGTACCGTGCAACTGTGTAACCATTCAACCTGTGTAACCTACCTCATTGCAGATCTTGCACTGTAAAATAAATTACCTGTTACGCTACTACACTGTAACATTATATTCTGCATCTGATTTCATTTTCAATGCCTACCTGTTGTATATATATATGGCTTGATTGTGATCATGTATATTGTGATTTGATTTTAAATTAGGATCGTACGCAAAGTTTTTCACTGTATCTTGGTGCAGGTGACAATAATAAACCAATACCAGTCATTATTCAATCCTGCCCAACATGTGCTCCTGAACTTTAAAAATTATATGGCCTTGGGATATGTAATCAAAATAAGATACAAGGCTCTGATCTAATTATATTGTAGATAATTAAGAGAGAAAAGCGAAGCTCAGACAGAGTATGTATAACATCAGATCATGGAACAAGTTAATGGAAGCACCGCACTCTCGATCCCATCATCTGTGTGCTAGTATTTCCAATTGTCCTTGCATCTTACTTTACAACTGGAAAACTGATGGTGCCGAAGCAGAGATTTGGCTAAATAAGAATATATTTGAATAAAGAAAGAAACATAAAAGGTGGTCCCTTAAAGTTAGAACTTCCAGACAGTAGAAAGCATCTCCGTGCAACAAACTCAAAGACAATCCAAGAAATGGTTAGTACACATGGCTCTCTTTGTAAATTTGTTCTGTAACAATTTGCATGTACTGTGTACAATATTAAAATATACATCCAGAATCTTAAAGGTGGAATAACGTTGAGAGGATTGCCTAATACAGTGAAAGATATAGTTAGCTTGATTGAACATTAAACAGCATACAAACTTCACTGTATCAAATCACATTATTCACCAAATTGTTCAACCTATCA
The DNA here is from genome assembly GCF_053455715.1 of Rhinoraja longicauda. Classification (NCBI taxonomy): domain Eukaryota; kingdom Metazoa; phylum Chordata; class Chondrichthyes; order Rajiformes; family Arhynchobatidae; genus Rhinoraja; species Rhinoraja longicauda. The sequence goes on from NC_135974.1 coordinate 4,602,772, forward strand.
AAAAAATACTGGGCTATATAGCGCTTTGTAAAGGGGATCAGTTTTCTGTTTGTTAACTTTGTCCCAAACAAAAACACAACAGGGTTGTACCTTTGCTTCCTGTTATGCTGCCTCACCATAGATGATAGAATTTTGCATGTTTCTTAACAAAAGGGTCACTTTAACACCTGGTCAAATAGGGCATTATTGGTTGGATGAATTTTTGTTTTAATTGTCTTTGTGCCTGCCAGATGTTGGTCACACCGTTGTTCAGCCATAGTGATACACAAAGTCATAGCTGCTCGGCTCTTTAGGGATGGGAGGAGGTGCCTCTGGAATCTGTATGTTCTCCAGGTCCAGCAGTCGAAGTTTAAGTTCCATACTCAGCAGAGTATCCAAATCATTCTTGGTCAGCTCACTAGTCATTTCTTTTCCCAGAAGGGCATTAAGTCCATCAATCCAGATACAGTACTGCAGAGAACACAAACAGAATATTAAAAGGAAACAAAAGGAGCCAGAGTCAGAGTTATACAGCATGGAAACAAGCCTTTCAGCCCAACTAGTCCAGAGCTAGTCCTATTTGCCTGGGATTGTCCAAACGATTTTTAAACTTTGTGATTTTACCAACCTTTACCACTTCCTCCGGCAGCTCGATCCACAGACCCACTATACTCTACATGAGAAAGCTGCCTCTTAAGCTCCCTTTAAGTCTTTTCCTCCCCACCTTAAATCTGTCCACCATAGTTTTAGACTTCCTCCCCCAGGGAAAAGAGATTGATATCCACCTTTTCTACACTTCTCATAATGTCACACATCTCTCTATAAGATCACCCCTCAGCTTCGTACACTACAGAGTAAAAGGTCCCAGGCTATCCAAACTTTCCTTTTCACCCAAGTCCCTGCAAAAGGTACAGAGGCATAGACCCTGGAAAATGACAAGGATTCAGGATTTACGTATTACCATAGTGTGCCTGCTTACAAAGTTCACTGAGCACCTAGGTATGTCCTAGAGAGTAGCTACGGACTGAAGTCCTATGACATTTGCATGGGAGTAAGTGGTAAACTGACAGTAGGGGAGTAGAGAAGGGGCAGGAGAAATGACAATGGCATGTGCATTGACTGTGGCGAAACAATTCCTAGGTATTTCGAAGGATATAAAGCTGCATTTCAAAGTCAATCTGTTGAGTTAAAGAGAACACCATGATAATTTCTAGGAAAGAACTGCAGATGCTGGTTTAAATCGAAGGTAGACACAAAATGTTGGTGTAACTCAACGGGTTTGGCAGCATCTCTGAAGAGAAAGAATGGGTGATGTTTCGGGTCGAGACCCTTCTGACATCAGTCTGAAGAAGGGTCTCAACCTGAAACATCACCCATTCCTTCTCTCCAGAGATGCGGCCTGACCCGCTGAGTTACTCCAGCATTTTGTGTCTACCATGATTATGTCATTAGGAATGAGTTTTCTCTTTAAATACATGTTCTGTCGAACTGTACATTGAGCAACAGACACTTCTCAAAAGTAAAAAAAATCAAAACACACAATAGACAATAGGTGCAGGAGGAGGCCTTTCGGCCCTTCGAGCCAGCACCGCCATTCAATGTGATCATGGCTGATCATTCTCAATCAGTACCCCGTTCCTGCCTTCTCCCCATACCCCCTGACTCCGCTATCCTTAAGAGCTCTATCCAGCTCTCTCTTGAATGCATTCAGAGAATTGGCCTCCACTGCCTTCTGAGGCAGAGAATTCCACAGATTCACAACACTCTGACTGAAAATGTTTTTCCTCATCTCAGTTCTAAATGGCCTACCCCTTATTCTTAAACTGTGGCCCCTTGTACTGGACTCCCCCAACATTGGGAACATGTTTCCTGCCTCTAACGTGTCCAACCCCTTAATAATCTTATACGTTTCGATAAGATCTCCTCTCATCCTTCTAAATTCCAGTGTATACAAACCCAGTCGCTCCAGTCTTTCAACATATGACAGTCCCGCCATTCCGGGAATTAACCTAGTAAACCTACGCTGCATGCACGGTGTGCTTACCTCATATTTGTTTGGAGCAATAAAGTTTAGAGCTTCATCTGGATCGTGTAGGATTGAGAAAGCCAATTCTTGAACTTCCTGAAACAAGGAAGATGGAAAGGGAATGAAAACAGTACACAAAGTTAGGCATAGAAATGAATTGTCTTATTTATGTAACCTCGGCATTTCTGGTCTGATCCTACAATGACATTATAAATCAAACAGCAGATCTCAGATTTAAAAAATGTGAATTCCAATAATGTAATGAACAACACCATAATAATGCATTATCAAATTTAAAGTTATTGCATTATATACAGAGTAAGATGGCAAGATAATCCTATCCCAGAGGGTTTATGCATTACTTAGGTAGGATGTCACGCTAGGACATAGGAGCAGTGTCCAGTCTTGTTGCGAAGTGTAAAATCTCTATTTTTAGTTGGGAGAGAAGATGGGACACACAAACTACATTCAGGCTTGTCCATATAGAGATTATGTCAATGTATGCTCAGGGGCAGTAAAAGATTCATACTGCCAATTATAAATCATCAGCACAATAAGACTTAAAATATCATCTACAATTCTGATCAAATAAAATTGCCAATAAAAGGTTACAAAAATGATCATGGTGTGAAAAGACTGGATTGTGAGGAGTGATAAAGTAAATTGGTCATGTTCTTGCTAGAATGGATATTAGATGACTACATGATTGCTGCTTTTATGATTCTAAAGGGACATCATTATATAAACAACTAGTTAATTTACTGTCTACAGGGCGGTAGCAGAAAATACATAGCCTATGCTTTTAAAAATTGGAAGTGGGTAAATAGCCAGGCAGGGGGAAATGGAAAGTGAATAAAATTTGAATTGAAATTAATTCAAAAATATATTTGAATGAATGTAGTCCAAGAAAAAGTCTTTATAGATTGAAGTATTTGGTACTGACTAATTCAAGTGCAAATCAAGAGATTTTTTCCCCAGAAATTAACATTTTAGGATACTCTGAATAAAGTTAGACATGATTTATGGTTATGTATACAATGCTTGAAAAAAACAAAACAGGTAACCCTTCCAAAGCTCTCCACTACCGGGGCTGTCTGGATCTAATGCAGACCAACTGATAGAGATGAATGATCAGTCAACGACTCCATTACCACCATCACAAGATTCCTCACATGGTAAATAAACTGGAGGGATCTGAGTCTTGTTTCATCCAACTGTTGCTATATTGGTATATAATACACCTACAATACACCTATTCAAACACAAACACACAAGCAGCTTAAATGTACCTTATTTTGTTTTAGGGCACTCTTCTCTCTCATATGAGGACAGTCTTTCCCAGTTACCACAGCTTTAATATCTGCAACAGGAACTAAATAAGGAAAAAAAATTAGACGGTGCCCTCATCGTGACATAGATTAGGATGAACAGCGTGTGTGTTTTTGGCTTTCAGAAGTCTTTGAATAACATGCGACACAAGAGACTGTTAGACAAAATTACACTTCGGATAGGCATTAATAAACTGGCAGAGATTTGTCAATGGATAGAAAACAGTAAATAGGTTATTTTGAATGCTGGTTTAAATCGAAGGTAGACACAAAATGCTGGAGTAACTCAGTGGGTCAGGCAGCATCTCAGGAGAGAAGGAATGGGTGACGTTTCGGGTCGAGATCCTTTTTCAGAGGAGTGACATCAGTCTGAAGAAGGGCCTCGACCTGAAACATCACCCATTCCTTCTCTCCTCAGATGCTGCCTGAACCACCGAGTTACTCCAGCATTTTGTGTCTACCTTCGATTTAAACCAGCATCTGCAGCTTTTTTCCCTACTGGTTATTTTCAATGGCTGTGAACAGTGGGGTGCCAGAGGGATTAGAGCTGGGTACCTAGCTATTCACAATCTATGTCAATGATTTGAATGAAGGGACCAGGTGAAATAGATACAAATATTCTGATGATACAGCTGAGTGGGAATGCAGGCAGCAAGGAGGATGGAGAGGGGCTTCAAGGATGTTTAAATTGTATGGAGTGATAACGAGGTGCCGGATGAAATATAACAGAAAAATTATAGAAGTAGAAATGGAAAGGCTGTATATTTTTCAAAAAGGCAAGAAATCAAAAGCTATAGGTGTGTAATCGGACCTTGACAAATCATTAAAAGTTTACACCACTGGTACAAAAACAATGCGATGGCAAATTGTAGATGCCTTTATTGCAAGAGAGGTAAAGATATTTTACTGAAATTATACAGGGGCATTTTGAAACTGCACCTGGGATATCAAAGGTAGACACAAAATGCTGGAGTAACTCAGCAGGACAGGCAGCATCTCTGGAAAGATGGAATGGGATGTTGGCTGTCCCGCTGAGTTACTCCAGCATTTTGTGTCTACCTTCGATTTAAACCAGCATCTGCAGTTCTTTCCTACACACCTGGAATATCAACCTCTCCTGTCGAGAGGATATGCTGCTCATAGAGGAATGCAACTAAAGTGCATCTGACAGATTCTTGGATTAGGCAGTTTATGCTATGGGGAAAGTTTAAACAGAATGGGGCTACACTCTCAAATTTAGAAAAAAATGACAGGTGATCTCATGGAAGCCTACAAAATTCTTTAGGGGCAAGCAGGATAAATGCAAGGTCAATGTTTGCCAAGGTTAAGATGCCCAAAACCCAAGGCTAGTGAACTTAACATCTATTGTTGGCAAGATACTGGAGTCTACAATTGAGGAAGGAAAAGCTGGTCATTTAGAAAAATGTAATACATTTAATGACAATGTGATTTTATGTAATTGGTTGAAGATATAGCAGAGTCAATCAAGAAAAACCTGTAGATTAATTTCCAGAAGGCATATACCACAATAAAACACTGCATAAGACCTCATGTTACTGGGGGAGTCATGTTAATGGAGATTGAAGACTGGTTATCATGAATAAATGGGGCATAATGAATGGGTCTTTTTCAGAATGAGAGAATGGAACCAATGGAGTGCTCCAAGGATCAATTCTGAGCCCACAATTATTTATTATCTATATTAATGACTTTGGGCAGGGAGGAAAGCACATGGTGTCAATTTGCTAATGACATGAAATAAATTAGGTGGGAGGGCATGTTGTGATGCGGATATTTGTATACTGTACAAGGGGATAGACAGATTGAATGAATAGGCAAAAACAGGGTAAATGGAATTTAACATGGCAAAGTGCGAAGTTCTGCACTTCGCGAAGAGGAATCCAATGGCAGACTATGATCCATATGGAGAGAGTTTGTCAATAAACACTGAGGTATCCAGGCAGGTGCAGCAAGTGGTTAGGAGGTCATTCATTGCAAGGGAGTCAGAGTGTGGACATACTGGACTGGTGAGGCTGCAACTGGAATACTGTATAGTTTTGGTCTTCTTATTAAAGGAAGGTGTACGAGCAGTGGAGGCGGGCCAGAAGATTTACTGGGCTACTTGCTGAGATAAGAGGGTTGTCATTTATGGCGGGTCAGTCAGTGAACAGCTAAAGAAGTTGGATTTGTATTCTTTGGAGTTTAGAAGAATGAGTGGTGAACTTAATTGAAAATTACTAGATCCTAATGGAGTAGAAAGGGTAGATGTTGAGATATTTTGCAAGGGGATATTGTTACAAGATTAAGGGTGGCTATTTAAAAATGTGGTGTGTAAGACTTTCTTCTTGCAAAGGTTGGTGAATCTCTGGAATTCGCTATCATGGGGGGTTATGGAGGCTGGATAACTGGAGGCATTTAAAGAACAAGCAGATACATTTGACAAAGATTGGGGAACAGTGGGCTATGGGGAACTGGCATAGGAAAGTTGAGGCTTGGGACAGATCAACCATAATTGCAACGAACAAGAGGCAGGCTTAAGGGGCCTATTGGCCTGTGCTTGCTCCTATTTCTTGTGTTCTTGCTTTTCTTGTGCAGAGTTAAAAGAAGCAGTCAGCCACTCTGAACAGAGGTTTCTTCACCCAGAGGCAGAATCTTTTGAATTCATAACTAGATGCTCAGTCATTTAGTATATTCAAGATGGAGATCATTAGATTTTTTTAGATGTTAAATAAAGGGGTTGGTGCAGGAAAGTGGTGCCGAGGAAAAAGAATGATCAGCAACAATCTGATGGAATGGCTGAACAGTGACAAGGAGCCACAGAGCCTGCTTCCATTTATTATGAAGAAAGATACACAGTCCTGTACACTATTCCACCCATGTATGTCTGCTTACGTTTTTCCTGCAGTGACTCAAAGGCCACTTCACCTTGTGGGTTCTCGTCCAGGTCTCCATAGTGCAAAACTTTATGATTGAGAGATAGTCGACAATACCAGAACTTATCTGTGGAAAATAGAAGAGGAAGGAATAATAAGAACAGGCCAGGACACGGATAGTGTTTTCCCACCTCTTGCCCCACACCTTCATGAACATCACAACCAGGTATCCCCAAAATACAAAAGTTGCACTAATTAAGATACACACACAAGAAAAGCAGATTAAATTCTGCCATGTAGCAGTAATATCAGAGAATACTCATAGCCTCCACAACCTCTGTGGCAAAGTCAATGGATCTTTTTTAAGGCAGAGATAGATAGATTCTAGATAGGGTTGCACTGTGGCACAGCAGTAGAGTTGCTGCCTTACAACGCTTGCAGCGCCAGAGACCAGGGTTTGATCCTGACTACGGGTGCTGTCTGTATGTTCTCCCTGTGACCTGCGTGGATTTTCTCCAAGATCTTCGATTTCCTCCCACACTCCAAAGACGTACAGGTTTGTAGGTTAATTGGCTTGGTAAATGTAAAAAAATGTCCCTGGTGTGAGTAGGATAGTGTTAATGTGCGGGGATCGCTGGTCGGCGTGGATCTGTTGGGCCAACGGGCCTGTTTCCACGCTGTATCTCTAAACTAAACTAAAGTACAGGGGTTATGGGGAGAAGGCAGGAGAATGGGGTTAGGAGGGAAAGATAGATCAGCCATGATTGAATGGCGGAGTAGACGTGATGAGCCGAATGGCCTAATTCTGCTCCTATCACATGAACTTATAAGAATGAACCATTATCATAAACCAAGAATTTAACCAAATAAAAAGTTAATATTCACAATGAACTGTAACTATACACAAAACACAGCATCATTCTAACCAATAACTGGACCCCTATATAGAATTCACTCGTAACTACCATCATCATAACTACCATCAAGAACAGTTCTTGTCACAATGCCTCAACTGTCGTAAATGCACACACGACCAAAAAACCCACAGGGTTTTACCACTAATCATCACCATGTTTTCTTATCTCATTTCGGATAACTAACAGAAATCAGAAATTTTAATATAAAACCAAAATTTCTAGAAAGATTCAGCATGTCAGGCAATGGACCTTGTGACTGTCTCAAGAAAAAGAAAAAAAAATGGGGCGGCACAGTGGCTGCTGTCTCAGTGCCAGGACCCAGGTATGATCCTGACTATGGGTGCTGTACGTACAGGGTTTGTACATCCTCCCTGTAACCGCATGTGTTTTCTCCAGGTGCTCCAGTCTCCTCCCACATTGTAAAGACATGCAGGTTTGTGGATTGATTGGTTTCTGTAAATTGCCCCAAGGGTGCAAAGGTGGGATAACGTGGAACTAGTGTACGGGTGTCAATGGTCAGCGTGGACTCGGTGGGCCAAAGGGCCTGCTTCTGCACATTTTTTCTAAACTAAATCTGGGTAGTTTCTCCAGTAATTTCTGTTTTAATTTCATTTCGGATGGCAATGGTGACAGCCTCCCTGCTCTCAAGAGCAAGGTGGGTGGAGAGGATTCTACAGAAGCACTGGAAGTTGCTGTTATCTAGCGATCCCACCAGCACCTGCCTGTTAAGGCACAGCTGCGACCCATTTTTAGCAAGGTAAAGAATGACATATCAAGTTACCAGAGAGCAGATGAAACCAGTTAAATGAAGGAAATAAACAAAAGTACTGCAATGATACGATTAAAATATATCAAAAACAGGCATAGTGGATAGGCAGACTGAAGAAGTATTTTAAGGAGACTGACCTTACAAGTTGAAGTTAGAGAGATCAGAATGAACAATAACAGCATGCAATATTTGTCTTTAACCATACAACTCACAACAGTTACCAGCAGTTAGCCAATACCTTGCCGCCTACGATTGCTAACTTTACGGAAACTAGTGCCCTCGCAAAGTCTGTTCAGTCGCTGCTGTTTGATGAGCTCCATCACCTCGGGTTGAATCTTCTCCCGCAGCTCACTGAGAAGGGAGATTGAAGACAGCATCAATGATAGAACCAAAAGTACATCGTCACATGAAATGTAGCAGGACCAGTGTACATGTCAAGCACAAAAATGCACCAATTAATAAAACTCTGGAATTCTACACATCATTGCCTCCCAGTAATATCTTTTTGTTGTTGGGTTCTCTCATTGTTAACTAATGATGTCCATGTTGAGGACCATTTTTGCCTCGAGGGCCATTAAAAGCAAAAATAGAGTCATAAATTGGATTCGGAAATCAGAATTCCAATTGGCAATTGGAAAAGTGTGACCCTGGTCCAAGGTGAAATCTAAGATTTATATTCACACAGGAGCTTTCTCAAGCAGATATATATATATATATATAATGCAGTAATTGTTGAGCAAATTTAGCAGCCATTTTGCAATTCAAGCATTCCACAAGCATCTAATTAATGCATTCAGTTCATTGTACTGGGCGAGAAAGGAACGCGAGAATACTCCCTGATCATCAGGATATAACTGTGGGCTCCATAACAGCTGTGGAAACCACCATGAAGGTCCTTTGCATGAGAAGTTGAACATTAGCTCTTGGTATGACAACACACTTCCAATTAAATACTGGAGCATCAGGTTAATTTGTGTGGTCAAATCTAGGAGCAACTTGGACATGTTATTTTCTAAATTAGGCATGACAAGCAGACACCAACACAGCTTTGCACCCACAATGATCTTATTAAAAAGTAATCTGGTGAAAAGTGAAGTGGAGGATAGCAGGTGACATACATGATTGGTGGCGACTGAAAGTCATCCTGGCTCATTCTCTCAGACTGGCGTAGCCTCAGGATCTCAGAGTAACTCATGCAACGGACTTTATTCTTAAACTGATCCAGAGAGTTTGGCTTCGTGCTCAGGGACCTTGTTATCTGCTCACGCACCACTTGCATTACCTGCCAAGGTAGGAGAGAATTAGAGCATTTATAACACAAAGATTTATGTTCTCCGCGAACCATTGTTTCAACTCCAAGGTCATCGGTCACACCCTCTTCTCACCTCAGGCAAGAGGTACAGAAGTTTGAAAATGCATAGCTCCAGATTCAGGGACAGTTTCTTCCCAGCTGTTATCAGGCAACTGAACCGTCCTCTCACCAGCTAGAGTGTGGTCCTGACTTCCCACTGGAGACCTATCTTTAAATCTGACTTTATCTTGTACTAAATGCTATACCTTTACCCTCATCTGTACACTTGACGGCGAGATTGTGACCACGTAAAGTCTTTTCGCTGACTGGATAGCACACAAAAGGCTTTTCACCGGATAGGAAGGAGTTGCACATGCTGGTTTAAACTGTAGACACTAAACGTTGGAGTAACTCAGCGAGTCATGCTGTCTGATCCGCTGAGCTTTTCTCTGTACCTCGGTACACTGACAATAATAAACAAAACTAAACACATCTTGTTCTGTTCCTCAAGTACTCAGCCAACTTTAACTACCACTTCAATAGGTAGCAGATTATATGTTCTAAAAACATTCCTATAGATTTATTAGAGACTATTTATTCCTGGTTTACAATTTTAGCAAAAATTGAATCATTATATATTCGCCAGGTTACACGGACTTTAATGTTTGAAGAACTATTTTCAGGTCAGGCTGTTTCTGGCACCACTTTGCACATGACACACAAGCACACAGAGGCCCCAGGGCCCCAGCATGCAGAGTGCTGTCAGGTCCCCATTTGACATCACAAACATAATTCTACAGCAAGCAAGGCCTGTGAGAATATTGAAATCTGCAGCTAGTTTGGAGGTCAGTGAAAGGTAACAATCCTGAATGAACAACAGCCAATGAGTTCCTCAACCTCAGTTTGCCTACTCATATATCTCCATGAATATGGCCATGGCCTACAGTTTGCACATCTCTGCGACACACATCAAACTCTTCAATAATCTTATGGATCTCTTGGATCTTCATCCAGTTTCATTTTCTGGGAAAATATGCTCATCTCGTTTTTTCCCCCCCACAAATTTAATCTCTCAAATGACTGTCATCATTATAATTCTATTTTACAAACTACTCAATTTTTTTAAATATGGAGAACAGAATGTGTATGGTACTGTAATCCTGTAGATGTCTTTTGTAGTTGTACAAAAGAAAAATGTTGAATAATAATTATCGTGATGAAGAGGAGCCCGGGGTGCAGGCCGGGGGTGCAGGAAGTATAACATAGCAAAGAAGAGTGGGAAGACAGAGGATTGGGACTCTTTTAAAGAGCAACAAAAGTTAACTAAAAAGGCAATACGGGGAGAAAAGATGAGGTACGAGGGTAAACTAGCCAATAATATAAAGGAGGATAGCAAAAGTTTTTTTAGGTACGTGAAGAGGAAAAAAATAGTCAAGGCAAATGTGGGTCCCTTGAAGACAGAAGCAGGGGAATTTATTATGGGGAACAAAGAAATGGCAGACGAGTTAAACCGTTACTTTGGATCTGTCTTCACTCAGGAAGATACACACAATCTCCCAAATGTTCTAGTGGCCGGAGAACCTAGGGTGATGGAGGAACTGAAGGAAATCCACATTAGGCAGGAAATGGTTTTGGGTAGACTGATGGGACTGAAGGCTGATAAATCCCCAGGGCCTGATGGTCTGCATCCCAGAGTACTTAAGGAGGTGGCTCTAGAAATAGTGGAAGCATTGGAGATCATTTTTCAATGTTCTATAGATTCAGGATCAGTTCCTGTGGATTGGAGGATAGCAAATGTTATCCCACTTTTTAAGAAAGGAGGGAGAGAGAAAACGGGTAATTATAGACCAGTTAGTCTGACATCAGTGGTGGGGAAGATGCTGGAGTCAATTATAAAAGACGAAATTGCTGAGCATTTGGATAGCAGTAATGGGATCATTCCGAGTCAGCATGGATTTACGAAGGGGAAATCATGCTTGACAAATCTACTGGAATTTTTTGAGGATGTAACTAGGAAAATTGACAAGGGAGAGTCAGTGGATGTGGTGTACCTCGACTTTCAGAAAGCCTTCGACAAGGTCCCACATAGGAGATTAGTGGGCAAAATTAGGGCACATGGTATTGGGGGTAGGGTACTGACATGGATAGAAAATTGGTTGACAGACAGAAAGCAAAGAGTGGGGATAAATGGGTCCCTTTCAGAATGGCAGGCAGTGACCAGTGGGGTACCGCAAGGTTCGGTGCTGGGACCCCAGCTATTTACGATATACATTAATGACTTAGACGAAGGGATTAAAAGTACCATTAGCAAATTTGCAGATGATACTAAGTTGGGGGGTAGTGTGAATTGTGAGGAAGATGCAATAAGGCTGCAGGGTGACTTGGACAGGTTGTGTGAGTGGGCGGATACATGGCAGATGCAGTTTAATGTAGATAAGTGTGAGGTTATTCACTTTGGAAGTAAGAATAGAAAGGCAGATTATTATCTGAATGGTGTCAAGTTAGGAGGAGGGGGAGTTCAACGAGATCTGGGTGTCCTAGTGCATCAGTCAATGAAAGGAAGCATGCAGGTTCAGCAGGCAGTGAAGAAAGCCAATGGAATGTTGGCCTTCGTAACAAGAGGAGTTGAGTATAGGAGCAAAGAGGTCCTTCTACAGTTGTACCGGGCCCTGGTGAGACCGCACCTGGAGTACTGTGTGCAGTTTTGGTCTCCAAATTTGAGGAAGGATATTCTTGCTATGGAGGGCGTGCAGCGTAGGTTCACTAGGTTAATTCCCGGAATGGCGGGACTGTCGTATGTTGAAAGGCTGGAGCGATTGGGCTTGTATACACTGGAATTTAGAAGGATGAGGGGGGATCTTATTGAAACATATAAGATAATTAGGGGATTGGACACATTAGAGGCAGATAACATGTTCCCAATGTTGGGGGAGTCCAGAACAAGGGGCCACAGTTTGAGAATAAGGGGTAGGCCATTTAGAACGGAGATGAGGAAGAACTTTTTCAGTCAGAGGGTGGTGAAGGTGTGGAATTCTCTGCCTCAGAAGGCAGTGGAGGCCAGTTCGTTGGATGCTTTCAAGAGAGAGCTGGATAGAGCTCTTAAGGATAGCGGAGTGAGGGGGTATGGGGAGAAGGCAGGAACGGGGTACTGATTGAGAGTGATCAGCCATGATCGCATTGAATGGCGGTGCTGGCTCGAAGGGCTGAATGGCCTACTCCTGCACCTATTGTCTATTGTCTATTGTCTATTGCCGCATGGCAAAGAGTGTAGGTCCTCAGGTTTGGGTCTTGGACAGCTCTAAGCGAGTGCCTTCAACACACGACCGCATCAGGGATTCAGGACAGTTTTTGATTGGCATCTTAAAGATGAATATTCAAAGATACTTTGATTTTCAAAGCAATATTAATATTTTCAATTTCTTTCCAGCGAGACAATGGACTTCTACTTTGAATTTTTTTTAAATCTGTCCACGACATTTAAATTAGGGAAGCCACTTTAATTTCCTTGAAGCCTTTCAATGCTTTCACACGATGAACACTGCGTCTCCTTGCCTTTCAGTCATCGTCCACACTATCCCATGAACCGTTTCTGGCCCTGCCCTCGAGTACAAAAATCAGTAATTGTTGGCAAGATTGAAGCAAGCAATACGCATTTAAAAAATAAAATGAGACAAGATTGCACATATCTCTCCTCCTCTCCATTCCACACCCACAGCATGCATTGACAAATACGTCCATCCTCTCACCAACAATATCCAGAATTGGAAATATCTTAAGTAATTACGTCCAATTTAGGATCACTCACCCCAACTAGTCAGTGATGTTTACAGGCCAAGCAGTACGACTTGCACAAAATCCCACCTTGTCTCCAGAACACGAGCTGCATGAACAATTTACCCGAGTGTTGCAACTGCAGCAAAAGAGAATGTGCTTGATCTGGTTTCACAAAGTCTGGAAATCTGCCAGAGCACCTCAGTTTTTTGAAATATCATTGGCAAAGACCTCTGTACATGTGGGTATTTCTCAGCTGTTTCTGCAAGAGCATTTTGTGTTAGAGTCAGTAAATCAAGCAATCTGTGTCACAGCAGGGTTCCCACTGCTGAATCTGGGTAAATATACATGCCAAACGCAGGTGCAGAACACTGTAGATCAGAGTTTTATTCTGAAACGAGGTTTATACTTGAAGTTTAGCAACATGCTCTCTCGCTACCCCTCTGTGATTTCTCCTGCCCTCCTACTCTACGACCACATTTTGACCCAGAACAAAACCCCCTGACATCTGTCTGAAGAAGGGACTCGACCCGAAACGTCACCCATTCCTTCTCTCCTGAGATGCTGCCTGACCTGCTGAGTTACTCCAGCATTTTGTGAATAAATACCTTCGATTTGTACCAGCATCTGCAGTTATTTTCTTATATTTATACTTGAAGGTTGAGTTTTGAAATACAACATGGAAACGGGTCCTTCAGCCCACTGAGTCCATGCCGACCATCGATCGCCCATTCATACTAATTCTACGTTATCCCACTTTTGCATACATTCCCTACACACTAGGGGTAATTTACAGGGGCCAGTCATTGGGATATGGGGCAAAACCGAAGCATCCGGAGGAAACCCACATGGTCACAGGGAGACCGTATAAACTGCACACAGACAGCACCCAAGGTCAGGATGGAACCAGGTCTCTGGCGTTGTGAGGCAGTAACTCTACCAACTGGGCCACTGGGCCACCCATGAATGCCAGGAAGTCGCAAGTCATGATCCATCCACAAGCAAGATCACACTGAGAACTTGAAATGTTCATTGCCAGCATCTAATGGAAGATCTTTTAAGTATTTAATCCCGTGGAATTAGGCTAATTGCTCTGTAGCTATCAGATTTAAGTTTTGCTTTTTTTTAAAAATTACTAATTACTCCTCAGGTAGGATTTCAGAATATTTTTATCTGCCAAAGAATTCAGTTTCTTTCTGACATTTTTCTTTTCTTGAATAATACAATCAGGCATGTTAGATGACGAGCGCAATTATTTTGCTTATACCCCTTTATAAAAACTGATATAAAGAATTCATCCAATATGTTGATCAAACATTGACCTTCTGCAGTATCTTAAGCATTGTGTATATCTTAAGAAATCAGGCTCCAGCTGAGAAATTCAAATGCAGAACAAGGCAATGACAAAGCAGAAGACCAGTCCCAAGGTTGAAAATACCTTTTTTTTTCTTGCAAAAACTCGTTCTTTATCAGCTATCATCAGTCTAATGGCAGTCAGTGTTGCTGGGTCAGTGCATTCAGCAAGGTCCATGAATTTGAAGACAATTGGTTGTTGGAAATGCAAATACAATACGACTTTACATGTACACAAGAAACAATGGAACGAAGAACTGCAAAATATCATTCATTTACAACAAAATAGTTGATTCCATTATATTATTTAATTCTAGGGATGTAGGTATTATTGACAATCCACCAGATATTGCCCATTTTAAATTGTACTAGAGGTGATGAGCTGCCACCTTTAAATGCTGCAGTCAACTTGGTAATGGTACTGCTAGAGTTTAGTTACTTAAGAATATCCAAAAGTATTTTGCCCCAAATAAAAAAGCGGCAACAGTGATACATTTCCATGCTCTCGCCTTTCTATCTGGTAAACATCAAAGGCATGAGAGATGTTGCTGAAGAAGCTTCAGCGAGTTGCTACCGTACATCTTGTTGGTGTTACTTACTGCAGCCACACTGCCAGTATATCGGGAGCAGGTTAAGTTTTGTTTCAGTTGGTAGCCAGCTTAAGGCATTTTTGAGAGCTGCACTTATTCTGGCAGACGGAGTGTATTCTATCACACTCCTGGGTGTGTTTCACAGATGGTGGAAAGACTGTTGACAGGCAAGCCATATGCTACGGGACATCCAGCCACAGTTTGCTTGTGGCTAAGGCAAGTAACGGATGTTGACTGTGGGCAATTTAACATTGGTATTGCCATTGAACAGGTGGAGATGGTAGTCATTGCCGGGCACATGTGTAGCATGAATGTTGATAGCCTTAAAGTTGTCCTGCCTTGCTACATGCAGGGATGGATTGCTGCACAATCCATGCAGTGATAAATGGAACTTTACTGAATATTTTGCATTCAGGGAACATCACCACCTCTGACCTTATAATGCTGCAAAGGTCATTGAAGAAACTGAACCTAGGTGCCACAATGAAAAGACCATCTGCTGATGTTTATGTGCTAAAATGGTTCTGGTTATTTCTCTTTGAGTTGTGTGAAACTCCAGCATTTGCACAGAGATTTACCCTCAAATAAAATTGATTTCAGTTTAATACTGGCTCAGAGATGTTACATAAGTATAAGAAGATAACTGCATATGCTGGTACAAATCGAAGGTATTTATTCACAAAATGCTGGAGTAACTCAGCAGGTCAGGCAGCATCTCGGGAGAGAAGGAATGGGTGACGTTTCGGGTCGAGACCCTTCTTCTTACTCCAGCATTTTGTGAATAAATATCAGAAATGTTACACCTGGTCAAACGTTACCTTGATAAAAAAGGGTCAATAACTCAAGATGCCTCTGCAATCGATGTCTGAACTCTTAATTCTGGGGGAACCCAATCTCAGAATCAATGAACAAAGTCTTGGAGGATGTGGTCCCTGAAAGGGAGCCAAAGATATATTCGAGCACAATTAAAATCAGGACTAATACAGCAAACTGTAGTAGCTCTAATAGTGCTCACGTAAATTGTTGAAACATTGCTGACACTTGGCACAGCCAGTGCCAATTGTGGGAGCTGAGTATTGACAAAAGGAATGGTATCAATTTGAACAAAGGCTGAGTTTTTAAGCAGTAACTAGCCTTAAATCTCTCAATGTCAAAGGTTTTCTTACATGAAAATGATTAAGTATCCTTGATCTCACCAAATGAATAGCAACATACCAAGGGTTAATATTCATCCAGGTCCATGGCTGACGTTTATTAAGCTAAATAGTCTGGAATACAGTTTCACAGGATGTACAAAATTTAAACAAGCTTATTTAATACTTATTTCTTTCTAAGGCCACAAACTGATGCGCATTCAAAACTAAACTGGAAGAAATAACGAAAGAAGAGAAAAAAGGGAGAATTGCAAGAGCAGTTGGAAATTAATGGAATTTTAAATAATAGAAAAGTGAAGAACATCCAATGTGCAAAGAAATCCATGTCCTAGAACACAAAATGCAAAACACTCACCAACAGGCCTGTCTGTCCATGTCTGTACAGCAGGGACAATCAGAGCCACACAGCCACTGACAAATAACACATACAAAACAGGAATGATATATAGAGGGGTGTGGCAAAGAGCTCAATGAGCTGTGAAATCCCACTCCATTTCTGCCCTCATCATCTCATTAACACTTCCCATTCCACAACTATTATGCAGATTTTCAGTAATGTCTTGTAAGGCACCAGCTCTATGAAGACTGGCGCATGTTAAATTTACACATGAAGCAGAATCCAAATGTGTGTATGAGTAATCTCAGATTAGAAATAACATTGTTACTAGAGCATTTTAAATGGTCCTCATCAGAAGGTGGGAACGCATTACTTTCTCTTTAGCCCCACCCCAACTAAATACGTTTCCTTCTATCGATTGTATTAAGACAATTCCTTAGGTATTAGTCTCCCATACATCGCCCAAGCGCTACAGGTCTATAATAAATTAATTTTTTTTAAGCGGTGGAGTAACTCTGCAGATCAGACAGCATCTCTAGAGGAATGGATAGGTGATGTTTCAAGTCAGGACTCTTCATGCTGGTTGTAGTTGGGAGGAGAATGCTGGAAGAGATGGGGGCAGGACAACACCTCGCAAATGATAGGTGGGTACAGGTTGGGGGGAGGGGGTTGGACTAGGGCCAGAGATGAAGGAGAGAAAATGTGTGAAATATGAAGAGGAGTGAAATATGAAGCCAGAGAAAACAAAATAGGTGGAAGGGTTGAGGGAGAAGGGGACTAGAATAGTGAAAAACATGGGTGCGCACACAGGTGGGGCACAGGGAATAGTGGGGGGAGCGAAGAAAAAAGGAGAGGGGGCAGTTACCCAAAATTGGAGAATTCAATGTTTATACTATTGGTTTATGAGGTACCCAAGTGGAATACGAGGTGCTATTCCTCCATTTTGCGTCTGGCAATGGAGGAGGCCCAGGACAGAAAGGTCAGTGTGGGAATGGGAAGGGGAGTAGAAATGTGTAAGAAGGAACTGCAGATGATGGTTTAAACCAAAGATGGATACAAAAAGCTGGAGTAACTCAGTGGGACAAGCAGCATCACAAAAAGCTGGAGTGACTCAAGAAGAAGGGTCTCGACCCGAAACATCATCCAGGGGAGTTGAAATGCCTGACTTGCTGAATTATTCCAGCTGTGTTATTGTTTTGATAAACTAGCATCTGCAGTTCCTTATGTCCCCAAAGGAATACATTAGATGGCGAGAGCATTTTAGGAGATAACCACCAATTCTTTACACTAAACAAAGGATTAAGGAAGAACTCAGCGGGTCAGGCAGCATTTGTGGACCAAAATGTATAGACAACATTTCATGTCTCGACATCTCAAATTTACTGAAGATGGACCACAAGATGCTCTAGTAACTCAGCGGGTCAGGCAGCATCTCTGGAGAAAAGGGATAGGTGACCTTTCAGGTTGGGACCCTCCTTCAGACTGATTTTAATAGGGGGAGGAGGGGAAAAAAAAAATTGGAAGTGAAAATCAAGGTCGGCAACAGATGACCTTGAGTGTGGAGGTTCCCCGATAGGCAGATGTTTGGATAGAAGCAGGTGTGAGCCAAAGGGGGATACATAGTTGTGAACTGTGAAGCTAGTCAACTAACTTTTAGTAGGGGCTTTTAGCCGGTGGGGGAAGAAACTGGTGCAGGGTCAGGCAGGGGAAGGGAATGGTGGAAAAATAAGGGGGGGGGGGGGGGGGGAGAAGAAGGGAGGTGTTTGTAGAAATGACTTAAAACGGACAAATTCCATGTTCATTATTACAATGTTTTATTACAATGTTTTATAACATGTCTAACTTACTGCTCTACTGTGAAGTTTTTTCAAGGTATGTCCTCTTTGAACGAGTTTTCCTCTTTTTGATGGGAGTTCTGCGAAGCCCTCTCTCACTCCACTGCCTACAGAAGGGTCTCGACCTGAAACACCGGCTATCCATTTTTCTTCACAAGTTCTGCCTAATACCTTGAGTTCCTCCAGCAGTTCCCTTTCTTTGATATACATTCCAGCATCTGTGGTCTCTTGTGCCTCAGAACCCACAGATTCAATTGAACATCAAGCCAGAGGTTATTTAACTTCTTACCGCGTAACGTTAATTGTCAAATAAACCATTGGGGGAGTTCAAAATTATGGTACAGTGGCCATTCCTCTGGTGTAGAAGTAAGGAGATGTCATTGTTAGTAGAGCAGAATGCACCAAATCTGGTAACGTGCTATCAGAAAAAAATGAAAGCTGTGGAATTATTCCAAAAACCTAACTAAAAGGAACCCGCTGAGTTCAAACCATAAACTCTTGCCCGTATTACTCAACAGATTCAATCCCATCCACAAGGCTGATTTAAGGTAACTTGGTTGTGCAAACAGGTTGGTTTTTCTCAGGACAATTATCCAGGGTCAATAAGCAGTCTTGATAGCAGCACCAACCAATGCGAGAATAAAAATAAAATCCAAAATAGATTTTGTTCACTCTGTGCTAATGTAATGGGGCTAGATTGGACCGCACAAAAGCTTTTGTTTAGACTTTGCAGTCAACCTAGAGAAGAAAATATAATCCTAATTTTTCCAGGAAGTAGGACATTACTTCTAGGAAGTAGTAGGATTGGGCGGTATAGGCTGGTAGAGCTGCTGCCCAGAGATCCCGGTTCAATCCTGACTTTGGGCGTTATCGGTGCAAAGTTTGCACATTCTCCCCGTGACTGCGTGGGTTTCCTCCAGGTGTTCTGGTTTTCTTCCACATTCCAATGAAGCGTGGGTTTGTAAGTTAATTGGCCTCTAAAGTATCCCTAGTGTGTAGAGAGTGGATGTGAAAGTGAGATAACATAGAATTAGTGCGAGCAGGTGATCGATGGTAGATATGGATAGTACATCGAGGGGGTTCTCTTTAATCTAAGGTAACCCAACTTGGTTTGTACAACTGAATGAACAACTTCCAATCAGTAGTTAAACACCTGTGCAACGCTGATTTGAAGACATCTGTACATGTTGCAAATGAACATTCCAGCCAGAAACTCCAAGTTAATAGAAGAACTGGCTCCCCAACAATGCCACACAATGAGATCATAAAGTTCCTACATTAGTCGCTGAATTCATTATTTTAAATTCTGGTACACGTTTTTGGAGATTTCATAAAATGTTTCCCCTTGCCTGTTCAGCCATTCAGTAGATAGACACAAAATGCTGGATTAACAGGGACAGGCAGCATCTCCGAAGAAAAAGAACGGGTGACATTTTGGGTCGAGACCCTTCTTCAGTCAGCCATTCATTAGCTCGCTCAAGTCCACCCACTACAACAAGGTAGATTTAGGTACACTAATGACCCGTGATATTATTCCCCTGCTAATGTATGCATGGGAAGCATGCAACAATCCTTTACACCAAGTCAAACTAAACTTACCATGCACGGCATGGCATTTTTACATCTGTGTCTCAGAAGTATGCAGGAGGGCAGGAATCACATCTACTTAATAGACCATGAGCTATGTGCCTTGGTGGTCTTGATTTACAAGCATTCTATTCCTCAATTAAATTGTGAACTTTGTTTGAATGATGGATCCGATATGAGATCAGGTCTCATGGGACCTGATATGGGATTTTTATTGTTGGAAGAGAACTGCTCTATAGTTACCACAAACTCTTTTCTTGATCCTGTCATGGTCATATAGTTTTGGATGGGGGTGTATGGATACGTCCACCTCTACCTCAACGTGGCAGATGAGGTACATGAGCAACCTCAGCATGGCGTGTGTGTGTGAGAGTTCAAGGGATGTGTGGCTGGGTTGTCCTGATCCATCTTTCCTGAGTTCATGATCTCCCTGTCCATCGGATACAGTGACACCGTCCACACCTGTAAATCTGGAAGACACACATTAACAGACAGCAGAGTACTCCACTGAATCTCTCCCTCAGGTTCCCAGCAATTATCTCTAACCCTGCAATTTTAGGTAGGCAAAGAACTCACAGACAAGAGGCCAGACAGCATCAATCCTGGTGGATATCATATTCCTATCATTTACAAAAGTGTCCATATGTTCATCCCCGCATCTCATGATACTGTATGTGTGTGCAGGTATCAGATAAATAGACAAAGGTGCACAACAGATTCCATGTGTCCATGTGCTAGTGGTGCCTCTTAGATTAGTTTAGAGATACAGCGCAGAAACAGGCCCTTCGGCCCACTGAGTCCACACCCACCAACGATCCCTGTACATTCACACACACTAGGAACAATTTACACTGGTATCAAGCCAATTAACCTACCAACCTGTACTTCTTTGGAGTGTGGGAGGAAACTGAAGATTTCGGAGAAATCCCACGCGGTCACGGGGAGAACGTACAAACTCCGTACAGACAGCGCCCGTGGTCAGGATCGAACCCGGGTCTCCGCTGCTGCGAGCACCGTAGGTCAGTAGCTCTACTGCTGCGTTACCGTGCCGCCTTTCGGCATTCTGTGTTTAGATCCTTGTGCACATACCAAAAGCACAACCATGTTGCAGTAAAGAAAGAATATCGAAGTGAAGGGAAGGGTAGAAAACAATTGACTGCTTCGTACTGAAAATGTTAATTTTCTGAGCAATTTTGATGGGAGTGAAACTATTAAACTGCAGAGAATAACCTCGCCATCCCAGCTGGGGCCTGGCAGTTATTTTGACAGCAGAGCTGCTCCACTGTATCTCTCCCTCAGGTCCCCTGCAATTATCTGTTACCCTGTAATTTTAGGTTGCCAAAGGAACTCAAAGGTAAGAGGCCAGACAGCATCAATCATCCTGCTGGAACAACCAGCAACCCCTTGGAATGTTATAGTCCTATCGTTTACAAGCATTACTTCACAAAACAAATCTACTACACAGGCAAAATGTATTTGCCACTCTAATTGCCCAAGTAAATGTCATAGTAAAGATCCATTGGCAAGAATATAGTACTACATTGATACAATATTTTTTCACAAGCCTAGTCCTGCAACGTTACCTCATTGATAATTAATTACTTCTGAAGTAATCGCCATTGTAGTGTAGAAAGTTGGATATAACAAACTCCCATTAACAACAATGAAGTCATGACCAAAAATAAGCTATTTTACTGTTTTGGTTAAGGAATAACTATAGCATGAGACTCCAAGAGAATTCCTTTATTTTTTCATTCCACTCCACAGCACCGCATGGGATTTTTACATCCATGCAAGTAAGCAAAAGGGGACTTTGTTTACATCGGCGAAACCAAGCGCAGGCTCGGCGATCGCTTCGCTGAACACCTGCGCTCGGTCCGCATTGACCAAACTGATCTCCCGGTGGCCGAGCACTTCAACTCCCCCTCCCATTCCCAGTCTGACCTTTGTCATGGGCCTCCTCCAGTGCCATAGTGAGGCCCACCGGAAATTGGAGGAACAGCACCTCATATTTCGCCTGGGCAGCTTGCAGCCCAGTGGTATGAACATCGACTTCTCCAACTTTAGATAGTTCCTCTGTCCCTCTCTTCCCCTCCCCCTTCCCAGATCTCCCTCTATCTTCCTGTCTCCACCTATATCCTTCCTTTGTCCCGCCCCCCTGACATCAGTCTGAAGAAGGGTCTCGACCCGAAACGTCACCCATTCCTTCTCTCCCGAGATGCTGCCTGACCTGCTGAGTTACTCCAGCATTTTGTGAATAAATACCTTCGATTTGTACCAGCATCTGCAGTTATTTTCTTATGGGACTTTGTTTAAATGTTTCCCCCACCCACCGCAATGTAGCAATCTTCAATTCTGTTTTGGATTGCAGCTTAAAATATTCTCACAACCTCCTCAAGTATGGCTTGAACCCACAACCTTCCAATTCAAGTGCTGTCACTGAGTCAAGTCTATTCAGCTACCACAATTCAGAATGCTTTCATTCACTGTCTGCAAAGGCTTTTTGTGCAAAAAGACCTTTATGTTAGTGATTGAGAGAGAATTGACCAATCTTTACAACCTCCTACTACATCAGTTTCTTTAGTTGGCAGCTGCTACTTCCAAGAGAGGAGATTTTCTTCCTGAGGACAGTGAAGCTCAAGGTTATTGTCACTTGCCCAAGTATGGCCAGATACAGGTATAATGAAAAATTGTGCTTGCAGCATCATACGTTTACAAGTATAGGAGTAGAATTAGGCCATTCAGCCCATCGAGTCTACTCCGCCGTTCAATCATGGCCGATCTCTGCCACCTAATCTCATTTTCCTGCCTTCTCCCCATAACCCTTGACACCTGTTCTAATCAAGAATTTGTCCATCTCTGGCTTAGAAATATCCACTGACTTGGCCTCCACAGCCCTCTGTGGCAATGAGATCCACAAACTACCCCTCTGACTACAGAAGTTCCTCCTCACCTCTTTTCTAAAAAAGCGCCCTTTAATTCTGAGGCTATGACCTCTGGTCCTAGACTTTCCTATCAGTAGAAACATACTTTCCACATCCACTCTATCTGTGGCTTTCAAAGCAAATTTTACACAAAATTCTAAGAAAGAAAGAAAAAAACATGTGCAAAAACATAATTACAGGTGCTCCCCGGCTTACGATGATTTGACTTGTGACATTTCGACTTTGCGATGGTGCAAAAGGCAGCGACCCATAGCGGGCCACAGCTCGTTTCCAGCTACGTGATCAGGTGTATTAAATGCATTTCGACTTACAATATTTTTGGTTTGCGATGGGTTTCTCAGAACGGAATCCCATCGTAAGCCGAGCACCTGTAGAAGGAAAGGCAAGTCCATAGTAGCGCAAGACAGCGTCATCGTTGTGTAGGTTGGTTCAAAAACCTGATAGTTGTAGGGAAATAGCTGTTTCTGAACTTAGTAGCGCGGGACTTTAGGTTTCTGTATCACCCATACCATTTGGTAACAGTGACAAGAGATGGTGGGAACCCTTGAAGATAGATGGCACCTTCTTGAGGCAGTGGCTTCTATGCATGCAAGTCCATCACACTCTGCAGCCCCTCGAGTTCTTGTGTGCTGGAATTGCCATACCAGGCCATGATGCAACTAGTCAGAATACTTTCTAAAAAATTATTAGAATATTCAAAGACATACTGAATCTCTCTAAACTTCTAAGATAGAAGGAGCGTTGACAAGCTTTCTTCATGATTGCATCTGTGTGCTGAGCCCACGATAGATCATCAATGTTGAAACTGCTAGATAGACACAAAAGCTGGAGTAACTCAGCGGGACAGGCAGCATCTCTGGAGAGAAGGAGTGAGTGACATTTCGGGTTGAGACCCTTCTTCAGACTGCTGAAGCTGCTAACTCTCCACCACCGACCCACCAATGAAAGCTGGCACATGATCTCCTGACTTCCCATTTCGAAGTCAACTCAGTCATCCTCAAACTTTGGTCTGTTCTGAATCTCTTATTTTCATCCACCACTGACAGGCTCTGTACTGAGCTGCTTAAGTCTTAACGTCTTGCTCTGTCCTCTTCACCGCTCTTCGTACAAAATACTCTAAAATCTACCACCATCACTAACCTCGCCCTAAGACATCCTTTCATTCAGTTCCAAATCTTTTCCCCCCATTTCCACTCTTAAAATGCTTTTGGATGTTTTAAAAGCATAATACAAACACAAACAGTTTAGTTTTGTTTATTATTGTCGCATGTACCAAGGGACAGTGAAAAGCTTTTTGCAGTGTGCTATCCAGTCAGCGAAAAGACTATACATGATTACAATCAAGCCATTCACAGTGTACAGATACAGGAAAAAGGGTATAACGTTTAGTGCACGATAAAGTCCAATTATAGATAGTTCGAAGGTCTCCAATAATGCAGATGGGAGGTCAGGACCATTCTCTAGCTGGTGAGAGGAGGGTTCAGTTGCCTGATAACAGCTCGGAAGAGGCCCCATAGCAGAAGCGTCCACGTCGCGGGGCTGGAAACTGGAAGTGTCCTGAGCTAATTCTGCTACCACCATCGTCTACTGTCAAGTGAGGCTCCCACTGATTGTCACCGGAAGCTTGCGCCCTTTTCAGGACGGACAATACACAATAGACAATAGGTGCAGGAGTAGGCCATTCGGCCGTTCGAGCCAACACCGCCATTCAATGTGATCATGGCTGATCATTCTCAATAGTACCCCGTTCCTGCCTTCTCCCCATACCCCCTGACTCCGCTATCCTTAAGAGCTCTATCTAGCTCTCTCTTGGACTATGGCAATGATGTATCATTTGAATAATGGACACTAAAGGAGAAGCTCGGAAAAAATTGTCCCTGAATTTGGAGGTATGCATTTTCGAACCTTTGTACATCTTGCGTAATGGGAAAGGGGAAAAGAGGGAGTAACTGGGGTGAGACTGGTCCTTCATTATGCTGGTGGCCTTGTCGAGGCAGCATGAAGTGCTGATCCACAACATTCTACTGTCATTAAAGTTGTATAACATACATCCTACGCTCAAGCAGTGAGTGTCAGTAGCAGCTGCATAGTGGGTGGATGGAATACACCCCCTTCCCAGAGCAGAATGACTTGCTGTTAGGGGAAGTCAAATTACATGGGGAGTATAATATTAGAATACAAATCTGTGTAAGTGTACAATAGGTTAGATAATGTAGAGGCCGCAATTCAAAATTCCTGTTTCACTCACTACTGGACTTGATCTGGCAGCACCACCTCACCTTGTTGAAGTCTTCCGATGTTGCTCTCATTTCCTTCCACGTTTTGTTCAGTAGCTGGATGCAGATGCAGAAGAACTCCTCAAAAGATCGATCGTGAGTGAAAAACATGGGGTGGTACTCATTGCAGCCTTCGTTAGCTACATCCACAAAGTAATAACAATCAGACGCCAAAATAGTCTGTGAACATTTCTTTTCTGCACACTGATTTTACTCAATTGGTCACATCAAATACCCAAATTAGTACAGTTTAGAGATACAGCACCGAAAATAGGCCCTTCGACCCGAGTCTGCACCGACTAGTGATCCCCACACATTTGGGCGGCATGGTAGCACAGCGGTAGAGTTGCTGCTTTACAGCGAATGCAGCGCCGGAGACTCAGGTTCGATCCTGACTACGGGTGCTGCACTGTAAGGAGTTTGTACGTTCCCCCCGTGACCTGCGTGGGTTTTCTCCGAGATCTTCGGTTTCCTCCCACACTCCAAAGACGTACAGGTATGTAGGTTAATTGGCTGGGTAAATGTAAAAATTGTCCCTAGTGGGTGTAGGATAGTGTTAGTGTACGGGGATCGCTGGGCGGCATGGACTTGGTGGGCCGAAAAGGCCTGTTTCCGGCTGTATATATATGATATGATATGATATTAACACTATCCTAAACACACTAGGAACAATTTTACAATTACACCAAGCCAATCAACCTACAAACCTGTACGTCTTTGGAGTGTGGGAGGAAACCGAAGATCTCTGAGGAAACCCACATGGTCACAGGGAGAACGTAAAACTCTGTACAGATAAGCATAGTTGGGATCAAACCCACATCTCTCGCGCTGACATCACAGCAAGGCAGTAACTCTACCGCTGCACCACAGTGCCGTCC
This sequence comes from Rhinoraja longicauda, assembly GCF_053455715.1. Classification (NCBI taxonomy): domain Eukaryota; kingdom Metazoa; phylum Chordata; class Chondrichthyes; order Rajiformes; family Arhynchobatidae; genus Rhinoraja; species Rhinoraja longicauda. Next base: position 4,628,681 of record NC_135974.1, read on the forward strand.
TATCTGCGTTAAATTGGTAAGGCACGAAACTAGGTGAGAGTTCTCAAGGGCATTTGATCTGATGCAAACAGCACTTACTTTATGGTCTGTTCATTTATTTCAGGGTCTTTCCAGTACTAAGCATGTTGTTTCTTGCCATTGCGCCTCAGGAGGGAGTACACGTGATTGCACCAGTTCAAGCACATTCGTTACAAGTCACAACGTGCAGGAGTGGAGGAAGCCACCACAGACGTGAGAACAATTTACTATGACATTCGCGGCCAGAGATTTCAGGCACTGTACTGGAATCCCCAATGGGGGTGGTGGGGAAAACAGATACTTGTGCCCAATGGTTTTGGAGCTGCTTCAAACGGATTCAGGTAGTGAGTGAAGACTATCAGTGGGAGGAGACGAGAGTGAGAGAATCCATATCTGCGGAAGGATGTGCCGGCTCTGGAGAGGGCCCAGAGGAGGTTTACAAGAATGATTTCAGGAATGTGTGGGTTAACATATGATGAGCTTTTGACAGCACTGGGCGTGTACTCACTGGAGTTTAGAAGGTTGAGGGGGGACCTTATGAAACTTACAGAATAATGGGCGGCACGGTAGCGCAGCGGTAGAGTTGCTGCTTTACAGCGAATGCAGCGCCGGAGACTCAGGTTCGATCCTGACTACGGGTGCTGCACTGTAAGGAGTTTGTACGTTCTCCCCGTGACCTGCGTGGGTTTTCTCCGAGATCTTCGGTTTCCTCCCACACTCCAAAGACGTACAGGTATGTAGGTTAATTGGCTGGGTAAATGTAAAAATTGTCCCTAGTGGGTGTAGGATAGTGTTAATGTACGGGGATTGCTGGGCGGCACGGACTTGGAGGGCCGAAAAGGCCTGTTTCCGGCTGTATATATATATGATATGATATGATATGATAGATAGAGTGGATGTGGAAAGTATGTTTCCACAGGTGGGAGGATCTAGGACAAGAGGTCATAGCCTCAGAATTAAAGGGCGCTCTTTTAGAAAGGTGAGGAGGAACTTCTTTAGTCAGAGGGGTAGTTTATCTGTGGATCTCATTGCCACAGAGGACTGTGGAGGCCAAGTAAGTGGATATTTCTAAGGCAGGGATAGACAAATTCTTGATTAGAACTGGTGTCAAGGGTTATGGGGAGAAGGTAGGAAAATGGGATTAGGAGGCAGAGATCAGCCATGATTGAATGGCAGAGTAGATTCGATGGGCTGAATGGCCTAATTCTACTCCTACAACTTGTGAACTTGTGAAGACAGCTGCGAAAGTTAAAGCTAGGAGTCAAACTCAAGAACCGGGATACAGTGCCACAGAAAGTACACAGACCTCAAAATGTGCTCAAGGTGAGTAAATGCATTCTCTATGACCACATAAACAAGTTGCACCATCAGCTACACATTCTTAACAAATCCTTAACACTCACCCAACCACAATCTCTATGAATGAGGTCTCAAAACTAACATTCTTCCACTTGGCATATCAGTTTGTTATTGCAAGTCTGAAACTTTATAGTCCGCTAACCCACTGTATTCCATTGATATACGGACTTTGTGACATGATTTTCTAAAATGTTAGGTTTCTTGGGAATGCTATTATAGACCAAACTATTACAGACCAACCTGTATTATTCGGGTTGCCTTTTAGGTAGGTTCCAAGAAACCTAACATTATAGAAAATCATGTCACAAAGATCATTATATCAGCATGTAAACAGGCCCATCAGCTCACTGAGTCCATTCCGACCCTGTGATCTCCGCACACTCACACTATCCTACACAGACGAGGGACAATTTACAATTTTACCAAGCAAATTAACCTACAAACCTGCACAATAGACAATAGGTGCAGGAGGAGGCCATTCGGCCCTTCGAGCCAGCACCGCCATTCAATGTGATCATGGCTGATCATTCTCAATCAGTAGCCCGTTCCTGCCTTCTCCCCATACCCCCTGACTCCGCTATCCTTAAGACCTCTATTTAGCTTGTGGCTAAAGGGATCAGGGGGTATGGAGAGAAGGCAGGTACAGGTTACTGAGCTGAATGATCAGCCATGATCATATTGAATGGCGGTGCAGGCTCGAAGGGCCGAATGGCCTACTCCTGCACCTATTTTCTATGTTTCTAGCTCTCTCTTGAATGCATTCAGAGAATTGGCCTCCACTGCCTTCTGAGGCAGAGAATTCCACAGATTCACAACTCTCAGACTGAAAAAGTTCTTCCTCATCTCAGTTCTAAATGGCCTACCCCTTATTCTCAAACTGTGGCCCCTTGTTCTGGACTCCCCCAACATTGGGAACATGTTTCCTGCCTCTAACGTGTCCAACCCCTTAATAATCTTATACGTTTCGATAAGATCTCCTCTCATCCTTCTAAATTCCAATGTATACAAGCCTAGTCGCTCCAGTCTTTCAACATATGCACGCCCCCAATAGCAAGAATATCCTTCCTCAAATTTGGAGACCAAAACTGCACACAGTACTCCAGGTGCGGTCTCACTAGGGCCCTGTACAATTGCAGAAGGACCTCTTTGCTCCTATACTCAACTCCTCTTGTTATGAAGGCCAACATTCCATTGGCTTTCTTCACTGCCTGCTGTACCTGCATGCTTCCTTTCAGTGACTGATGCACTAGGACACCCAGATCTCGTTGTACGTCCCCTTTTCCTAACTTGACGCCATTCAGATAATACTCTGCCTTCCTATTCTTACCACCAAAGTGGATAACCTCACACTTATCCACATCAAACTGCATCTGCCATTCCCCATACCCCGCCCACTCGCACAATCTGTCCAAGTCACCCTGCAACCTCATAGCATCTTCCTCACAGTTCACACTACCACCCAGCTTTGTATCATCTGCAAATTTGCTAATGGTACTTTAAACCGGAGCACCCAGAGAAAATCCACACAGGTCATGGGGAGAACGTATAAACTCCATACAGAATAGCTTCAGCAGTCAGAATCGAACCTGGGTCTCTGATGCTGCAAATGCTGCAACTTTACCCCAGCGCCACCACTCTAGTACTGTGCCGTTTAGTACTACAGCTAAGTAGACATTTTGCTGCACCATTGAAAGACTGTTAGACGGGTAGGTGGGGATTATTAAATGGGCAATTAGTCTAGGCACCCTGGCCAGAGATGAAACATCTATGTTGCCTCCCTTCGACCCAACTGCTCACTTCCTTTGCTGGCAATAGCTTAGCCCTCAGTATTGAGGCAGTGAATTATGCAGAACACTCAGATCTTGGAGCCTTTTCTGCAGAGACTTACCTGGACCATCCAAAAGAATCATCCGGTTGTGTTGTACAGCACAGAAACAGACCCTATGGCCCAGTACAACTCATGATGACCTATTCACCCATCTACACTACATCCATTTATCTGTATTAGGATATTATCTGTCCAAGATCCACTTTTACTGTTTATACGCCAATGAATTTGTTGAATATGTTATTTAACAGTTCGGCAGATTTGCGTGTTCTGCATCAACTAATAGCCTAGTAGCTACCTTTTGCTTTGCTGTAATGGATGAGTAAAGCCATGGTTTGAAAGAATGTGGAGTGTCAGGATATCCAACTTGGACTTGCATTATGTTTGCTTATATATTTTATATGCTTACATAGGTTGACAAACCAGCTGCCTTCTGAGATTCAAGATTCAAGATAGCTTTATTTGTCATCCAATATTGGACGAAATTCAGTCACCCACAGTCCAACAATAAAAGCATTAAATAGGCACTAAAATTACACAACCCCAAAAACACAGTCCAACAATAAAAACATTAAATAGGCATTAAAATTACACAACCCCAAAAACACACAAAAAAAGAAACATCCATCAAAGAAACATCCATCACAGTGAGTCTCCTCCAGTCCTCTCCTCACTGCGATGGAAGGCCACAATGTCTTTCCCTTCTCCTGCCGTCTTCTCCCGCAGTCAGGTTGTTGTGGTTGCAGGCCGCGCCGGACGGTCCGCAGCGGGCCGAGCCTAAGGCGAGTCGCAGCCGCTCCCGCAGCCTCCGAAGACGGCCGGCTCCGCCGATGATAAGTCCAATCCGGGGCGGGCGAACACGCTGCTGCTGTTGCTGCACGTCGGGGCGGTCGTGGCTCCCGACATTGAAGCCCCCGCCCAGCAGAGAAATATCCCGCGGCATATCTTAGGCCGCGCCGGACGGTGAAATGTCCGCGACCCAAGCCCCGCGATCCGGGGCGGGCGAACCTGCTGCCGCTGCCGGAGCTCCCGATGTCGGCATCCACGCAGCCCGAGCCTAAGGCGAGTCGCAGCCGCTCCCGCAGCCTCCGAGGACGGCCGGCTCCGCTGATGGTAAGTCCTGTCCGCGGGCTCAGCGAACCGGAGCCCTGGAAGCCGCCAGCTCCAGGAGTTGGGCCGATGGTAGGCCGCAGCAGGAACGGAGACAACACCCAGAAAACAAAGGTCGGGTCTCCGTTCGGAAGGGACACATATTTACAATTTTACAGTTCCCCCCCTCCCCCCCACATACACACACAGTACACAAACACAAAAACACGACATCACAACTACAATTAAGACAAAAAAACAACAAATACACAAAGACAAATGGACCGCAGGTAAGCCGCAGCTGCTACGGCAGCGCCGCCATTTTGAGCCAAAATGGAGGAGTATCCTTCAATGTGTTGATATACATTCGTGAATATGATGCCACAAAGCAATGTCTGTGCAGGCAATGACACCCTACACAAGGCAGAAACCTACCATCCTCTCAATGGTGCACGTTCACATCATCTGCTGACCTCTGGCAGGAGTGGATAATCAGTTACCATAAGATTTTCCCCTTTATATAGGAAAGTGGCAAAATGATTCAATGTAGAGATGATGGGCTTGAGAGAATAGATTGCAGGGGCAAATAAAAAGAGGGGGAATGGGACTGCTCCCTGGGGGCAAGTGGACCAAATGAGCTGAAGGCCCTTCTTTCTTTATCATAAGGATAAATCGAAGCAAGGAAATAGGCCTCCATAGAACTGTTCATCTCATGTTACTTTTAGGAAGGGTGTCCTAAGATTGTGACCTAGCAAAGTATTTCAAGATTTTCTTTAAATGTTAAAGAGGCTGCACGTGCAAGGCCCCATGTTGAGACAGGATGTATTATAGTCTGTCCCGCGATAGTGTGTTGATGTTTAATGACACTTACGCAGTTCTCCAACTTGCAGGATTTCACACATCATCTTAGTCAGCTCGATGCTGCTGCGTCCAAAAGGACATTCGTGTTTGTCCTCTCGACTGCTGTTTTCCAGGACAATCTGCAGCCAGATGTTTAGCATCAGTGAGTAGATCCATGAACAGTACAGATAACACAAGTCAATGGAACAAATGCTGCATTAACTTTAAAGTGAACTTGAACCTGATCTTCCTAAAGTTTTCCAACATGGATATTTTAATTGAACTGACCAGGTCTGGTGCAAGTATATTAGAAACAAGAGCAGGCCCTTTGACAATTCTCATACCTACGCGACAGTAATATCACAGCAAAGTTCTTCTCAGTGCCTCTTCCGTTCTTTAAGGTATTACAGGACATAACTTCATATCCCTTAATATCCCAAAATCGACTGGGCCATTCCTTCATAAGTGATAGGGGGAGAATTAGGCCATTCGGCCCATCAAGTCTACTCCGCCATTCAATCATGGATGATCTATCATTCTCTCTCAACCCCACTCTCCTGCCTTCTCCCCATAACCCTGACACCCGTACAAATGAAGAATTTATCTATCTCTGCCTTAAAAATATCCATTAACTTGGCCTCCACAGCCTTCTGTGCAATGAATTCCACAGATTCACTGAGACTAAATTCATCTCCTTCCTAAAGGTATGTCCTTTTATTCTTGGCTATGGTCTCTGGTCCTAGATTTTCCCACTAATGGAAACATCCTCTCCACCCAATCCATACCTTTCACTATTCGGTAAGTTTAAATAGGATTCTGCCTCATCCTTCTAAACTCCTGTGAGTACAGGCCCAGTGTCATCAAATGCTAACCCAATCATTCCCGGGATCATTCTCGTAAACCATCTCTGGACCTTCTCCAACACCAGCACATCCTTCCTCAGAAATGGGGCCCAAAATTGCTCACAGTACTCCGAATGCGGTCTGACCAACACCTTATAAAGCCTCAGCATTACATCCCTGTTTTTATATTCTAGTCCTCACGAAATAAATGCTGGCATTGCATTTGCCTTTACTAATACTGATTCAACCTGCAAGTTAACTATTTGGATATCCTGCACCAGCAGTCCCAAGTCCCTTTGCTCCTCCAATTTCCGAACATGCTTCCATGTACTCAGCTATTGAGGCTCCACTACCCTCCTGGGAAGAACATTCCAAAGATTTTCTCCACTCAGAGGAAAGGGATTTCTTTCCAAATCAGTCCTATGTGGCTCATTCCTCATTTTTAATCTATGACCACGTAAATCTCTTTTATACATCTCCCCTCTCCCCTTAAAGCTATGCCCTCTTGTATGTGACATTTTTACACTGGGAAATAGAGTATCTGACTAGTTTTCATGAGCTTGCTGTTAACTCAACTTGTTTTGATTTTAGAGATCTTTTCAAAACATTAAATGTTACTTTGAGAGTGAGGGGGAATAATGAAAACATTTGTAGTTCACCTTTCAAAATCTCAGGACACACATTTAATGTTAGCAAATATATCTGTGTAGGAAGGAAATGTAGATGCTGGTTTAAACCGAAGATAGACACAGAAAGCTGGAGCAACTCAGAGGGACAAGTAGCATCTCTGGAGAGAAGGAATGAGTGAAGTTTCGGGTCGAGATCCTTCTTCAGACTGAAAGGCACGGGAAAGGGAAACGAGAAATATAGACGATGACGTAGAGAGATATAGAAAAAATGAATGACCGATATGCAAAAAAGTAACAATGATACAGGCCATTGTTAGCTGTTTGCTAGGCGAGAACAAAAAGCTGGTGTGACTTGGGTTGGGGAGGGACCCAGTTACTCCAGCATTTTGTGTATCTTTAGCAAACATATCTCTTGGCACATGCACTGCCAAATGTTAGAAACCTGAATGTCTAAAAGAGTGAATGTCTATTTTGAATGCCAATAATTGGTAAAGGGGTAAAAGTTAGCCAGCGTGTTACCAGTCTCTCCCTGCACTACATGGAATTTTAAAAAACATATCCTTGGTAATATCTTACTCCCACAGAGATATCCCATATTCTGTATTCCAAAGTCCTATCCTAGATTTTTTTGCTCAAGTCACTGGATTTACAGGCCTGCTACGTTTTGCCTCAGATCATTTGGAGTCATAGATTTATACAGCATAGAAACAGGCCCTACGGCCCACTTTGCCCACGCCAACCAACATGCCCCATCTACGCTAGTGCCACCTGCCTGCTTTTGGCCCATATCCCTCTAAACCTATCCTATCCATGTACCTGTCCAAATGTTTTCTTTTAAATGTTATCGCTAAGAACAGCAGTGAAAAAACACAGCAGCTCAGTGATGCTGCTGGATAATGCCCACATTTTGGGTAGGAGAGGGGTTCCAATTCACATGGCACATGTGAAAACTAGCAGCTGGCCAAGTTACCAGGGGATGTCTAGGTCCCTCAATCAAATCAGGAGGCAGGAACTCTGGAAAGAACTGACTGCATGGATTCTCACCCTGATGTACATGTCCTGATGGATCTTTGCAAGGTACAGCATGTTGTCCAGTGCCAGCATTCCTGGAGGTGTCTGGGTAAAGTCCATGGCTGGGTTGACATGATTCTGTGGATACAAGGTGAAGGAGCAGTGTTGATGTGGGAAAATGCACAAATCTTCAATTGTTTCTGAGAATTCAAAAACAATGAGACAGTCAAGGGATGTTTACTTTAGACTTTAGAGATACAGCACGGTTACTGGCTCTTCGCCCACCGAGTCCCTACCGACCAGCAATTACCCCGTACACTAACACTATCCTACACACCAGAGACTATTTAACCATTTTACCAAAGTCAATTAACCTTCTAACCTGCTCGTCTTTGAAATGTGGGAGGAAACCTGAGCACCCGGAAAAAACCCACAAGGTCATGGTGAGAATGTATAAATTCCGTACAGACAGCACCCGGAGTCAGGATCGAAACCGGGTCACTGGCGCTATGCGGCAGCAACTAAACCACTGTGCCACTCCAAAAGAACCATTTCCAAAAAAAATAGTGACTCTTGGGTGACAATTCATGAAATTCTGTAAATGCACGGCTTATCCGGAGATTATCAGATAACTTCTGCTTTGCACAATTACAGCTACAACGCTCTGGACTAATTTTGTTTGGTTAACACTTTCTATGACTGGTATGGGGTTCTAACCGAGTCGTCTGCCTCTCCCAGACTTTGGGTACCAATGGGGATGTGCACATTAACCATCACAATAAGGGATAGGCTAAATAGAATGATGAATCGCTTCCTGTTCGTTGCTGTTAAACTGCACTATAGGAATAAATAGTATCTCAAATTGATTTGCTATGGGAACAAACAGCAAGAGGCCAAAAAACAAGCAATCTATCCACAAGTTGTTAATTGGACGACATTGGAGTAAAATTTTTTTAAATGTTGGCGTGTTGGGTCTTTCATAACCACTTAATGTTAGAAAGTGATTTTATGGGGAGGTTGGGAGGAAGACTGTATTAGCCTCAAATGTAATTTCCTAAAACAGAATTGTCTGTCACTACTCGAAGGGTGACAGGCTTTCAGTGAATTGTAGACAGGCAAGGGATTCATAATTTCAAGACAAAGGGGAAAATTGGCGAGGGGTGGGGGAAGAGTTTGAATCAGTTCCAACCAACACAGCTTGTCACCAGCAATGTGCAGCTCAATGACACAGTGACAACATTTTAACAGTGGGAACAACAAAGAGCCAGCAAAACAGTCAGACTGTCAACTGTGTTCCTGGGTTAAGACGGGGAGGAGGAGATTTACGAGGATCACCTGCTGGGATGTGTCCGGTTTGGTGGAGCAGGAAGCCAATGACAAATGGACTGTAATATCCTGGCACTGATTTGGAATGCATAATTTGCCGTGAATGTTCCCACTTTCAGCTACTGCAACTTTGCTTCATTTGAAATGGAGGTCACAAGGACACAAATGCTACAAAGTTCTCATAATTGTGCATGTCTGTCTTTGCACGAGGCATTTCAGGAAGGCAGTGAGGGGAGAGTGAGCGAGTGATTTTTAGTGTGCCTCTAAACATGTACATCTGCACGTGTACCACATATACCACCGGGTGGCTCCGTCACTGATGGCAGCCTCGCCAACGGTCTGTCTGTCTTTTCGTCTTTTTTGTTATTTTTACTGTGTTTTAAAAAGTCTGTGTTAATGTTCTCTGGTTTGTTTTATGTGGGGGGGGGGAAACTTTCTTCAATCTCTTCCCTTGCCGGAGATGCGATTGTTTTCCAGATCGTATCTCTGGATGCTCTGTGGCCTAACATCATGGAGCTGGAGGCCTTGCTCGAGACTGACTTTGAGCCCCACCGCGGGGCCATGCATTTGCCATCGGAGCCTGCGAACCCTTGCCTGGGATCGATGCTCCAACCCCAGCCTGCCGATTTCACCATCGAGGAGCTCACAGTCTCGGGTAGAGACTGATGTCGGGAAGCTCCAAAGTCGCAGGAGGTTCGACTAGCCCCGACCCGGGGTCTGATCGCCCGGCGCGGGGGAGCTGGATCGCCCCGACATGGAGGGCCCGACCGCCGGCTATGGGAGCCAAGATCATCCCGTCAACGGAAGGCTCGAGGCCCCCGACCGCGGGAGAACAAAGAAGGGAAAAGATTGACCTTTTTTTTGCCTTCCATCACAGTGAGGATTGTGGAACAGTCACTGTGGTGGATGTTTACGTTAAAATGTATTTTGTGTGTCTTGTTGCTTTTTATTGGTATGACTGTATGGCAAATCAAATTCCTCGTATGTTGCAAAACATACTTGGCTAATAAACTATGATTATGATTATTACACAAACAAAACCATTCCGATTGTTCAACCTGCTAGTAGCTAGTAACTTGCTTTTAAGAAGAGTCACAGAAACAGGTCCTGTGGTCCAAATCGTCCATGCCAACTCAGATGTTTGCCTGAGCTGGTCCTGTTTGCCTGCATTTAGCCCACACATCTCCAAACATTTTCTCTCATGTTCTTGCCTAAATGACTTTTAAACTTTGTAATTGTACCTGTCTCTGCAACTTACCTCTGCAGCTCGTTCTTCACACCCATCACCCATTGTGAGAAAAAGTTGCCCCTTTGGTCTCCTTAAATCATTCTCCTCTCACCTTGAATCTGTGTTCTCTAGTTTTAGACTCTCCTACCTGGGAAATAGACTGTGACCGTATCTTAAGGCCCCTCATGATTTTATGTCTTTATACAGTCACGCTGCAACCATCCTTGCTACAGGAAAAAAAAGTCCCAGTCTATCTAGTCTCTCCTTAGAACTTAAGCCCTCCAGCCCCGGTAACATTGTTGTGGATCTTTCCTGCACCCTTTCCAGCAGACTGATATCCTTCCTATAACTGGGTGACCAAAACTACAGAGCATGGTATTAATTCTCAACTGCAGACCTTATAGACAATAGGTGCAGGAGTAGGCCATTCGGCCCTTCGAGCCAGCACCACCATTCAATGTGATCATGGCTGATCATTCTCAATCAGTACCCCGTTCCTGCCTTCTCCCCATACCCCCTGACTCCTCTATCCTTAAGAGCTCTATCTAGCTCTCTCTTGAATGCATTCAGAGAATTGGCCTCCACTGCCTTCTGAGGCAGAGAATGCCACAGATTTACAATTTCTGACTGAAAAAGTCCCGCCATTCCGGGAATTAACCTAGTAAACCTATGCTGCACGCCCTCAATAGCAAGAATATCCTTCCTCAAATTTGGAGACCAAAACTGCACACAGTACTCCAGGTGCGGTCTAACTAGGGCCCTGTACAACTGTAGAAGGACTTCTTTGCTCCTACAATCAACTCCTCTTGTTATGAAGGCCAACATTCCATTGGCTTTCTTCACTGCCTGCTGTACCTGCATGCTTCCTTTCAGTGACTGGTGCACTAGGACACCCAGATCTCGTTGTATGTCCCCTGTTCCTAACTTGACACCATTCAGATAATACTCTGCCTTCCTATTCTTCCCACCAAAGTGGATAACCTCACACTTATCCACATTAAACTGCATCTGCCATGCATCCGACCACTCACACAACCTGTCCAAGTCACCCAGCAAACTCATAGCATCTTCCTCACAGTTCACACTACCACCCAGCTTTGTATCATCTGCAAATTTGCTAATGGTACTTTTAATCCCTTCATCCAAGTCATTAATGTACATTGTAAATAGCTGCGGTCCCAGCACCGAGGCTTGCGGTACCCCACTAGTCACTAACTCTAATGGAGTTGTGACTATGAGAAAGACACTACATCATCGTGCATCAAGTAATCTAATTACTGTACGTACCATGAATCCCAGGTATTACAAAAAGCTGGAGTAACACAGCGGGTCAGGCAGCATCTCAGGAGAGAAGGAATGGGTGACGTTTCGGGTCGTGACGTCACCCAGTCCTTCTCTCCTGAGATGCTGCCTGACCCGCTGAGTTACTCCAGCTTTTTGCGCTATACCTGGGATTTGTACCAGCATCTGCAGTTATTTTCCTACCATGAATCCCAGCATTTTATAATCCCGTGCGTACATGGCTTTGCGCTTCTCAAGGCTGCTACTGCTGTTTGGGTCATATTCAGCATCAAAGGCAATTTTTCGAAGTTCAAAAATGATGTCCCGTTGTGACTGCAAAACAAAAAGGAAAGTATGTAATGGTGGATCTAACGCAGGCTGGGAAAGTAAACATTTGCAACACGAGTAGTCTCCGATTGCATCAGACCTGGACAACAAAACACAGATGCATGCAGTTAGTGCATGGGCAAGACAACTCTCAGAGAAAAGAATGCAATGGTGGCAATAACAGTAAAGTCAAGATACGGGATATAAACAGATGACTGATATCAAGGCAAGGTTCCCTGCATGTTGATGCCCCAGGTTCAAACAATGGTCGAAAAGGTGGAAATAAAGAAGCCGAGCGAAAAAAAGCTTTGGACTGCTGGAAGATATCGACGACCTGATCTGTTGGGCAGAGAAATATGAAATGGAATTTAATCAAGCTAAATGAAATTCACAACAAGGAAATAGACAGTAATTGGGTGGACAGAGACGTGTGGAGGACAAAGGACCTGAGTAGGACAAACAAATTCTTATAAGGTGACAGGACGATAAAGCAGTTAAAAAGTTATTTATATGAGCATACAAATTAGGAGCAAGAACAGGCTCTTGAACACCTCTCGTGTGCTCCACCAATTAATAAGGTCATGGATGACCTGATAGTAATATCAGTTCCACACTCCCATTTAATTGCAGTGACTTTTCCTGAGAACTTTGCATCTCGAGCTTGGTAATCCCTCACCATTTTGATATTACACTTGCTTTGTTTTTCCTGTCAAAGAGGACAATTCCACATTTTTTCACATTCATTTATTGGATTCTCGTTCAACCTATATACCTATTGTTTAGCCTCCTTATGTCCTCTTTCGTAAAAACAGAAAACACTGCAAACATCACGCAGGTTCTGACGAAGGGTTGACATTTCCTGATTGTCTTAAACTTTAACTGCTCTACCATAATGCCCTTAATTATAGTTTCTAATATGTTTCCAATGAAAACGTTAAGCTAACAGGCGTGCAGCTTCCTACTGTCCGTCTCCTTCCTTTATGTTTGAATAGAAGGGTTACATTTTCTATTATTAAATCGATTGGTGCCCTCCCAATTTGTGGGAATGAACCGTCTCGTTTGCCACTTCTTTCAAAACCAAGAAAGAAGTTCATGAAGGCCTAGAAACCTGTCAGCCTGCAGCACCAATGATTTCTTTCCTTCATAGACTGGAGCAGAGGAATGCACGAGCAGGGAGGTGATGCTAGAACCACTTACAGCAGTTATCGGATCACAGCTCAAGTTTTGTACACACTCAGAAGGCAGTGGAGGCCAATTCCCTGGATGCTTTCAAGAGATAGTTAGATAGAGCTCTTAGCGGAGTCAAGGAATATGGGGAGAAGGCAGGAACGGGATGTGGATGATCAACCATGATCACAGTGAATGGCGGTGCTGGCTCGAAGGGCCTACTCCTGCACCTATTGTCTATTGTTCCAGTCACCAGTTTAGAGAAAAGAATGATTACACCAGAACCTGTGTGGAGGAGATTGACAAATGATGCCTTCGGAACTGATTTTTTTTTGCATCTTTGAAGGAAGTAAATAAGCAACTAATTGCCGATGCTATAAATCTGAAATAAAAACAGAAAATACTGGAAATACTCAGCCAGTCAGCATTTGTGGAGGGAGAAACATGCTTCTGCCGGATGACACTTGACCACATAAAAATAATCAACACAACACACCAACCTTGCCGATATTCCTCCACATCGGAGAAACCAAATACAGGTCAGTGGAAAGTAAAACAGTGTTAACGTTTCAGAGTCAAGGTTAAAACATGTAAAAACAGGCATATTTTAAGTTGCTGAGAAGTGGGAGGGGTGGGGAGAACAAATGTCTGTCATTGGCGGAATTCTAGAGAAAATGGATGATATAGATTGGGTCAAACGGAGAGGGTGCTGCAGGCTTCTTAATGGCAACTAGTCTGCCTGGGGGAGGTGTGAATAGAGTGAGGCGCAGAACACAGTAATTGCTGCATGTCTGAATTAAAAACAGAAAAATGTTCTGTGGGGAGAGAAACTGAGCGGATGCCTCAGGTCGTTGATCTTCCTTCCCCCTTCAACGTCAAAGGTCAAGAACCCCAAACGCCAGCCCCACCACTATCCATTACCAGCACCCCATCTCCCACCTACGGTATTCCTTGCTCCCACACCATAAGTGGACAAACACAGAACTTTATGGAACAAACCTATTCAGTCCAGAATGCTGAATCTGAGCTTCTAGACACAGTCACTTTAGTTTCCATCCCACTGCCACGGATCTGACTGCGGCTTCCTCCAATTCCCAACAAGGTCCAAAGTAATGAGGAATGCCACTTCACATTTCCTCTGGACACCCGCAGCCTGCCAGTCTCAATTTGGAATTCAACCACTTCTGGCAACTCACTTTCTCCATCTGTATTAAAACAGGCGAGCTCTGCAATCTCACTTCCAACTTTGGACCCAAAATGTTAACTGTTTTCATCTTTCCACAGATGCCATCTAACCTGGCGAGTGCTTCCAGCAATGCCCGTTTTATTTCAGATTTCCATCATCTAGCTTTTAAAAAAATGTCATCACGATCAATTTTGCTCAACCACATCATTAGGACCACATTCCTATGTCACAGTCATTGATTCAACCACCACTTGAGAATTGAACCCATACTCAGAGCTGACATGCCGTACAGTTGTTTGGGATTGCACCAGAATCACAGATCAGGTGAGGAACTATAATTAAAGATACGTTCACATATACATGCAATGCAGTAAACCATCTCATACACTACAAGCACCCACAAAGTGAGAGGATCTCACTCATAGACAAATATACACGAAACAATGCAAGAGAGAAAAAACATACAGAATGACAGGAAAACAGTAAGACCGAGCCGAATTACGAAATCAGTCACTGACCTGATCCTGAGGGTCCATCTTGGTCATCATTCGCTCCTCCAGCAGATTGAAGGTTAAAACTTGAAGGACGTAAAGTTGATGGGCCATTTCTGTTTTTATTGGACGATTTCCTCGAATAATATGCTGCAGAAAGGAGATGCGAAGGTCCTTTACAGTACTTACTCTGTTACAAAAGATTGCACCAGTGGCAGACTCTTCACAGAGCACACCCCAAACCCTCGAGGTCATATTTGGCAATGAATAAACACAATAAGAGGCTCATGTTATTCACAACTGTGCAAAATTCATCTATGATTCAGTGATCTTGGCGGGGGGGGGTGGGGGAAACCTTTCTCTATTAGGTCTCTTCCTCACGGCGCGGGGTGCGGCTCGGCCGCGGGGCCTAACATCGCCCGGTGCGGCTTGGCCGCTGGACTTAATAGTGCCTGGTGCGGCTCGGCCGCGGGACTTTTCATCGCCCGGTGCGGCTCGGCCGCTGGACTTTACATCGCTGGTGCGGCTCGGCCGCTGGACTTAACAGTGCCCGGTGCGGCTCGGCCGCGGGGCTTAACATCGCCCGGTGCGGCTCGACCGCGGGGCTTAACATCGCCCGGTGCAGCTCAGCCGCGGGACTTTTCATCGCTGGTGCGGCTCGGCCGCGGGACTTAACATCGCCCGGTGCGGCTCGGCCGCGGGGCTTTACATCGCTGGTGCGGCTCGGCCGCGGGACTTTTCATCGCTGGTGCGGCTCGGCCGCTGGACTTAACATCGCCCGGTGCGGCTCGGCCGTGGGACTTAGCTGCGCAAGGATCGGTCGCGGGGCCTTCCATCGCCCGGCTCGGCCGCAAGACGTTTCAGCGCCCGGTGCGACTCGGCAGCGGGGACTTCCACCCCCTTGCGGGGACTGTGCGGGTCGGTCGGGGACGAGCTGTCTGTCCGTGGGCGTGGGGAAGAGAGTGGAAGTTTTGTTGCCTCCATCACAGTGAGGGGGTGTTTGGAGTCACTGTGATGGACGTTTGTGTTGGGGTTATGTGTCTTGTGTTCTTTTTTGTGTGACTGCTATGTAGTTTCGTTCGGTACCTTGGTACCGAATGACAAATAAAGCTCTGTTGAACTGTTGAAATAGTTTCCAAGTAAAACAGGTCTAAATAAAGAGTTTGTAATGGACAGTTATATTTCCATCAGAACTGCATATTTACTATGGCATGGACAGAACTGCACTCACAGGAGTCATTCTTCAACATTAACAATGCCTCCTAAACTAGTCATTATTGACCACCACTTGTTGTAGAGAAGCAACAGGGCCATCTTAGATGAAAATTAAGAATCAAGCATTTATTGTGGGATCGAGTAACAATGGGCCAAATGAGTTAAGGATAACATGTTTCATAGCACAGAGTCAATTCAATGAACCACCTTTAAAATCATTTTTACTGTGTTTAAAAAATGAAATTTAAATCTCCAACCTCCTAGAGGATTTCATTTCATCATCATATCATATACAGCCGGAAACAGGCCTTTTCGGCCCACCAAGTCCGTGCCGCCCAGCGATCCCCGCACACCAACACCATCCTACACCCACTAGGGACAATTTCCACATTTACCCAGCCAATTAACCTACATACCTGTACGTCTTTGGAGTGTGGGAGGAAACCGAAGATCTCGGAGAAAACCCACGCAGGTCACGGGGAGAACGTACAAACTCCTTACAGTGCAGCACCCGTAGTCAGGATCGAACCTGAGTCTCCGGCGCTGCATTCGCTGTAAAGCAGCAACTCTACCGCTGCGCTACCTTACCGTACCGTTTTAGCTGCTGTTCTCTGACCACTGTTGTACTGCTCCAAGGAGGAGTTACCCATCATGGGCACAGGAAATTGGAGTAACACAGCAGAGTAAGACAGCATCTGTGGAGAAAAGGAATATGTGATGTTTCGGGTCGAGACCTTCTTCAGACTGAGAGACTTCCTCAGTCTGAAGATGGGTCTCGACCCGAAACATAGCTTATTCCTTTTCTCCAGAGATGCTGTCTGACCCCCTGAGTTACTCCAGCTTTTGGTATCTATCTTCCGTTAAAACCAGCATCTGCGGTTACTTCCTACACAGGAGTTACAGTGCCCTCCATAATGTTTGGGACAAAGACCCATCATTTATTTATTTGCCTCTGTACTACACAATTTGAGCTTTGTAATAGAAAAAAAATCACATGTGGCTAAAGTGCACATTGTCAGATTTTAATAAAGGCCATTTTTATACATTTGGTTTCACCATGTAGAAATTACAGCAGTGTTTATACATAGTCCACCCATTTCAGGGCACCATAATGTTTGGGACACAGCTATGTCATGTAAATGAAAGTAGTCGTGTTTAGTATTTTGTTGCATATCCTTTGCATGCAATGACTGCTTGAAGTCTGCGATTCATGGACATCACCAGTTGCTGGGTGGCTTCTCTGGTGATGCTCTGCCAGGCCTGTATTGCAGCCATCTTTAGCTTATGCTTGTTTTGGGGGCTAGTCCCATCAGTTTTCTCTTCAGCATATAAAAGGCATGCTCAATTGGGTTCAGATCGGGTGATTGACTTGGCCACTCAAGAACTGACCATTTCTTAGCTTTGAAAAACTCCTTTGTTGCTTTAGCAGTATGTTTGGGATCATTGTCTTGCTGTAAAATGAACTGCCAGCCAATGAGTTTTGAGGCATTTGTTTGAACTTGAGCAGATAGGATGTGTCTATACACTTCAGAATTCATTCTGCTACAATCATCAGCAGTTGTATCATCAATGAAGATAAGTGAGCCAGTACCTTCACAGCCATACATGCCCAGGCCATAACACCCCAAGCACCGTGTTTCACAGATGAGGTGGTATGCTTTGGATCTTGGGCAGTTCCTTCTCTCCTCCATACTTTGCTCTTGCCATCACTCTGATACAAGTCAATCTTCGTCTCATCTGTCCACAACACCTTTTCCAGAATTGTGGTTGTTCTTTTAAGTACTTCTTGGCAAACTGTTAACAGGCCATTCTATTTTTGCGGCTAACCAGTGGTTTGCAACTTGCAATGTAGCCTCTGTATTTCTGTTCATGAAGTCTTCTGTAGACACTGGTCATTGACAAATCCACATCTGACTCCTAAAGAGAGTTTCTGATCTGTCGGACAGGTGTTTGGGGATTTTTCTTTATTATAGAGAGAATTCTTCTGTCATCAGCTGTGGAGGTCTTCCTTGGCCTGCCAGTCCCTTTGCGATTAGTAAGCTCACCAGTGCTCTCTTTCTTCTTAATGATGTTCCAAACAAATGACTTTGGTAAGCCTAAGGTTTGGCTGATATCTCCAACAGTTTTATTCTTGTTTCTCAGTCTCATAATGGCTTCTTTGACTTTCATTGGCACAACTTTGTTCCTCATGTTGATAAACAGCAATAAAAGTTTTCAAAGGTGATGGAAAGACTGAAGGAAAGACTCGGTGCTGAGAGCTCTCTTATACCTGCATTAATAGACAATAGGTGCAGGAGTAGGCCATTCGGCCCTTTGAGCCAGCACCGACATTCAATGTGATCATGGCTGATCATTCACATTCAGTACCCCGTTCCTGCCCTCTCCCCATACTGCTCTGCTATCATTAAGGAGGCATTTAAACACACCTGAGCAATTACAACCCTGTGAAGCCATGTGTCCCAAACATTATGGTGCTCTGAAATGGGGGGGGGGGGGGGGGACGACGACTATGTATAAACACAGCTGTAATTTCTACATGGTGAAACCAAAATATATAAAAATGGCCTTTATTAAAATCTGACAATGTGCACTTTAACCACATGTGATATTTTTTCCTATCACAAATCTCAAATTGTGGAGTACAGAGGCAAATAAATAAATGATGGGTCTTTGTCCCAAACATTATGGAGGGCATGGTATCTATTACTCTAATGTGAGACAGAGTTGCTCATTATCCCCAAATTAATATGATATGTGTCCATCTTGGAAATGAAACAGATTTTATCCTTGTTAAAAATGTCTGAACTAAATGGACTCCTTACCAATCACTGTACTTACATTTAATATTATGGATCGTAGCTGCTTCTGTGCCAGGACACTGGACATTTCCTGTGGAAACAAAGCAGGATTCAGACACAGATTCACTCGGATACCAAAACTCAACAGCAGCATGGCATTGGTGTCGTTTCAGGTCAAACTGTCACCTATCCATGTTCTCCAGAGATGCTGCCTGACCCATTGAGTTACTCCAGCACTGTGTGTCTATTTTTGTAAACCAGCATCTACAGTTCCTCTTTTCTACATCAGTACTGTATTGCAAACCTCATCTCGGGTCTTGGGCTGGACTAGGGCACCACCTACTGGAAACGTTTGATATCTTGCAACAGCACATCCCACATTGCTTCACTGGTTTAAAGGCAATTTAAAATCTGCAGCAAGAATAAAAGATCAAGAGCATGTTATTCCGGCACCCAGCTTGTTCCACTATTCAAATGGATCTCCTTTAATCTGTATGTTAACTTCATCCAGTCCTTGGTTCTATTCTCGAAATAATTGTTTGAGATCTTCATTCCTCTGTGAACAAAAAATACCATTGCCGGTTTCTAAACCTATACTGAACATCACTGTGGGAGGACATCAAGCCAAGACTGCACCTCAAGATGGCAGAATTTGATGACAATTAGTAATGGCAAATATATATTAGTGTTGCTGGTGACAATCTCACACCATACCTGTTTCAAGAAACGCTCTTTTACCAACGCACAGTCCATCTTCCTATCTATCCTCTCAACTTCATTAATCAGTCCAAACAACTTAATTATATTCTCCATTAATTATCTCTTCGCAAACAGACTAAAATCTCGCATCTGCACTCAATCCTCTTCATTCAACCAGCCTCCATGTCCAATTTATCCTTCCTGTGATAGTCCAGAATTAAACACAGCAATTACCTGGATCAACAAAAGGTTTATAAAACTACATTGCAACTTTCGGTCCCTGTGTATTCACGATGAATATCAAATTTCCATTCACCACTTACCTTATTTTTCTTGTACCTGTTCACTAGTTCTCACTTAATTAGTTTGTGTTTCTATAACTCTATCTCATGTTAGAGTAATGGGTAACCTTATTCCTCCTTTTGTTTTTAACCATTTAGAACATGCTCTAATGTCTTTTTGGTTTAAATTAGCAGATTTTGCAAGTCATGATATATTTTGCCTATCACTTCATCTTTCGGCATTCTGTTGGAAGCTTTTAACACACATTTACTTAAACCACCCTTTCTTAAACCACATCAGGAAATGTTCCTCCATAATTTCATCACAACAGATGCAAAATTCTAATTTGATTCTGTAAATCAAGAATTTTCATGCTTTCTTGCAACACAGGATGCTATCACTCAGTCTGTACCACATTCCGAGCAATTCCATCAGTCCTGTCCCCCCCGCCCGTTATTTCTCCAACACATGCCCACCAACTCCCCGATTTACTTTCCACCTATCCATTCCAAGAGGAATTTATAGCATTTAACGTAGGATATAGTTGAACCAAGACATTAGTCACTGAATCCGTAAGAAAAAGAGCTGGGGAAGGAACTCAGCTAGTCAAATAGCATAAGAAGATAACGGCAGATGCTGGTATAAATCAAAGGTTTTTATTCACAAAATGCTGGAGTAACTCAGCAGGTCAGGCAGCATCTCGGGAGAGAAGGAATGGGTGACGTTTCGGGTCGAGACCCTTCTTCAGACTAATAGCATCTATGGAGAGAAATAGTCAAATAACATCTATGGAGAAAAATGGACTGTTGCCACCTCAGGTCAGGTTCTTTCACCCAATGTGTAGATAATGAATCTCGATCAGAAACATTGACTGTTCATTTCCTTCCGCAGAAGTTGTTAGATCTGCTGAACTCCTACCAAAAGCTCTCTTTTACCTTTCTACTAATCCATAAATTGCACCTCAGATTAGATTTCTGATCCACAAGCTAGTGTCAGGGTGGTCGGCTTGAGCCCAGTGCACCAGGCTTGTCGCCAACAGCAATCCCCCAGAGATTGGCACAGACACTCTGAGCAGGGTCAAGGAGTCGAGGTGGATGGGCCCGGATTTGATCGCACATAATTCCCCACTTCATCTGTGTGTTGGAGACTGAGCTGGACTAAGCTGAACCAGATCCAGACTGATGTGAAGAATAAGTGCCTACATCATATCCACATCCCGGTATACTGTGGAAATAGAGCAAAATTAATTCCACGAGTGCCAGGAAAGCTGGCAGTTTTTACAGTCACCCTCAGCCTTCCATCACTTTAGCCTAACTCTGCATCTCCCCTCTATACCACCTACACCACTTCCTTCTCTTCCCAAGTGTGGGAAATATATCAGGCTCACTCCCTATTAAGCTTCTGTCTCAGAATTTTTAAAAACTCAAGAGCAAGCCAGGATAAAGGGGGGAATGGTTTAGTCCGACTTCCCATTGCTACCCAATGGGTTGTGCGGGGAATGGGGACCATCCATTAGGATCATCACTGGTTTTTAGACACATTCTATAGCCAAATAACCTGTCAATAGTCATACAAAGAGGACAGAGGCTCATCAGAGCCTTTGGCAGCAAGAGGCGGTGATGCCAGTCAGTTGTTGCAGGAGGCCGAGGGAATTGTTAACCGATCAAATAAATAAATGAATTTAGAAACCCAATTGTATCCATATAGATCATCGGCCATCACCTTGTGGAACAGCTAATACAAGGTCAAAGTGCCAAATGTTCCTCTGTAATCTATGTAAAAATCCATGGAAACTACTGGTTTCCAGGGATGAAAGGCTGGAAAGGGTAGGAAATTCCAGTAATTCTTGTGGGGAATTAGAATTAAACAACTAAACTTTGTGGTGTGGTGCCTAAAAGAAAGCATCAATGTAACATACATCACATACCAGAGAGCCACCAACTCAATTCCATTGGAGGTAACAAGACAAGCAGAAAGCAGTGCCTTTAGTGGCATTGGAACAAGGTCACCTCAAGGAAGAATCTTTTAATCATCAACTATCCACAAATTAGCACAAAAACACTTTCCCCTCATACAGGCAGTGCCTTAAAAGGTCGCAACGCTTCCTATTACCACCATAATCACTACTTACTGTCAAAGGTAAATCGAGATCAGAATCCTCCCCTTCTGAGGAGGGTAGAACAGACTGATGATGATAGCAGAGACCCCAAGCAACATTGTTAAGCCAACGGGCAGCATCCACACAGCACGAGTTACAGCAGCAACAAGAAGAGACAAGCGGTTAGTATGAGAGACAGGAAAGAACACAAGAGACGTAGAGGAAGATCACAGGTTTCTTTTTGAAAAAGGGAGAGTTCAGGATTGGGAAATCATTAAATTTGGATCAACATGGTTCACCAATAAGCTTACTCATTGTATGTTTATGGTTAATAAACATAGTCAAGTGTCACAAGGGGAATGTGGAAATCAGAATATTATTTTAATCTACATTAATTTGTCATAACTAACATCAAGAAAGAATGCCAGGTATAGAAGATATTCACTAAGTCAGGATGAGCGATTTCCGCTATAAGGAGCAACTGGGGTAACGAAAGTAGGGGGAGGAGAGATAAAATATGATTCAGGAATACAAAGGTCTCGGTAAAGAAACCATTTCCATTGCACATCGATTTGAAGTCGTCGAGATAATTTTCTTTATAGTGTGACAACCTGAGATCTCAGCATTCCTCAAATTGTGATGTTATTCATCCCCACTTCCTTCACTCCACCACTGGTGGCTTCGTATCCCATGGTCTGGAATGCTCTGCTTAAACCTTTTCATCTCTTACCATTTTGGGTCTTTGAGATGTTTGTTTCCCTGTCTCAATGTCTCCATTGCAATCTCATTTTGTCCATTTAAGACTTTGGGAACAATGGCCTTTCAAGTGTGAGCAGCTACTACTGCCGAGGGGAAAGTTGGGAAACGAGAGCAGCAGTGAATGGAGAGTGGTTTCAGCGGAGGAGACACTGTTAGTAACAAAGGCAAAGCGACATTCCACGGCAGATGGCAGTCCAGGATAAGCAAGCTACAGGAGGGACACGAGGAGCTTACAGACAGGAGAATGAGATACCCATACAGCGAGACCCAGAGAGAGCAGAAAAACAAAATGTGACCAACCTGCCTTCGGTCCTCTGGTGCTTTCAAGAATAAAGCATTGATGAGTGCAATTGCATATGTCTGGATCTCCTGGTTCGATCTGCAGAGAGAATGGCATGTACAGAATTTTTAAGCCATTCCAGATCAACCCTTGTGCTTTCAAATTGTTGCTCGCTTCCTCCTTTGTACAGGGAGCATCAAACATAACCAAGACAAATTTACTGGTCTGACCATTGCAGACAAGCATCCAGCTACCGTTCTTTTACAGTATAGAAAGTGTCTTTCACAACCTCAGTACATCGCACAGCACATCGTAACGAATGATACAGCTTTTTGAAACGCAGTTATTGTGAGAGCAGAGAATATGGTATCTAACATAGATATATCAAAGTCCCAAAATAATCGTGACCAGAATATTAGCCCAGGCAACTAGGAGAATCCCCAAGATTTTCTATGTCTCCACACACCAGCTGGGCTTCAATGTGCCACTCGAAAGAGAACAGCTACAAAATGCAGTAGCTCATGACCTTGAAGTATTGGTTCAGACCAACGTCACTTCAATCCATGATCTTCTGAATCCAGACAAGAGTGCTACCCAATGGACCATTCACTGATACAAAATATTAGAACTCCTGGTTGGGAAACTAATCTAATTCATGACAATGAGGCCATGAATTCACTTTATGGACCATCAGGGATCTCCAGCTGGGTACAGATACAATGTAGTGAATAGACAACATAACTGGTGATCCATGGGGCTGTTGTCATGATTTTTAAGTCACACTTTCGAATTATTACTTTCAACTTCTTCCATGGCCTTTTATTCACATTTTCTTTGCAACTTCCAGCCCAACAATTCTTGATATATATGTGCTTGTCAAATTCTGGTCTCTTGCATATCCAGTTTTCCTGGACTTATCATTGCTAGTAATATCTCAACACCAGACTCTAAAACCAGACTCCCCAAACCTCTCTGTCTCTCGCACAATCGTTAAGATGCTCTCATCGCTGTCTTAATAATGTGGCTCAGTGTCAAATTTCATGCAAACATGTTCCTGTAAACAGCTTTTGAAGTTATCCATGTTCTTTAGGTTTGCTGCCTGACCAGCTCCTTTTAGTTACTCCAGCACTTTGTGTCCTTTTCTGAGCTTTTGAAGTTATACTGCATTAAACTCACTGCTTGGGCTAGATTACAGCCAAAGGATAATGAGACGGCATTCAAAATATAATAGATTAATATTCACAGGAGTCACAAGATATTCAGTTAGTAAGCAAAACTATCAAATTTGTATTTTAGTCACATTTGGTTGAGGAAGATGAAAGATTGTTTAGAAACAGTTGAAATTGTTGGAACACATGATGAAACATTTATTATTATGAAACATTTCCATGACAGCGTGATTTAATAAACACCAGTCTAGATAGTATAGCAGGAGTACAAAGCCACATTAATATCGTGATAACCAAGCTTTCTGTTCAGAGAACCAAGAAGATGGATTTCACTTTGAAGCCTGCAATCCAAAGAATCCTTCACAACAAATGAAAGGAAAGTTGGACAAATGAAAAGTTGGCTGCCTGTTTATATATATTTTTTAATGTTGATAGAAAAGACTGATGGTCAATGTTTCTAGAGCACAGCTGCAGGAACAGTCGCGAGATAGATGACCACACCATCTGCTGGAGTGACATAGGTTAATTATTGACCAAGATAATTGTGAGAAAACTAAAAGAGGTGGTGGTTCAGTTTCCTAAAACCGGAGAATTCTTAGTCAGAAGAAATGCCTCGACCTGAAACATCACCTATTTCTTTTCTCCAGAGATGCTGCCTGACCCACTGAGTTACTCCAGCAATTTGTGTCTTTATATCTTTGGTGTAAACCAGCTTCTATAGCTCCTTCCCACACTCAACGTTCATATGGTTGGGTTACAAGGCATGAATATTGAATTATCCAAAGATAGGAAACTAGACCTCCCCCCCTCCCCTTCCTCCCCCTTCCCTGTGCTCTACCAGAACTCACATCTATTTCCCCCCTTCCCCTCGGCCTACATTCTTTCATCCAGCTTCATAATGTGCTACTCTTCAATCCTCTTGTCTCACACCTTCAGTCTTTTCATCTCTAGCCGGTGTCCAACCAATTGCCTATCAAACTCACGTGTATTATGTCAGGCTTTGGCCTGCCCCATCTCTCTTCCACCTTTCTTCCTCCCCCCACAATCATTCTGAAGAATGATTCTGACCTATCCATGTTCTCCACAGATGCTGCCTGACCCAGAGTTACTCAGTCTTTTTTGTAAAGCAGCATCTGCAGTTCTTTGTTTCTAGGATAGTTGGAAATCTGCCCTTCCCTTCTTTGAACAGTCTACAGAACTTTTTAATATCTCTTCAAAAGATTGAAGAGACATCTATTTAATGACTCACCTGCAGTGCAGTATTCCCTCAGTACTCCCTCAAATTTGCAAAAAAACCATGTCTTATTCTTAAGCCTTAAATTTGCATGATTACCTAAAAATCACTAATTTATCAAGAAACAAACTGCTTGGATGTAAAGGGGAAGCCCTAGCCCAATAACTTTCCAATCCACTTTGATACTGTAGAGGTTGAACTGCCAGTGATGCATTTAACCAGGACCTCAAGGAAACTTTTGCTTAAGTTTCATATGAAGTACTCCCAAGTAAAGTTTAGAGTCACACAAATCCAGGGTATCTAGGAGAGCAGAGGAGTTAAGAGGATATAAAAGAGTTTTGTTCTGGAATACATGGGCTGAAAAGATGGTGGACACAGATTCAACAGTAACTTTTAAATATGAATTAGATTAATATTTGAAAAAGGATAAAAGCGTAGAACTCTATCACAAGAAATGCAAGACAGATAGGTCATGAGATTGTGCTTTTTCTATTTTTTCTTTAGTGTGACAACAACAGGTTAATCTGAACGAAGAGGGGTCTCGACTCGAAACGTCACCCATTCCTTCTCTCCAGATATGCTGCCTGCCCCGCTGAGTTACTCCAGCTTTGTGTCTATCTTCGGTTTAAACCAGCATCTGCAGTTCCTTCCTACACAGGTAAATCTGAAATATGTTGATGCGTCGACAATGGCAGAGTGCCACTAGGTGGCAGTGTCCTCCTGTAAATTCTTATTCCCACATCTAGTCTAACCGGTTTGGTAGGAAGGAACTGCAGATGCCAAAGTTCTGCATATACCGACCGAACTGCATAAACCGAAGATAGACACAAAATGCTGGAGTAACTCAGCAAGACAGGCAGCATCTCTGCAGAGAAGGAATGGGTGATGTTTTAGTTCTTGGGTCTTGACCCGAAACGTCACCCATTCCTTCTCTCCAGAGATGCTGCCCGTCCCGCTGAGTTACTCCGGGATTACGCCTAACTGGTTTGATATCTGTAATGCTGAAACCTATCTTCAGACAAGACTCACCAAGGCTTCTTGTTTAGCAGCAAATCACTTGGGCAGGTGGGCAAACATTTTCAGTATACGAATGAGAAGCTTAATCACAGTGAGACAACAATACAAACATAATTTTCAACACAAGAAACGCAGTAGAGAAAAAAAAGTGTATATAGCATTCCCAAAAGCACTCAGTTTTAACATTTTTGTAATATCTTTGCCCAGGATTCAAGGTACACACATCTGGACTGGTGTAGGAAGCTCTGTAATACTTACACCTGAAGATGAGCAATGAGCTGCCCCACTGTGATCTGCTCGGCCACTTTCTTGTACAAGCTCTGGCTGTTTAGCACCATGCTCTCTAGAATCGCCAGAGACCTCTGCAAGATGGAAGCATCGACCGTCGTTTGGTTGACATAGCTTGCAATCTGAGAAATCAATAATTTCCCCATGAATGGTGGGAACCAATAACCAAATAAACAAGTGCAGGAGGGTTAAATGTTCTACTGGTCTGACAGTACTGAACTCCCAGAGTGGAGTGTAGGAACAAGCAACCGCGGTGTTCCATTTCACATTTAATTTGAGCGTGATTTGAAACAGAGATAAATACATGAACATAGAAGAGTTTCGGATAAGAACACAGGCCATTCAGTCACTTATGTCTGCTCTGCCATTCAGTTCGACTATGGCTGATCGATCTTTCAATAGAGATCCATTGTCCCGCACTAATCCTATCTCTATTTATTTAACATCTAAAACTTTACCACTCTTTCTGGAACCGACTCAGCAACGAATCATCCACAACTGATTAGATACTTGCCATGGTCTTGGTGAAGACATTTCTTCTCATTTTTATCCTGATTGGCTTTATTTTGAGACAGTTACTCTTTGTTCTCAACGCCCCAGTCAGGGAAAAGCCCAGCTGTCAAACCCCTTGAGAACTTAATTCATCACACTGAAAAAAACGGACATTTTTCAACTCTGGAGTATATAGGCCCAGTCTGTTTATTCTTTCCCCTTGGGTCAAATCTAACATTCCCATGGTCACTCAAACAAAGAGTCGGCACAGAGACAGAGGGTCAAATGGGCACCTCTGCATTGTGAAAGTAAGTTATTAAAATTTGGAATTAACATCCGTTTAAAGCACATTCAATTTGACGGATAGAAGTCCTTGAGCAAATGGTGTCCTGACCTACAGACGATGAGCTGGGCAAGGCCGACACAGTGGCATTGTGTTTCAAATATCAGATGTGTCTGCAGAGGCCTGTACCATTCCTCAAGGGCTAGGTGGGTTGAGGATAGGAGATGGAATTAAACTAATGAAAATAAATCCAGTACAAATAAAAATAATATCAATTTCCCCCCAAAAAACGTTGAAAGAATTTGCAGCATTTGTGGATGGAACGGGATGGTTGATATTTTGGATGGAGAACCTGCATCAGGACAGAATGTCGAAGGAAGATAATTAGTACATGGAGGTGAGAGGGACCTGCTGGACAGAGGCTAATTGATGGAAATAAGAAAACAATAGGCTGATGGAGCCTGATGGGGAAGGAGAGAGGGTGATTCTTTCCCATGTCCACCAGTCCATCCTTGATCACTCTCCTTTTAGTCACCTTTCCCATTCCTCCCTCATTGCCCACTTCACCATTGCTTCCATCTGCCCACATTTATCTACCTGGGTTTCTTCCTTGGTCATGTTCCCAACTACTCCACCACCTGGTTCCATCGGCCTGAAGGGTCTAGGCCCAAAACGTTACCCACTCCTTTTATCCAGAGATGCTGCCTGTCTCACCGAGTTACTCCAACATTTTGTGTCTATGATCGGTGTAAACCAGCGTCTACGGTTCCTTCCTACACTCCATTCTCCCATCTTCTTTCATCTCATCCGTTTACCCATCACCTAACAGCCGCTCACTTCTACATGCTGGCCATTGTACCCCTGCACTCCCAGTGATACAAGGTTATGATTCTTAATGACGACCATCCATTTGCTGCTCAACTTGCTGACTTCTTCCAGCAGTTGATATTTTGCTCCAGATTGCAGCATCTGCAATCTCTCTTGTTTCTGTTAGTCATTAAACTAAAAGTCTGTTCTAAAAACACATCTGACTCATTAAGCTCCTTCAAGAAAATAAATCCACCACCCTTCAACTGCATGCCCTGAATGAGACTTCAGATTCACCAGCGAGATGGATTCTCAATTATCATTGGCGAGGGATTAGAGATGGACAATGATTGCTGGCCGTGTTGGCAATGTACACAAATTATGAACAAACTTTAGCGGCATCCTAGAATTTTTGATAACTGGTATGTGGATCAGATACAAACCAGTCAAAAGTGCTCTGTGGCTATTTTGCATCACCACAGTAAACAAACAGAACATATGGCAATGCTCAATACTGCGGAGCACCATAAATAAATCCGGAATGGAGAAGAGCTGTCCAAAAACATCCTGCAATTGGAATCATTTTGATTTTCCTCAGTCTGCAGAAACCAGACTGGGTTTTACAGTTCCCAAAGCAATTTACTGTTCACAATCAATTTTATACTGTTGACATGGTGGAGGGGAAGCAACTGTGCCCAAGGTACACCCAATAAATATGTTTTTGGTGATAATTATTTCTCAAACAAAGATAAATATTGCCCAGGAGTCTGAGCAGAATCTTCTTTGTAAATGTCCGGTCAATTTTTTAAATGTCCAGACAACAGGGGAGACAATTTAATATAACTACAGAAAGGACAGGGAGCAAATGGTGTGACCACAAGAGGCAGGAGCAGAGGGAAAATAAAGTAAAGGAAAGAAAGGCAAGGGTATGGATGGGTGCACCAGGAAGGAATCAGGCTTGAATGCAAGGATAAGGATTTGAACTGTACCATTATTAAAACAGAGCGAGTGAATATAGAACAGTACAGATAAAGAACAGTCCCTTCGGCCCACAACGTCGGTGCCAAACATGATGTTAAGACCAACTCTTACATGTCTGCACATAATCCATATCCCTCCATATCCATACGACTATCCAAAAATCTAAAGTACTGCTATCGTATCTGCTTCAACTACCACCTCCAGCAGCATGTTTCAGGTACTCCCACCCTGTGTGTTTAAAGAAAATAATACTTGCCCTGCACATCTCCTTTAATCTTTGCCCTTCTCACCTTAAAATATAAAGTATTTAATTTTTGCATCCTGCAGGTAAAAAGGTCTGACCGTCTACCCCATCTATGCCTCTCATAGTTTTATACACCTCTATCAGGTATCCCCACAATATCAGGCATTCCAGTAAAAATAAACACTCCAAGTGCGTCCAACCTCTCTCTCCCTGCAGCAAATGCCACCTAACCCAGGCACTATTCCTGTAAAGCTCCTCTGCACCCTTTCCAAAGCCTCCATATCTTTCCACTAATGGGATGGCCAGAACTGCTAATACCTCAAATGTGGCCTAACCAGAGTCTTATAGAGTTGCATCATGACTTTCTGACTCTTATATTCAATGGCTCGACCTATGAAAGCAAGCATGCCATATGCCTTATTTTCCACTTTGTCTACTTGTGTTACACTTTCAGGGAGTTATGCACTTGGACCCCAAGATCCCTTTGTACATTAATACTGTTAAGGGTATTAACAATTGTATAATTTGAACAATTGAAAAATTAACAATTGAAAGCAAATATCAGGCATTCCGAGAGGGCTTGTATACAAAAACAGGGATGTAATGTTGAGGCTCTACAAGGAGCTGGTCAGGCCGCATTTGGAATATAGTGAGCAATTTTGGACACCATATCTGAGGAAAGATATGCTGGCTCTGGAGAAGGTCCAGAGGAGGTTTACAAGGTAAATAATCCCAGGAATGAGTAGATTAACACATGATGAGCATTTGACGGCACTGGGCCTGTACTCACTGGAGTTTAGAAGAATGAGGGGGGGCCTCATTGAAACGTACCGAATAGTGAAAGGCTGGGATAGAGTGGATGTGGAGAGGATGTTTCCACTAGTGGGAGAGTCTTGGACTATTCATAGCCTCAGAATTAAAGGACATTCTTTTAGGAAGATGAGGAGGAATCTCTTTAATCAGAGGGTGGTGAATCTGTGGAATTCTTTGCCACAGAAGGCTGTGGAGGCCAAGTCAATGGATATATTTAAGGCGGAGATAAATAGATTCTTGATTTGTACGGGTGTCAGAGGTTATGGGGAGAAGGCAGGAGAATGAGATTAGTAGGGAGAGATAGATCAGCCATTATTGAACGGCAGGGTAGACTTGATGGGCCGAATGGCCTAATTCTGCTCCTATCACTTATGATCTTAATTTGACCTCCCAAAATGCATCACTTCACACTTGCTCGGATTAAACTCCATCTGATATTTCTCCGCCCGTTTACGTGGCTGATCTATATCCTGCTGTATACTTTGACAATCTTCCTCACAGTCTGTGACCCCAGCAATCTTGGTGTCATATGCAAACTTATTAACCAACCCATCTATGTTTACATGTAAATCATATATCTCAAACAGCAGAGGTTCCAGCACTGATCACTGCAGTGTTTCACTGGTCACAGATCTCCAGCCTGAATATTGTCCATCCACCCCAACTCTGTCTTCTATCAAAGATAGACACAAAGTTCTGGAATAACTCAGCAGGCCAGGCAGCATCTCTGGTGAAAAAGAATGGGTGATATTTCAGGTCAGGACCCTTCTTCTTACTGGTTATGCTGCTGCCTTACAGCTCGGTGACCTCTGGTGCTCTTTGTTGGAATTTGGACATTCTCCGTGATCATGTGGGTTTATCCTGGGTGTTTCCTTTTCCTCCCATAGGCATGGAACAGTTTCACTGCGTGTATCCCTTAGTTTTCACCTCTTCAATACCTAATAATGCACCATTGTGGGCTCCACCTTTCCAGGGTGTTGGCTCTGATTTGGCTGAGACACTCAACACCAGTGGACCACACAGGCACAACACAGTGGACCACGAGACTCTGCTTCCCCTCTTTAGGGCAGGTCACTGGGCTCTGTAATCAGATCTGTGCTCGCCTGTACTCAAACCAGATGCACTCTCAATGTGCTCAAAGATATTCCTCCACCAAAAAATGAATTACTACAGTCCGAAATCTTGGAACACCAAACCACAACAATTATCAGGCACAGTTTGTCAGCACTAATTAGGACAAGGCAGGGCTGATGTTAATTAAACCACGCAGCACATTCCCGGAGTGTGACATGAAAACCTGCGAACCTCAACACTCAGCTGCAGTGTGACCCAATGCTGACGACAGACGATCTCGCACCCTCAACAATTCCCATGCCATTGCACGGAACGCAGCGGGATGGAGAAACCACTGACTGAAAAACAGGCAGAACAAGACAGATAGGAAGGTGGAGAGAGTGTGGAAGAGGAATGAAAAGAGAAAGAGATGGAAACCATGGCAGTAAGAGTGGGAAGTATCCAGGAGTGAAAAGGGGGAAATGGAGAGGAGATCCGAGTGCGGACGTTTGTTGGAGTGAGGTAAAATGACAAACAAATGAAGGGGCAAGGGATGGAGACGATGGTAAAGAATAAACACACCCAGCAATAAGTACGTCTATTCTATGATACGCTTGGTCGCTTTTCCCTGCAGGTTTTCCCCACTTATTTCAAGGAACCAACTCCTGAATGGAAAGATGCAGTTTGGAAATAGCTCCTTTTAGACCACCATGTTGCTGCCGATCACTGGTCACCTGTTCACACTCATTCTATGTTATCCCACTTTCTAATCTTTTCCCTGTGTACTAGAGACAATTTATAGAAGACAATTAATCTATACACCTGCACGACTTTGGTATGTGGGAGGAAACTGGAGCACCCTGGAATCCCACATGGTCACAGGGAGAACGTACAAACTCCACAAGCTAAAACCCCAGGTCAGGATTGAGCTCTGGTCTTTGGTGCTGCAAAGCAGTAGCTCCATCAGCCACACCACTGTCACCCGTACTTATTGCAAAAGTGAATTAGAAAAACTGCACGAGAAGAGAAGTATCAAAACTGGGGAATGAGATTAAAATGAATGGCTCATATCAGAATTTTCAGTGCTAATCAGATATCCAGAATGGTCTGAAAATACATTGCCAATGTACTGCCACACACATTGATGGCAAACAAAGTCTGTGTGGGGAATGAAATCTGTCAAGATAAAACCTTAAACCCCAGACCCGCACAGTCTTCCATCAAAGCCACACATGGAACCAAATGGATTGTCATTTCCTACAATCTTGGATGACCCAGATCTCCTGACTGCTCAGAAAGACCCAGTTCAAGATTTTACTCTGTAATTAAAATTTCAAGATGAGCACTGAGAGTTTATGAAAACAGAGAGTGGAGAAGAGAAGAGAAGCAGGTACAATAACTGAACTGTAGTGTCGGGACCATGAGGACAGCTCTCTCTCCCTGACCCTGCCTGAACTTATGAGCCAGCGAGCGAGAGCGAGAAGGGTGATAATCTACATTAAAGCGAGTCTCTGAATGAAAAATAAATACATGGACAAGTTTTAAAATTTACTCCCCCTCTACGCTGCC
The DNA here is from genome assembly GCF_053455715.1 of Rhinoraja longicauda. Lineage (NCBI taxonomy): Eukaryota > Metazoa > Chordata > Chondrichthyes > Rajiformes > Arhynchobatidae > Rhinoraja > Rhinoraja longicauda. Next base: position 4,661,384 of record NC_135974.1, read on the forward strand.
ATGCAAAAAGGCTCAATTCCAGCAAAATATATATGGCAAAATAAGTATGATTATCTCTTATCCAGTTTTAATTTTGAAGTGAATTCTCACCAAGAGTTTACACCAAAGCATTAGCCTGTAATCACACATGAACACAGCTGTAATTCAGCAGTTTCTGTATTGAGGCTGATTGTCCTGCATTTCCATTTTCTTCCTCACCTATACAGAAGGAATGCCTTGATGGGTCATTAAACAGCAGTAGGGCACACATGCTCAGGGCAGTGGGGAGAACACACCATAAAATGAGTTAACTCACTGGCTCTGTGCCATCAGTCCCGCTAGGTCGTGGGAACAGGATCTCTTGGCTGAAGGCTAACACTAGAGTTCTCCCAGAAGACAGGGAGTCTGGAATTGCTTCCAGGCGCAGTAACTCTTTGTGTCACAGCAAGTAAAGATTAAAGTCAGAAGGAATTACAAACCCTCAAGGTTAAACATTTGATTGCGGCAATTCCTTCATTGGTCCCATTTGCTCATATTCCTGGTTTTTAAACCAACGATACCATTAATCAACTTTATACTCTGAAGGCTTCATTTATCTTGGCTGATGAGTACGTCTCATATGGAGCTTGTGGATAATTTTTCCCAATCTCCAGTCATCACTCTCTTCCCCCACAATTCCAACCAGAATTTTCAGGCAGGATAAAAAAAATCAGGATTAAAAGCTGTTTTTGGAGGATTAAAAAAAAGAGTCAGTGCCCAGTCCGAGGTTCTCCTGCCAGGGGTTCACTAGCAATTCTCGCTCATCAACAAAACAAACCAATGTTTGCTCATTAAAGTGAGAACCCCAGGGAACAACGCACCAAAAACAACTTCAGGTGACATGGCCTTCGAGGTGTAGATACCAAGGCTGAGTATGTCAAAGGTGCAGAGGGAATCTCCCTCCGTCTCTATGACACTCCGTGATTCTAGCCACAGGAGAGCCAACCTCCTTCAGCACCAGAGTGAAGATCTAGTCATTTTCACATCTCTGAGGAAGAAAGTTAACCACAAGAATGGCCAACGTGGGCAAATGATCCTACTTCCTTAGAAGACTTAGGAAGTTCGGCCAATCCCCAACAACCCTCACCAACTTCTACTGATGTGCTGTAGAAATATTTTACTGGAATGCATCACAGTATGGTTTGGGAACAGCTCCGTCCAAGCCCACAAGAAACTGCAGAGTTGTGGAGGTGGCCCAGGCCATCGTGCAAACCACCCTCCCTTCCATTAACCCCACCTACACTTTGCACTTCCTCTGCAAGGCCGCTAGCATAATCAAGGACCAGTCCCACCCCAGTATCTTCTCCCCTCTCCCATCAGGCAAGAGCTACAGGAGTTTGAAATTACATACCTCCAGATTCAGAGACAGTTTCTTCCCAGCTGTAATCAGGCAACTGAGCCATCCTCTCACCAGGTAGAGTGCTGTCCTGAGCCATCTATCTCATTGGAGACCTTTGTACTATCTTTAATTGGACTCTATCTTGCACTAAAGGTTGTGCACTTTAACACTGATTGAGAAGCAACCATCAGAAACTAGGCGCTGCAGTCCCTGGGTTGCCCAGAGTTCCACCAATAATTAGTACCTGTGAAGAGACTCAGCTTCTCAACCAGAAAACACCAGTATTGGTATCATGAGAATGGGCAGGAGCTAATAAATCATAAATGCAAGGCATTTTGGATTGACAACACCAAATCCTAAGGTAAAGAATACATAAAGCCAGTATTATAATATAATAGAACGTTTCTGACCAAGAGGCTGTACTATACTATGGCAATTGAGATTGAGCTCCTAGCTCTTCCAGCACCAGGTTCGCAACCCTGCAGATCATGGCTCTTCAAGAATATATATATGGGTACTATTTAAATATGGAGTGTGTTTCTAACTTCACCACTCCTTTTGGAAATAGATTCCAGACGCTCAAGTTTACATTGGAAACAAGCAGGCAATGGCAGAGGTGCTCACCTAGAGGGCCACACGCAGCAGGAAGTGCCCCAGCAGCGAGACGGAATTCAAGCGTGCAATGGCGACGGTGAAGCCCAGAAGGCCGCGGGCTACAGAAAGTGCCCCAGACGCAGCTGAGGCAGTTAATGCTCGGGTTATTTCAGGCAGGGGATGTGATTCCAACTTGTGTACAATCTGTCTTTCATAAGGGTTCACAGAATGTAACCCTTGGGTAAGTCGGGGAATGCCTGCACTTCATTAGTTGTTGAAACATTATTTGATATTCTGAGTTATTGCAGGACATGAAACTCAAATCTTTTCTTCCAACAATCACGAGAATTAAGAATGACAATACCAATTGATAGGCAGCGATAAATCTTATGTTCCACCAACTCAATAAACTGAGGGCAAAGTGAATCTTGAACAGGAAGCCAGCCCCATGATCAGTCAATTAGGCTCCTTCTCACTCCCGTTCCTCTGACCTGTTTGATGAAAGCAGTGGAGATCATATCCCAGGAGATGATGCCATGGTCCATAAGCTCCAGGAAGGCCGTCAGTGTGAAGGCCAGCATTTCACCAAAGCTGCAATGAAACATGCAAAACATTTCAAAGGTCAACACACAGAAACTAGTCAGTTACAGCGCATCCAATTTCTTGCGTCAATGAATGAAAGCAACAGCAGTGATCACACCATCCTGCGTGAAAATCAGACAACCTTCACCAATCTACAGGCCCTCCCCAATACAGCTGATAATGCATTACCCAGTACAGATAATGATCCAAATGGACAAGACCTGCCATGACTGTGGAGATACAAGATGCAGATACTGCAATCTTGAGCCATTCATGGCAGTTCTATCGGTCAGTTCAATTCCGCTTTCACACTGACGGCCTTCTGTTCAATTGTGGTCAGCAGTACTCAGACATCCAGGCTTGAATACTTTCTCCATCCAGAGACTTTGCTCTAACTGTTAAATATCTTCATTTTATTGTGCGAGAACCCACTATTTATTCCGATGGCCAGCAACCCTCCCTTTGATCTTGATCTTCGTATTACAGGAAATAATTTCCCATAAGCCTAACCTAACAAATTCTTAGAACATTTTAAACAACCCGATCAAATCACCCCATAATCGCTGCCCACCACGACAATAACTAGAAGTCTTCGGCTCTGGTTGATTACCAGTGTTTATGGGATTTTACATAGATCTGATCGGTCTGCTCAGAGAAATCTCGCAAGCACAAACTGTTTCTCTTCGAGGTCACCTATATCGCAGGGGATCAGTGGTGACGAGGTTATGTTGCTGCCTCACAGCTCGGTGACTGTTCAATCCTTTAGAATTTGGACATTCTCTGCGATCATGTGGGTTTATACTGGGTGCTCCCTTTTCAATAGACAATAGGTGCAGGAGGAGGCCATTCGGCCCTTCGAGCCAGCACCGCCATTCAATGTGATCATGGCTGATCATTCTCAATCAGTACCCCGTTCCTGCCTTCTCCCCATACCCCCTGACTCCGCTATCCTTAAGAGCTCTATCTAGCTCTCTCTTGAATGCATTCAGAGACTTGGCCTCCACTGCCTTCTGAGGCAGAGAATTCCACAGATTTACAACTCTCTGACTGAAAAAGTTTTTCCTCATCTCCATTCTAAATGGCCTACCCCTTATTCTTAAACTGTGGCCCCTGGTTCTGGACTCCCCCAACATTGGGAACATGTTTCCTGCCTCTAACGTGTCCAACCCCTTAATAATCATATGTTTCAATAAGATCCCCTCTCATCCTTCTAAATTCCAGTGTATACAAGCCTAACCGCTCTAGTCTTTCAACATACGACACTCCCGCCATTCCGGGAATTAACTTAGTAAACCTACGCTGCACGCCCTCAATAGCAAGAATATCCTTCCTCAAATTTGGAGACCAAAACTGCACACAGTACTCCAGGTGCGGTCTCACTAGGGCCCTATACAACTGCAGAAGAACCTCTTTGCTCCTATACTCAACTCCTCTTGTTATGAAGGCCAACATTCCATTGCATTCTTCACTGCCTGCTGTACCTGCATGCTTCCTTTCAGTGACTGATGCACTAGGACACCAAGATCACGTTGTACGTCCCCTTTTCCTCCCATAGACATACAGGTTGGTAGAGTTACTCTGTAAACTGACCCTTGGTGTAAGTGGCTAGTAGAATCCAGGAAGAGTTGATGAGAGTGGGGATGGGGGGGGGGGAGGAGGGTGGGGGGGGGGGGGGGAGGAGAGTGGGGGGGGGGGGGGGGAGGAGAGTGGGGGGGGGGGGTGGGGAAGGAGGGTGGGGGGGAGTGAGGAATATTATTGGCTTAGAATAAATGATTACTTGATGGCCAACTCTGACTCAGTGGGCTGAAGGGCTTGTTTCAATGCTATATAACAATGACACTATCTACAGACAGAGAGCAGACAATCAGATAGGCCACGCGAGAACGGGAGATCGGTCAGTCAATAGGTAACTTCAGAGTAAACTGCCCAGACAATGGTTAGCCCGTCAAATCACTCTTGTAATATGATATTTTTAATGCTCAGGAAAGACTAGATCATCTCATGTCACTGACCACTTTCCAGATGGTTAGCCTCAAGGTACACACCAGGGTTTGGACAAATCAACCAATAAACAAAGACCTGTCGGCAGGAAGATATTCGGCTGTTTATGATATTTCACCTCAGGATGGTGTGGAGGAGGTCTGATTTACCATGGGGCATGACTGTTAATGTTACACTGCTTAACATGGCCATGGCTGTCAATTACTTATAAAGCAACACGACTATTTAATGTTGATACAAGTGGTTATCCAATGAGGGTGAGGCAAATCAGCCAAGCATGTCTCAATAGTTTCACACAAGAGCATCATTTACCTGAATTTATCCAGCAAGTTGCTTGAAGTGATGGACAAAGGAGGTAAACGAGGATACTTGGTATTAGAACAGACCAGAAAGGAGGAACAGGCAATATTGACTTTTCACATTCATCCACAAATCCTAAACAATACTCACTGCTTCTCTTGAAGTCTAACCAACACTGTCACAGTTAACACAGCATGGATTTCATGCACTTGGAATCCTTTCTACAATACATCATTGTCAAACATAGAATGCATGGCAATCAACTCCCTACCCATCACAGAGTCATCAGGGAAACATGGGTTGGGAGGCTGTGCAAGGAACAATAACCAGGGGTTCATTCTATGCCATGGCTCTTCATCAGGAGAGGAAAGAGTGAGCAAGAGCAATCCAGTAACAGTGGAATATGCAAGTCCTCCAAATCAGCAAGATAGCCACCATCTCAAACTGGATCTGGTCAAAGTTCACATTTCAAAGTTTAGTTTAGTTTAGAGATACAGAATGGAAACAGACCCTTCGGCCAACCGAGTCCGCACCGACCAGCGATCACGCTAGTTCTATCCTACACACTATGGACAATTTAATAGAAGCCAATTAACCTACAAACCCACACGTCTTTGTAGTGTGGGAGGAAACCGGAGCACTGGGCGAAAAATCACGCGGTCACGGGGAGAACGTACAAACTCCACACAGACAGAACCCGTGGTCAGCATCAAACTCGGGTCTCTGGTGCTGTACGGCAGCAACTCTACTGCTGCGCCACCGCGCCGCCCTTTCAGTCAACAGCTCACTTCATAGTAAGCTGCCCAGCCAATGGTTAGCCTGTTAAATTACTCTTGTCAGAAGATAATTAAGGCTCAGGAAAGACAAGAAGATCCTATGTTTTCTGGCCACTTTCCAGAAGATTAGAAGCCGTGTAGCCAAAGCATGGTGATGCCGAAGCATGTGAATGAGTTTGATTGTAAGCAGCACATTCAGGAAGCTACTGACGGTAGGCATCGTACTGCAGCACAGCAACTGGGTTGATTACTTTAACCAAACGGAGCCAGTGTGAAAACCACCAACTGGTGCACAGGATGCAGCATGTTGGTTTCAAGGGGTCGTCGTCGTCAAGCTGGGCACCATGACACAAGAAGGGATGCTTCCAGGGCAGATTGCCATTTGCAGAGGAAGGTTTTGCTTGACAGGCATTGGGCATGGTACCCAGCTAAAGGATGTTCTCTATAATGACCCAAGGCATCGATACCCATGGTTTAAATGAGAATGACGACTGTTTGCAAGTGTTCAGAAGGCTAGAACCAATTTATAGCATGGGCTCGTACAGCACGTCCACTGTTGCTTCAAGGTGTTTATGTTTAGGCTTCTGGTTATACCATCACAGATTCCCTAGAACAGATCATTCATTGGTGTTTACTTATTTCCATTTCAAAAATTACTGCTGAATCTACATCTACATCCATTCAGACAGCATGTCCCAAATTATAAGAAATCCCCAAAGCACAATTTTTCCCTCATCTCAAGTCTTGTTTTGTTAATAACCTCAAACCTGTAGTTTCAAGTTCATTATAATTCTCCTGATAACTACTACCACACATAACCTCCCCACGGAACATCTTCTCTCAGCTGCCTCCGAGTATCCCAGGTTCACCAACTCCTCCAAATAACTGTCTCACTTCATCATTACTATGTATTGAACAAAAACAAAAGGCAACTCACTTGGTTCCACTCTCCACCAGCAACATCAAGATAAAAATTCCTTCCATGTTGATAAATTCAGTAGCAAAAGTGGCATCAGCTGAGAGCTTGGCCAGTTCCTTCAGAGCATCAAGTCGCGAGTCCAGGCACGAGGACTGGATCCTCTCCAACAGCTGACGGGCTGCTCGATTCTATGGACAAGAGTCAGGTTAGGATTATACATAATCCCTAAAGAACACTTTAACCATCTTCTTCAAAACCAAAGGTTACAATTTAACAAAAAAAAGTCAACCACAACACCATAGAAGTCCATCCCATTATTCTACCCCTTCATCGACAAATGAGTGAGCAGTGATTGTCCAGTCGGCCCCTCAAACCTGCCCCATTCTGTAGAATCATGGCCAGCCCGCCGGTAATCGTAGCTCCATCTTCATTTACTGTACGCCTATACTCTGCCTTAAAAATGTTCAAAAACTGCTTCCACCACCCTTTCAGGAAGCAAGTTTCAAAGACTAATATCCGAAAGGAATATTTTTGCCTCTGCTGTCTAAATGAAGTGATCTCTTATTAGAAAACAGTATGCCTTAGATTCTCCCATAAGAAAAGATATCCTCTCCACATCCACCCTGTCAAGACTCCTCAGAAACCTACGTTTCATCAAGTTCCCTTTGTTCTTCTAAACAGCAGCAGGCACAAGCTTAGCCTGTCCAATCTCTTCTCAAAAAGATAACATGCCCATTTCTAGTATTAGTGTAGTAAACCTTTGCCAAAATGCTTCTAATGCATTAACTCCTTAAATAAGGAGGCCAATATTGCACAGTGTTCCAGCTGTGGTCTTACTGATGTCTATGTAAATAAAGTACTGCCTCCTCACTTTTGTGTTCAGTTTTCCTCCTAATCAGAGATAACCCTGTTGCCTAATTTAGATGCTAGTTAATACACTGAAGGACACTAAGTGTCAGAGTAACTCAGCAGGTCAGGTATGCTGAGGTGAATAGGTGAATTTCAGGTCGAGACCCTTCTTCAGACATTGTTCGGGGGGAGTGGGGAGGGGGAATGGGGGAAAGAGAGAAGAAAGCTGGAAGAGGGGAAAGCAGGAGAAAGCATGGCAGGTAATAGGAGGAAGGCGAGGAGAGGTTTTGATATGCAGATGGCTGGAACAAAGGCCAGAGATAAAAACAGACTGTGTAAGACAAAACTGAAGAGCTGTGAATTGTGAAGCCAGAGGGAGGAAAATAGCGAGTAAGAAATAGGTGGGATTCCAGGTGGGACAAATGGGAGAAGGGTGGGGATTAGTTAGAGGTTACCTAATTTTGGAGAATTCAATGTTCATGTAGTATCCAAGTGGAATACAATGCGCCGAGTACTTGCTAGACCCGTGTGCTAGTCTTACTAATCACGCACGAGGAACAAAGATGCTCTCAGCATCTCAAGCTCAACAACCAAAAATATTTTTCATTGTACAAATGAGCAATGAGAAAACATCCACATTTTTCCATATTACATGCCAGACTTCACCACACACACACACAACCCTCTCAAAAGTTATGTATTCGGCTGGTATATTATCAGTTTCTATACTTGACATCTCTGCCCTTCAGGAAGCAGGCCAACTGATTCGTCCTCTCCCAAAGGTTATGGCATCCCTCACAATGGCCCTTTCCTGCAAGTCCTGAGTGTTCTCAACAGGCTCCTAAATGATGTGCGGTGACAATAACAGCCTCTTTAAATCTTGCCGTCACGTGATCAGCCAACAAGAATAGATTCTGGCAACATTTCAGATGCTTCAACTGTAATCCTATCCCTTCAGCACAGCACAATACTGAACTTTGTTCCTTGATCTTTTGAACATCCATATTTTGATGGTTCCGGTCTTTCAGACGATGCACGTAAATAAGGTGCGTAATTTTCCCAGTTTTAAACAGCATGACTGACTATTGTTAAATCTAATCTGGAATCACAGGAACAAATATATGGCATCTGGAAACTCATGAGTCTCATTGAAATGAGGCACGGTCCAATATCAAATGTGCCTCAGATCCCATCGTTGTAGCAGGCTAATAGACCCAAAACTGCCTCTTCATTGTTACCATCTCTGAGAAGATGCATCTTCAACATCACGAATACTCACTGGGGAAATAGCCAGCCGCAGAATAGTCCCATTTTTGATTTCATTGCGAGTCTAGCGTGGATGAGAGGGGGGGGGGGAGAGAAAAAAGGAAACCTTGTTAAAAAGAACAGTGAAAAGAACATTTTTTACTTCCTTGCCTGAAAATTGATGTACAGTTCCAAAAGGTGAAATCTGGGAATAATTCAAGAAAGAATTGGATGCTACATGAAAGCATCCTTCTTTATATTGCACATGCAATGATTGTTACCAAGTTACTGAAGAGAATTATATTCAAGGGATTGTGTAAATTGGTTCTGATGGAAGTGCCAGGGAACTGACCTTCTCAGTGATGTACAGCTGAGTCCCATCAGCGTAACGCAGTGTGTAGTGTTCTGGGTTTGGCAACGACCATCTGCAAATGAAAACAAACTACATCACAGGAGAGTCATCAACTTCTGCATGCTACATTGTAATTTGTCACCGAGACCAATAACTAAGATACTGCACGCAGGCTAAAAATGGAGTCAGGCAGTACAGCTGGCAGCAACATGTTCCTCCACGACGAGCTTGATGCTTTCTACACTTATTTTGAAAAGATGATCAGTTGAATGACGTCATTCGCCCAACAGCTTCAGGTACATCTGTACCCATGGTCACTGTTGCAAATGTCAGAGTGAATCAGTGGAAAGCAACTAACCCAGATGGAAGGAAAGCAACAAACCCAGCCCCCGTCGTGTCCACAGAACCTGCATGGACCAGATGGCAGGAACATTTGTGGACATCTTTAATCTCCCCGTACTCCATTCTGAGATTCCACCCTCATTAAGATAACTGCTGCCATCCCAGTACCCGAGAAAAGTCAAGTAGCATGCCTTAATGACTACCGTTCAGTGGCTCTGATATCTATCATCATGAAGTGCTTTGAGAGGCTGGTCATGGTGCACATTAACTCCTGCCTCCCTGATAGACTTGATCCACTGCAATTTGTCTATCGTCGTAACAGATCCACAGCAGACACTGTTTTCCTGGCCTGACATTCATCCCTGGAACATCTAGATAACAAGGACATCTCCACATCAGCTCCACCTTTAACACCATAATCTCGACCAAACTCTTGGACCTAGGAATTAGCATCCTTTGCCATTGGATCTTGGACTTTGATCCACAGACCACAACCAGTGAGGATAGGTGACAAAGCATCCTCCATAATTCTCAACCCTGGGGCCCCGCAAGGATGTGTTGTCCACCCCTTACTATGCTACTTATACACTCATAACTGTGCAAACAAATTCTGCTCTAACTCCATTTACAAGTTTGCAGATGATCCTGTTGTGGTGCGCTGCACCCCGAATGGTGAGATAGAGTACAGGAAGGAGAGAAAACATTTAGTAACGGATTTTAATCAACAACCTCTCCCTCGTTGCCTGCAAGGCAAAGGAGGTAGTTAATGACTTCAAGTACTTGCTCCAATCAGGATCAATGATACTGTAATGGAGATGGTCTAGAGCTTCAAGGTGTAAATATCACCAACTTGTCCTGGACCAACTACTTTGAAACTACGACCAAGAGAACATACCAACGCCTCTCATTCCTCAGAAGACAAATGAAGTTCGGGATGATTCCAAAGACTCTTACCAACTTCTACAGACGTACTGAAACGTGTGGTACGTGCTTTAAAGATTTTATTTCTTCTACCCTTTCCCATCAGGCAGAAGATGCAATGACTGGGGTGAAAACGGTCTTTGAATATGTTGGCTGCTTTCGCAAGGTGTGAAGTGTGGATGGAGTCGATGGTGGGAAGGTTGATCTATGCGGTGGATTGGGCAACATCCACAACTCTCTGCAATTTCTTGTGGTTTTGGGCAGAGCGGTTCCATGAAGCATGCCCAATAATAATAATAAACAAAAATTGACACAAAGTCACATGAACCAGTGATCAACCGTAATAAACAGCAGTAACTCTTGACAATTGGTTACCAATAACAGTAAGCATAAATTTCATTACTTGGGTAATATTTTACCACTCGCTGATAACATAATTACTATATATCACTACTGTACAACAATCAGGAGCATGGGTAAAGGAGTGACCTGTCTGTCACTCCAGCTGGTCTACAGTAAGCCTTGTCCTCAACTCTAGTTACCTGCTTTGGCCCATCGAATAATTAAAAAAGACATGCAACTAACAGCCCTTGAGCACTAATTATTACTCTGATAACATTCAGACAAAACCAGGGTGAAAATGGGTTTATTCAGAGGACATTGACACTGAGGAAATGTCCTCCAGCTCTCGATCCTCAACATCTTCTCCACAGTAATCAGCATCATGGGTCATCGCACACAAACTGCAATGGTAACTCAGCTCCCTTCCATCTCGGCAATGTTGCAGCCTGCTCCTCCATTGCTCTGCAGTGTCCCAGTGTAATGGACCAGATACAGCCAGGTTGGTCAATAGTGAAGCTAGTTCCTGCACCCCTCCTGCCACAGCATCCTGTGACTCTGGATTCCCTTTGTCCCTTCAATTGATAATGGTTCCTTCAACCTTAAACACTGGAGTAACTCTTCACCCGTCTCCTCCTTCAACCTATGTTGCGATATCTATTTTTCTCCCATTACACCACAATAAAACAATGCTTATGCAAACTGCTATAAACATACCAAATTCACCTCAATGGTGTATAATGTAGTAGGCCTTGGATAAACAAGCATGCAGGAAGTATGACCAATTGCTCAAATTTAACACAAAATGCTGGAGTAAATCAGGGGGTAGGCAGCATCTCGTGCGAGAAGGAATGGGTGATGTTTCAGGTCGAGACCTTTCTTCAGACTGGAGAACTCTGCAATCTGCAGACTTGTAGTCTGAAGAAGGGTCTCGACCCAAAATGTCACCCATTCCTTCTCTCCTGAGATGCTGCCTGACCCACTGAGTCACTCCAGCATTTTGTGTCTACCTTCGATGTAAACCAGCATCTGCAATTGTTTTTCCTGCTCAAATTTAACTACAGGTCTGACCCCGGTACAACTGACAGAAAGAAAAGAGATTCTCGGAGTTGCTCATTGTGGTGCTGCAGAAGGTTCAGTAACACTAGAGATAACCGCCAAATGGGACAGGAAGCAGCAATCCTCTCCTGGTTTGACATTCTCAAACAAATATTGAGCTCATGGCAGCCAAGGATGACAACAGCCTTGGGCAATTTGCTCTAGGGCATCGCCATGTTTTTGTCAGATAACAAGAGCTAGTGAGTCAGGTAAAACTACAACCACTGGTACAAAAGTTCTATTGCATCCTTGTGCTAGGGTAAAGGATCTACCGGGAGCGGAAACTTTCAACAGGGAGGGGAGGGAAATAGTGGGAAAGTGGGTGGTGGGAGGCGCTACAAGTCATGGCCCATGTTCCATTTTGGGGTGAGAACATTATAACATTGGTGAGAAGGCCGAAGTGCTTCAGCAGAATGTTGCCAATGACAAGGCGTTTAGTTACTTGGCAAGGTTAGGCAAGTTCGAGTTGTTCCCCTTTGCAGAGATGTTCAAAATCAATAAGGGTTACAACAAAGATTTCAGTTCCCAGAGGACTGAGAGATTAGATGATTTGAAATAGGACCAACAGCAAGAGTTATATACCGAGTAATGCTGCTCAAGGGTCAGTACAAGGACTATTGGTTTTCACCGTGTATGTTCATTACTTGGATTTGAACAGACACAGAACAATTTCAAATTTTTCAGACAACACAAACCTCAGACACTCAGTAAAGTGACAATGATCACTCCCCACCCTCCCCCCCAAAAAATCCAAATTGCTGGAGTCACTAGGTGGGCCAGATAGCACCCCTGGAGAACATGGAGAGGTGATATTGCGGGTCAAAAAAAGGGTCCCAACCCCAAGTGTAAACCAGCATCTGCCGTTCCTTCTTTCTCATAACCACTGTAAAGTTGGGATACTCCACCTTCCCATTGAGATGGCCAAGAGATGTAGTAGAGGTGTTCAAAACAATGAGGGGGCAGCCAGAATAATGCTTCCATCGGTGAATGAATCAATAAAGAGGCAGGTTTATTATGATTGGTAACGCATTCAGAGGCAAGCGATCAATATGTGAACTGCACTCACTCACCAGTGGAATCAGCCAATTTGCTACTTAAATAATAAAACAAAAGGCACCGTAGAGAGCCAATATGGATTCTAAAGGCTGAATGGCTTCTTTCTGTGATTCTAAAATCTTACAAGGAATCGGCTTGTAAAAAATGACAATCTGGGAGCCTAAAAGGGTGGTTGAAGCAAATTCAAATGTATTATTTGAAAGGAAAATTGGATAGGTACTTGAAAGAGGGAAAATAAGGTATTAAGGAGATAAAACAGTGGGATTCATTGGATATTTCTACCAAATACAGGAAGGAGGTAGAGAACCCAGTATCATGGTACAAGGAAAATAACCTCTCCCTCAATGTTAGCAAGACAAAAGAGCTCGTTACCAACTTCAGGAAGAATGGTGGAGTACAAGCCCCAATCTGCATCAATGGTGCCAAAGTGGAAATGGTTGGGAGTGTCAAGTTCCATGGCATTAATATCACCAATGATCTGTCATGGACCAACCACATTAAAGCGGCAGCCAAGAAGAAACACTAATGCCTCCACATCCTCAGGAGACTGTGGAAATTTGGCATGCCTCTAATGACACTTACAAACGTCCACAGATACATCATAGAAAGCTTACTGCTTGGTTGCATCACGGCTTGATTTGGAAACAGCTCAGTCCAAGACTGCAAGAAATTGCACAGACTTGTGATATAGCCCAGTTGATCACACAGACCAGACTCCCACAATTGACTCCATCTACACATCATGCTGCCTCGGAAAAGCAACTCGTATACTCAAAGACATGTCCTACCTCGGTTATTCCTCCTCCTCTCTAATCCCAAATGGCAAAAACTGCAGAAGCTCGGGAACAATCTCTTCCCCGGATATCAGGCTTCTGAATCGTCCTTTCATTATCTAGGGTACTGTTCGCTTCATCTCTACTCCATTTGTGGACATTGGACATAGTCCATGGAACTGATGCTCTACAATGCCGAGAACTATATACTCACTGTATTTTCCCCCTTTACACCAACTGTTGAGTTTGAGTTGATAATATTTATGCATAATACATCCGATCTGTTTGGATAGCACGCATAACAAAGCTTTTCACTGTATGTTGGTACAAATGACAATAATAAACCCAAACCAAGGATCCAGGATAAGTATAATGGGACGATAAATTAGAGAATCTAAAATTCTCATTCATTACCTCACTTCACACTTTCTCTGCTAAAATTCTCCCTCATTCCATCAGACCCTTTCTACTTTCTACAGACCTTAGCTATCCTTGGGCCACTCGTCTCATTAGTTTCAACATTTCACAGGTTGGTTCCCCATAGTCCAGCTATTTCCCTATTATAGGGGATCCCTATTATCCTCTATAGATTTGAGATCAGAGGGTTCAGAAAGCACAACAGTGAGCAGTACAGCCTGGAGCACACACAGAGGGATTTCTCCAGAGATGCACGAACATTCAGTAATGTTCACCAGCTTGAATAAACGCACTTCCCACACACAGACTTGGGTTAAGGTTACATTGAGAAAGCAAATGTAGACAATAGTGCTAGAGTTAATAACTGCTTTTACAATTCCCATCCATCACTCACTCGATGATTGCAGGCTGGAACAAATTTGCTTTGCATTAGTCTAGATGGTTTGGCATTGACAGCAGTGGGCCACAGGGAATAAAATTCCTTCTTGTGTGTGGTCTCTGGCACAGCACTTCCTGAACAGCACGCAAAGTGGGTTGGCTCATGGACATAAAAAGGTACAAATACTGTAACTTTCATTTATAGAGCCCATTTAATGTGGTAAAACCTCCAATTACTCATTCAACAGCTCCAGCATCAGATATGGAGAGCAGTTTCAATATTTGACAAATAACTTGGGTTGAAAAGGATCTTGAGGTAGGAAGAAGGGATACGGAGATAGAAAGGTCCACAGCAACAAAAAGGGCAGGGAGATTTACCATCCAGGTGCCTTGGGAGCAATCACGAAGCGGCAGAACCTTGTTGGGCAGTCTTTTAAACAAGAGACAAATGTGAAGTAAAAAGCGACAGTCAGCTGCCAAGAGATACAAGTAACTGGCCTTGAACCAAGTCACTGCATCCGGAAAGTTTTGAATTTCATTTGTGTGGCTGATTATGATGACCCACTTTCCAAATTTCTCCATCTCTGCTTCTCGTCTCAGCACCCCCTTCCTCGCCCCAACACCCCCTCCCTCCGCTTTCCCAACTCTCTCCACACCAACCAGGCAACACATCCAAATTTTCTTCTTCAGCTCTAATGCTCTGGGTTACAATTCCGATGGCGGCAAACCCATGGGTCTTTTACCCAAGGCACCATTCTATGTGCTAAGTGGACGACTAGGAGCATCACATCACATCACGCCCATCTACACCCAACATTTTCATCTCCGAGGCCCAAAGGTCTGGAATTTCCTTTCCCAAATCCTCAGGAATTAGGATTTGGGAAAATTGGCAGAAAGCAACTTTATATATAACAGGAGTGCAACTAATTGATAACAAATTGAGGGGGAAAAAAGCAAATTGTCAAGGTACAAAGACAATTGAGTTAATTATGGGGGCGATATTTCTACATCTACATTCACATAATACAAAACATGTGGAGTGTACAAGATAAAAGGTATAAAAATTAAACATCACAGCAGGTTTGGATTCAAACTGCGAGCTGACAGATTTTTAGCATCTAAGCACATGTTTGCCGTAATGATGCCTTTCAAATGTACAATCAAAATAGACGATAAAACAAAATTGCTCAATGGGTCTGGCAGCAAACGAAGAGGGAACAGACTGATGACATTTTGGGGCGGGACCCTTTTCAGACTGATGGAGTTGGGGAGAAAGCTGGAAATAGAGCAGTGGGGATGAGGCAAAGCCTGGCAAGTGGTAGGTGGATACATGTGTGGGGGGGGGGGGGGATTGGCAGATGGGTGCAGTAAGTGACAAAGGCGAGAGGTGAAAAGGAGGCAAAAGGACGTCAGATCTGGAAAGAGGAGGTGCGATGGATGGATATGCAGGGCAACGGGTGTGGTGGGAGAGGACAAAAGGGAAATATGGGGCTCAAATATATGGTCATTTAAAGGAGGCCACATATGGTCCTGCTGAGCCGGACGGCCACAATGCATAGATCAACTTGCACTTTACCCTGTCCAAAACTGTTACAACTGTTTCGTTTCGTTGGGTTGCTGCTGTCTAAATTACCTAAATTATTGCATCGTATGGGAGGCGCATTCCCAATCTCGTTGTACCCCTGGGTACAATGACAATAAAGATATATTGTATTGTATTGTATTGTATTGTATTGGGAGCACAGGTTGCTTGTACCCCAGTAGTACTTCCAGATGAGAAACCCTAGCAGCCCTTTCAGGTGAGACAGAGGCTCATATGCATCCACCCCCACCCCAGTGTGCACACATTCCTTTCACCATCCCCCATCACAATAGACAATAGGTGCAGGAGTAGGCCATTCGGCCCTTCGAGCCAGCACCACCATTCAATGTGATCATGGCTGATCATTCACAATCAGTACCCCGTTCCTGCCTTCTCCCCATACCCCCTTTCCCCACTTCCGCACACTCATCGCTCATCCAAGAATTCCACTCACTCAACCGGTTTTCCCAATCACTCCCCCCTTCACCGGCATCCAGCTATCACTTGCCAGATTTGCCCCGACCCCCATCATATTTTTCCACCAGTCTTCCCCCTACTCCAGTCTGAAGAAAGGGCCTGACCCAAAATTTCATCTGTTCACTCCCTTCACAGATGCTGCCTGACCCACATCCTTCAGCACTTGAGTGTTTCGCTCAAGATTCCAGCATCTGCAATCTCTGTGTCTCAACAAAATCAGGCTTATTAAATGAAGGCTAATAAATAATATTTAAATTGGCACTCCATATTGAGGAATCCTACTGACGTGCAGTAATGACCATAACAGACATAAATCACTTACTTTGTAGCCAAACAAAACAGTCAACTTTGGCTTAAACTTCCATAAAGCAATGCTAATATCACAGCTGAAAATCTTCGCTTAACAGCCAGCAAAAACATGCACAATGTTCTACATATAATCACTGGATGCCTCGGTATAATCTGCATAATTTTTACAAATACAAAATAACATTACCAATTGATTATTCATACAAGTTTACCGACACTTAGTTAAATGCAGCACTCTATACTATATTCCTCCCACAAATCTTATTTATCAGTCATGGTATACCTTTCTATTTCTCTGACAACTTACTGAACTATAACATTGCCTTTTTACCAATTACATGATTGGATACCTTTCTTTAAACCCATGCTGCTTTGACTGCAGTACTTACCCATCGCAAACCTCTCTGATTATTGCAATCAGTGGCTTTTTCTGCAAAGAAGAAAGAATTTAAAGATTACCAACCAACTCAAGCAGGTACCATTTCAGATCACATTAATCTTACAGCAGTTACACCAAATGTCCAATTAATCAGCAACTCAAAGACACAGGAGTATTGGTTTTACTTACAAATGCTCATGAACATGGGGGTTGCATTTCTCAACTTTCCAGGCAATTCCAGCAAACCACACATTCCCCCCCCACCAAAATAACTTCAAATTTCACTTCCCGCATGCGATTTTGTTTATTCCCTACATTCATCCCTTTTCCCTACATCTTGCTCTTTCGTATAATATTAACAAAAACATGTTAGAAGCACTTAGAAAGTCGTTCCCTAGATGCTGCCTGACCAGCTGAGTGCTTCCAGTCCTTTGTTTCTGCTCAAGATTGATTGCACCATCTGCAGTCTTGAGTCTTCGATCACGTAAATGTTTTTATTTCAGATTTTTTAAACCTGCAGCTTTTTGCTCCCCCCACCCCTTCCCTTTTCAGTTTGCAGAACAGGAAACATTTAAAAGTGTGACAAAAGATGAAGTAAACATGCACAGTTGAATAGTGACACAGGAACAACTGGGGCAAAAGAAGGAGATGTACATGCAATACGCAGACAATAGAGGAACGCACAATAAGAGAGACCAACGGCTAATTCAAAATAACAATGAGGATATCTATGAGGAGCTCTAAAATTATACAAGAACATGCAGGAGTTAAATATTTTACATCAATTAAAGATTGGGGTGGGAACAGGACCTGCAATCTAGCTGGATTTTCAAAAGGTCCTTGATAAGGCATGGTATAATAGGTGAATGAATAATGTCAGATAACAAGCCAGTGGACAGTCTGCAGAAGGATAGCCAGGTGGCTTTAGAATGGAGAACAGCAACCATTCATAGCGGAAAGGTGTGAAGAGGGGGGGGGGGGGCAGTGGTGTTTCATGAGAGTCGGTGTTAGAACAACTGATGTCCACAATTTATACTAACGATTTATATCTGGATGAAATTTCTAAAGCTGCTGATGACGCCAAATTGGGTGAGAAGCTGAAAATTATAGAAGGGTATTAATAAGTTGCAGAACAGACCCCATAATTTAAAAATGAAGTTCAGCACAGATAAATACGAGATAGTGTATTTTGGTAGGAAGAAAGGTAATTTATTTGCAGAGGTTGACCCAGAGAAGAGTAAGGGGACAAAGGGAGTACAAAACCAATCACCAGAAGTTGCACTGCTGATTTGAAAGGCTGTAAAAGGAAGCAAATTCCGCATTCAGATTTACCTCTGGAGCAAAAGAACCCGAAAGTAGAGAAATTGTGCTAAACACAAATTCAAAACCTGGTCAGCTGGCAGATTACCACACACAGCTCCATTTACAATTTAAAAAAATAAATATGAAGGCAGTAGAGAGGGTCCAGAATTTTTTTACAAGGACAATAGAGGTAGGTGCAAGTATAAATATCGGGGAAAAATGAATATACTGGGTCCTTTTGGTCTTTCAAGAGGCTGAAAGTTTACCTGAACATTATGGAAGCTTTGTTCGACAGGAGAGAGAATGTTTTTCAAGTGGGGAAGGG
Source organism: Rhinoraja longicauda (assembly GCF_053455715.1). Classification (NCBI taxonomy): domain Eukaryota; kingdom Metazoa; phylum Chordata; class Chondrichthyes; order Rajiformes; family Arhynchobatidae; genus Rhinoraja; species Rhinoraja longicauda. The sequence goes on from NC_135974.1 coordinate 4,680,057, forward strand.
GTGACTGAGGCCATCAATATAAATCCAGTCACCAAGAAATCCATAAGAAAATTAAGAGGAAACGCTTATCCAAAGCATGGCGGGAACATTGAACTCACTCCTACTGAGAATGGCTGAAGCAAATAGTATAAAAACACTTAAGGGTACAAATATGTTACCACAGAATATAGGATGATGCTGATAAAATTGACCGAGAAAACTGATACGAGTTTGAGCAAACAACGAGCACAAATGGCAAATCCCACATAATATATGAATTCGAAGCACTAGTTATTTTGCCCACTGCTTCCATTTATAGTTTCTCCTGGGGCCTTGTTGGGGGAGCTGCAATTGCGTGCAGCTTCTGAGCACATATCATGCATACAAGTGCAAAGTGTAGTTTGCGGAGGAAAGAAGTGGCTTTGCCTGGGGTTACCAAAGCATTTTATTACGAGAGTCTTCCCTTACATAATGCCTACGGTTTTTGGGAGGCTGATTGTTAGAGATCAGTTACTGGAGCTTGTCCACATTCTCATTATTGCTCCATCCTATGACAGTAAATTAACTACGGCGGTCTTTTATGATCTGACAGTTCTCATCCTTTTGATTCATATTCATAACTTCATTTAGTCTCATAGGCTGAAAAACCATGTTAGATTATCACTGCTAGAAAGCAAAATAAAAACTGTAGGCAGTGGAAATATAAAATAAAACAGAATGTTATAAATGCTATAGGTGGTCAGGCAACAGTTATGGTGAGCAAAAAAACAAAGTAAAATATTACAGTTACACTTGAAAGGCAGTGTGATTTGGCAACGAGTCAAGGGAGATGTAATATGTTGATTCAAAAGATGAGATATTGCTCAGACACCTGAGCACCAAACATAAGCTTCCAATGAACAACTTCTCCTTTAACGCAAGCAAAATCCAAGTGCTGGAGGAACTCAGTGGGTCAGGTATCTGCACAGGAAACAGACACACGGTTCAGGACATTCTTCAGCTCTTTTTGCTCAAGATTCCAGCAACTGCAGCTTCTTGTTCTCCTTTAACTCAACTTTCTTCTTCTAATTGAAAGGTGTAGCAATACGAACCTTTACAGGTTCAAACTATGCTAATTTCTGCCAGATATGCAGAGCAGTCAGACAGTTTTGTTCAGTCCCACTGAGGCAACCCACAATATTCACCCACCCTTTTTATTTTTTCCAGGACATCAGTCTTGGTGTTGCCTCTTTCTTTCAAAGGTTTCTCCACTTTTGTCCCCAACATTTATCCTGTGTGCCCTCGGATGCCGCTCTGAGCCCCATCACCGGCTGACAGTGGCCCAGCTAAACCTCGTCAGCTTAATCCCTATAAAACCCAGGCCTTCCAGCCACAGGGGAGAAAGGAGGGGTTGAGAGGAGCACGAGAGAAAGAGGAAGAAAAAATAGAGAAGGAGAGAAAGCAGGACACCACCCTGCTAGGTTCGAGGAAGGCTGAGCTGATGGGATAAACCCGAGACCACCAGTGCCACAGGGCAGTCAGGACTGAGCTGCCAGGAAGAAGCCCCAGACAGCCAATGCCTCTTCCTGCCTACAGACAATGAGGTACTGTGCCCACACTCAGAGGCAAAGACTGTGCCACCAGGATAAGCCAGAGACTGCCAACACTTCCTCCAAAGGCAAGAGTGAACTGCAGAGAGAAGCCAGAGATCACTACAACTCCTTCTTCTACACAGACTGAGCTCCTGGGACAAGTCAAGAGATTGTCAGCATCACCTCGTATGCTCCATGGCAACAAGAGACAGCACCCCCGTGCGGTCTTGGACTTCCTGGTCAATGTAAATAAAACATATCACAAGTTCATCCTATTGCAAGCAGAGATGTGGTCTTTGCCGAACCCAGCGTCATCCCCGATACCACACTCACTTTCATGGTCCATTTCCAACTCTTCCCTTCCTTTTCTTGACTTCATCTCCATTGCGGAGCACAGGTTGGTAACCAGTACCCATCACAAACCCACAGAACGCTATAGCAAACCTAATTGTACACCCACCAATCCTAAATCCTGCAAAATAATCCATTCCCACGTTTCCTATGGCTGCATTTCACCTATTCTGATGGATTAGAATAATCTAATTAGAATACTCTATGGATTACACCTTACAAATTAGTGCTTCCAAAAAGTTTTTTTGTTGCTAAAAATGGGTTCCCCTCAACCATACCTGCTCCATTCTACTCTCACTCCCTCTTCCCCTACCCAGAAGAACTGTGACCTGTTAATGAGGGACTGGGGCTATAGGTTTGTGCCTTTTATTTAAAAAAATCATATGACAACATTTGGGGACAAAAAAGATAATTACATTGAGAGCAAAGTGCAGGTATCTTAACACCACAGGGTACAAGCTATCCTTGAAGTACACAGTCATGGTGAGCAAAAGTTAAGCATGCATGGGAAGTCTTTGTTCAAATCTGAGACCAATAGATTTTTGGCACAGGAGAGTTAAGGGATATGGGGATTGCCAGAGCAGCAATGGTGCAGTGGACAAGTGAATTAATTGGCCAAGCAGATGCAAGGGCCCATCCAGGTTTGCTTTTTCCCAATCCTTAAAAATATAGCAGTAACAAAACAGGATTTCATTTTCATTTGACACCAAAGTCAATGGATGGTAACCAGCAGCACAAGCCCTAGATCAGGGTTTTGAAGCTAGTGCATCAGTTTGGCCGAATTATCCAACTCAGAGACTTGAAATAGAAATGTTGGTTTAAACCAAAGATAGACATAAAATGCTGGAGTAACTCATCAGGCCAGACAACATCTTTGGAGAAAATGCAGAGGTGACATTTCGGGTCGGGACTTTTCTTCAGACTGAAGTTACTCCAGCATTTTGTGTCTATCAGTGATTTGGAAACAAGCCTGAAGTCTTCCTACTCTGTCAACTCTTCACAGGTGGATGAGGATCATGAGAGCCAAATATCCTAGAATTAAAGGCAAATATAAAGAATACCATGATTTAGTTAGTCACCAGCACGTAATATAAATCAGCACAGTCGTATGTCCCAATTTGGCTTCAGGTTGTCATTAAAGTGAGTAGAATTAAAGAATGCGTTAAGAGAGGGGAAACTTCCATTTTTATGGAGTTTTTAAAAAGACATTGAAACATCTCAAAGCATGGCACAGGAGTGTAATCAGATGAAACAATTGGATAGATGGTCAGAACATTAATTCACACGTTTACATTTTTTAATTTAAAAAAAATCATCAAAGATTTTATGTCACATAGACATAGTGATGTTCCAGCAGGTGTGGGGATAACAAGAGTCCAATGTGTTGGTTTAACATTTTGCAGCCAAATATTCTGGTTGATAGCCTAATTAAGCTGTCAAATTAAGATTTGCATAATATGAAAGAAAGTCCCTTAACAGTAGTTGGCAAATGTACTGAGTGATAAGAGGTGTCATTCAACCAAGCTGCCAATTAGAAGCAATATTTGACCGAACAGAACTTTACAGCACAGAAAGTTACAGCTGCCCATCGCAGAGTCCCACATAGCACATCTCACCTAGGGGTGCAGTGCAGTCGGAGCTCGCTGGAGCGTCACTCCGGCACCTCCGTAAAAAAACCCCAAATAAACAGCAGGGAATTTTAACTAGCGGGGAATTTAACAGTAGCCGCTCCGGCATCAGTGATAGCTCCGGCACCTAAAAAATTAGCGCTGCAACACTGATCTCACCCATTGCACAATGGCACACATGGGGAACCAGCAAGAGATTTTGACGTTGATCTCATCCCAGTCAAGGAGGCTCTGTTCTCTGTCCTACATGTATTACAATACGCCCACATCTCTGTCTAACTCCCCCCCACCCCCCCACATCCAACATTCTCTCTCCTGCAACACCAATAATGTCCTCGTCTCAAAGCTCCACAGTGTGACTCTGGTTGTCCAACACTCCACCCTTGTACCTGCTCTGTCTGTAATGAAAAAGACAAAACGCTGGTTTAACTCAGGGGGTCAGGCATCATCTGCTGAGGGAACAAACACATGACATTATTGGGACCCTTCTTCAGATTGGCCCGCTGAGTTCGTATAGCCGTTTGTTTGCTTTTCCCCTCAAGGCTCCAGCATTTGCAGTATCTTGTATCTCTCTGTAATTACTCTGGTTTATCTCAGCAGCTCCACTGTGGAAATGTCCACAATAGTTTTTGACAAACAAGCAAAAAAAGTGCAGTTACTGAAAACCCAAAATAAGAACAGAAAATACTGGAAATATTCAACAGTTCAGGGAGCCCTTATGAAGATAGATGCCAGTGTTCTTTCCCCATGACACAGCTTCCAAATCACAGGATCTCTGCTCAGCATCACAGCCACTCACCTGGTCTATTTCGATCAGTTGGGCATTAGCTCCTGGCCATTCGATTGCCACCTTCACAATGTCTGCCGGGGGTGGCATTGGGAACAGACCGTCCAGCACCTCTTACACGGCAACTCAAAGAGACCGACCAGCATGGAGATACATTGGGAGCTCCAATCTGTGCAAAAATGATTTGGAATTAAAAATCTACCAAAATGAAGTACATTTTTCAACTGTTCACATCTTAATCACACCAAATCAGACGATCGCAGTTGTCTCCACATCGGCGGAGTTTGCAAACCTCAGCAGGGGTGCCGTAAAGAATCAACTGAATGCTCTCAGGCCACAATCCAGTTCTACCTGCATATTGATGTGGTATATTGATGTGGCCCACCCTATAAAACACCCACAGAGAAATTATTCACACTCGGCCAGGGTTACACTATAAAATCTTATAGCACAGAAGGCCATTCAGCCAATCGAGCCTGTGCCACACTTTCAAAATAGCCATCATTTTTAAATGGCCTCTCACTCCTGCTCTTCATTTAGAACAGTGTAATTTTACCTCATCAAGTGCATTTAGCCATCATCCAACTGTTCACGGCACTCCCGTCAGATCCCGCAAGACTGCAGAATTGCACGGAACAGGAATCACTGCTTTTAGGAATGATTGTGGAAGGATGGGTTGGGTGGGGGGGGGGGGGGGGGGGGAGATAGCAATCATGCCTCTGAAACAGCAGTTCAAGAGCAAATCAGGGGGAAATATCAACAGTAAATACAACCAACTCACTGATGCTACCTTCTGAAATTAATGGCGGTTTCAAACCAGTGGTTAAGACATGCATCAAATGAGCAAATTCCTAGGCCTCTACTTGCAATGAGGAGATTCAAGTATCAAAAGTGTTTATGAAAAACTTATGAAAAGGTATTAGAAAGGAAAAGGTTTGCAAGAAATAAAGATACTTGTGCTCCATGAATTTATTCACTGGGTTGAGTCATACACAAATCATGCCGAGAGCAATGTACAGGAATCAGACAGTCGCCCAATATATCAGGAGGGTTGACACAAACTGCTGGAGTAACTCAGTAGGACAGGCAGCATCTCTGGAGAGAAGGAATGGATGACGTTTTGGGTTGAGACCCTTCTTCAGAAGCGTTGGCAGTCTACACTTACAGGAATTGCCATTTACTTTTCCTAGATGATGGAAATCCCTCCCTGCTCAAATGATGTCTCCAGATTTGGTTTCCAGAACCTGCTAAGCTATCAAAAGAATGCCAGCACAAGGAAAAGCATAACCAGTTTTTTTTCAAAGACAACCAATACACTAGTAGTTATTATCTCTAACATGTGGTGAAAATAAACTTTAGCTCATGAACCATGGAGGATGATGATTCAATTTTTGAAATGGGGGGGGGACACTATGTTTAAACACCAAAATGTATAAAAATGGCCATTATTAAAATCTGACAATGTGCACTTTAACCACATTTTTTTCTATTGCAAATCTCAAATTGTGGAGTACAGAAGCAAATAAATAAACGATGGGTCTTTGTCCTAAACATTGAGGGCACTGTAGATACTAGCATTTATTAAAAGATGATTGATGCACTGTTTGAAACCCAAAGCACTAATTGAAAACAATGTTTGAAGTAATGCAATTCCAAGAGGAAGGAAGAGATTTATTTGTAAAATTCTAGTAATGTTGTATCCCTACGATGGAGTTTCAGGATCCTAAGCAGAGACAGGTTCATCAAATATTAAACTCACTGCAAATTTGCCGCGACTTATCACACTGTTCTCTGCTCTCCCCCTATCCACGCCATCCAACTACTTACAGATAGAAGACTGCATCTCCCAGGTTATGGAATCACTGACAAACTGTACTATGCCAAATGCTCCTCATTTCCAAATTTGCTGTATATTGTATTTTCAGAGCTTTATGGCAGATATAACTTAAATAGGTAGGGATACAGAAAATGAGAAAAGTGGAGTGTGCAAATCCCAGTACCAGGACCTGAAACAAACGTGCACTCAATTTAGCTTTTCAGCTGCACATCTGGCCATAGTAACTCTCACAACATACAAGCCAATATTTTTTTTAACCAAGATTAAAATGTGTGGAAAGGATAATGGAAGAACTTGATATTGAAATATTTAATAAATAGTCATTTAAAAACTGCATACGCCAGAAATATGAAAGAAAAAGTACTGGAAACATTCAGAAAATATTGATGAACGGCTGTTAACCCAAGACATTAACCCTGTTTTTCCACTCCAGAGGTGCTGCCTGACTTCTGAGTACTTCCAGCATTTTCTGTTTTAAGTTAATTAGTTCTTTTCTAAAACAATTCTTTCCTCTATTACCAACATTATGTTTTTAACCCCCAAGTTTAGTGCAAGCAAGCAAAGTCATGTTTATTTTCTATCCATTTCATGGTGCAAGTTTAGTGCAAGTTTAGTGCAAGCAAGCAAAGTCATGCTTATTTTCTATCCATTTCCTTTACAGCTCCGTGACATCTAACAAAAGGAGATTTGAATTTTCCCAAGTCTGTCAATTCCCTCCACAAATGCTGCCTGACCCGCCAAGTTCATCCAGCACATGTTTTTCCTTCAAGATTCCAGCACCTAGTGTTTCCTTTCATTTTTCACCTTTGGTGTGAAACTTTTCTTGGGACACTGCAATGATTCAATGGAAACCCTGCATGTTTGAGTGCATTAGGGTTGTGAAGTAGAGACTGGCATATCAGAGATCAAACCCCACATATCTCATTAAGACTCACTTAGAGTGGAACTCACTGTTTCTAAGTAGTCCAATCAAGAATGCACGAATGGAAGCTTGCATGATAAATATGAATGGTCATGCACACCTTGGTTAATTCACCTTGAGAGAGCTTATAGCTCTCATATCTTGAACTACATTTCTTAAATGAGTCTGTGTTTTTACAAGCACCCAGTTGACTCAGAAGTCATTCCACATTTCTGTGTCTTCAATGTAGTAGTCATTAGCTTTAAAGGATCCTTGCACTGCACCTGTAATTTAATTTAAAGTAATTTTGTGAAGCTCTTCACCATTTCAATTCAATTAGTGTTCAGAGCAACCACTGGTGCCATTGCTACAGGAACTATCTGCTGCAGAGCAGATATTCAGAATAAAGCTCCTATTTTTGTTACTTGGAAAACCCCCCACTATTTTTAGGCAAACAAACTTGCAGAATTTTCCACATGACAAAGATTACTTATATACTAACAGAAATCATGGGTGGTATTTAGAATTTCTAACCAGAATCATAGATCTGCTATTACACAGAAGGCCATCAGATTTAGAGTCTTTGTTGGTTTTGGTGACAGATAGAGTCAATTCCATTCTTTCACCAGTTTGTTGTAGCCCAAAAAGTCCCAATCCAAGTTCTTTTGAAAACCCTAACTGAACACGTTTTGAACAGCAAATCAGAACCACTCTTTGTCTGAAGAAGGGTCTCAACACAAAATGTTGCCCATTCCTTCTTCATTTTGTGCCACTCTTTGCATGAGGTTTTCCCCTCAAATTCCCACTATACCTTTATTTCTGAAGCTCAGGATCCCAATTACTTTCCCACCCGCAATCCCAACATTTGTTGCTACTTTCAAAGATTTACGCAGATGTACACTCTGATCTGATACATCTTTCAGAACCGTACCACTCAGACCATATTCCCTCTACTTGGTCTCTCAGCCAAAAATATAAGTTTCAAATTTTTCCGTTAATTGCCATCTGTCAACTCTGTAATAGTTTAGACTTTAGACATACAGCGCAGAAACAGGCCCTGCGGCCCAACGAGCCCATGCTAACTATTGATCACTGCGTACACTAACACTATCCTACACACTAGGGACAACATTTACCTAAGCTAATTAACCTACACACCTGTAGCTGCTTGGAGTGTGGGAGGTAACCAGAGCACCAAGAGAAAACCCACACGGTCACAGGGAGAACTCTGCAGTCAGCACCCGTAGTCAACTCAGGTCTCTGGCGCTACCATTACAGCACTGTGCCACCCTATAAAAATTATTTCGTTTACTTTGGAGATATAGCGTGGAAACAGGCTTTAACGCCCACCGACTCCACGTTGGCCATCTAAACATCAACCTTTTGAATACCTTCTCCTTTCCAGTTTTCACTCCATCCATTAATTTTGCCTTCCCTTCAGTTGAGTTACAAGCACTCAAGAGTACTTCAATACACTGATCAAGCGCACAGAATACTTCACCCTCATGCTCCTCCAAATCCAACTACAAATCGCTTTTATTGTCTTACAAAAATAGATTTGAATGAAATTGTCGTTACCATGCAGTCATAAACAATAAGGAGCACAAGACACACAATGACACAAGTTTAACACAGACAACCATCACAGTGATTCCTCCAGGAACACCCTCACTGTGATGGAAGGCAAAGAAAAGTCTTATCTCCTCCTCTATTCTTCTCCCGCGGTCAGGCAGTCAGACTGCTGCTTCGAGGCGATCGAGGCTCCCGACTTTTGAAACCCCCGCCGGGCGATGGAAGGTCCCATGGCCGAGCCGAGCAGGCCGATGAAGGACCTGAGCCCCCATCGGGCGATGGAAGGTGGCGCGGCCGAGCCACGCAGGGCGATGAAGGTCCTGCGAACGGGTCGATCGAGCCTTACGATTCGGGGCGGTCGAAGCTGCTACGGCTGGAGCTCCCGAAAGCCGGTTGCCAGCCAGGGACCTGCGAGCTCCTGATATTGCGATCCACAGGGCCCGCGGCCGAAGCCTCCGAAGGTGGAGATGGTAAGTCCGGGCCAACTCCACGGTGTTAGGCCGTAGCGCGAACGGAGATACGACATGGAAAAAGGTTGCATCTCCGTTGAGGAAGAGATTTAAAAAACAGGTTTCCCCCACCCCCCACATAAACACAGCTAAAAATAGGTCATTACATACATCTAAACGCTGACAATATACAAAGAAAGGAAAAAAAGACAGACTGCCAGTGAGCCACAGCCGCAGCCACTTCCTGAAACATCTGCACTTTATTCTGAAACATCTTGGTCTCTGGTCAGTCCCACCATTCTTTAGGACTGATCTGACTTGCCATGAACCGAATGTTAGGCTTCAGCAAATAACGTTGGTTTCCCTTCCCTTTTCTTCAAGCATCCCTTTACTAGAGTTGCTACAAAGTTGATACCAGTTGTCTCATTGACTGTTAAGAATCAAAGTTCCTCCCCAAAGTTGTGGGAATGCAGCACACGACAGTGTTTGCGTGGGAAAATGGACTGTGACCTTATCGATTAAACTAATTCAATTTTCAATGGCCACATAAATTCCGTTTTGGTTCCAATCTACTCCTTGTTACTCATATTTGGCTACTTTTCAGTTTTCCTCAGCCAGCACTGGCAATTCATTCACCCACCAGCAACAGGCCAATCACTGATCCGGCAGCAAAGGATATTAATCATCAGAAAATGTTCTGACATGAACAGTCCCCCTGACCCAAGACAACTGTGACAGTGGTCGAAACTCTTCTGCCATTGCATGTTAGATCTGCCAACTCGCCCTTGATCATGCATCATTAAGATTACAGACAAATACAAAACCTAGATTTGGTTTCCAGAACCTGCTCAGCTATCAAAAGGACGCCAGCACTAGGAAAAGCTTAACCAGGGTCTTTCAAAGACAACCAATATACTGCTAGTTATTGCCGCTAACAAGTGGTGAAAATAAACCTTTAGCTCATGAATCATGGAGGATGATGATTCAATTTTTGATCATTGTTATTTTAAAAAGCAGCTAATGTTAAACATGAGCAAATGACCTACTTCACAAGAGAACTCAATTAAAGGCGTGTTACTGTACAGATCTTCCTCAATTTTAGGGAGCTACAGCCAAAAATGAAAATGGCTATTGTTGTAAACTGCCAGCATCTCCATTAGCATCCATTGTTCAAGCTTACTGCAGATGCCAAAGGTGAATTCCTCAAAATCTAAAATAAAGAACAGAAAATGCCGGAGGTATCAGGTCAGGGAGAGGGAAAAGGAGTTAGCATTTCAGAGATTTGACCTTCTGAATTAACAGAACCATAACCCAAATTGCATTGTTAATATAAACTAGACCAAACTAGACCCGTTGGGCCCAAACCTCTCCTGCATTGGTGCAGCACCCTGTCCTCCCCCCCCTTCCCTCTCGCCTCAAACCCCCCCCCCCCCCCCTCCCTTCTTCCTCCGTGCAAATCTTCTCTGATCGACAAGTCTTCAACACCCACACTCAAATGGCACTGGACACACTCGTTATTCCCATCCCCTGTTCTGGCACTTAAAGCATGCTTGTTCTCTCAATTTTCCCCCTGATTTTGATGAAAGGTCATTGATTTGAAGATCCGCTCTGTTTCTCACTCCACCGACTTGCTGAATATTTTCATCATTTTCTGTGGATTTTCTTGAAAATAAAACCTAAGATTCTTAGTTTAGTTTAGTGGTACAGGGCAGAAACAGGCACATCGGCCCATCGAATCCACACCGGCCAGCGATCCCCACACATTAACACTATCCTACACTAGGGACATTTTTAAAACATTTATACTAAGCCAATTAACCTACAAACCTGTACGTCTTTGGAGTGTGTGAGGAAGCCAAAGTTCTCGGCCAAAGCCAAACCCATACAGGTCACGGGGAGAACGTACAAACTCCGTACAGACAGCACCCGTAGCCAGGATTGAACCTGGGTCTCTGGCGCTGTAAGGCTGCAACTTTACCACTGCGCCACCGTGTCGCCCTTGAAATCTAAAATAAAATTAGAACGTTTTGAATGTACTCAGGAGGACAAATGTGGAGTGAAAAACAGTGTTAACATTTCAGGCTGACAGGTCTTCATGATGTTATGCGACCTGCTGAGTCGTTCCAATATTTTCTGTGCTTATATATTGCATTTATTAACCTCTAGATTCCCTAAATTGCATAAGTTATTCTACATATAAATTGGAATAGTGATGAAACATAGCAGCTTATTTTACCAAAAATAGCAAAGAGAACAGGTATGGAAATGGCGAGGCATTAAACAAATATTTTGCATTTGTTTTCATACCAGAAAATAAATGAAACTAAAATAATGGAACAAAAATAAAAAGGAACCAGAGGACCCAATATCAAAGAAATTAAGAGAACCAAAACTCAACAACTTCCTGCAGTTGAGAATTCACAAACCAGGAGTCTAAAAAGAGTAGAAGTGGATGCACTAGATCCTGGAAATGTATAAATACAACACAGTTATTCACGTTCTGAAAGAGAGAACGCAAGCTCATGGATCATTATCATAGATCATAAGCTCGACAGCAGTTGTTGACAAAACGCTGGAATCCATCAATAAGGGCAGAGCGGCAGGTAGCTTGGAGTCGGCATAGTTTTGTGAAAGGATGGAAACGTTGGACAAAGTCAAAATAGTTTCTTGGGGAGATAACTGGCAGGGAAGATAAGACGCAAACCACAACGTTTCAAGGCATTTGACAGTGTACCAACCCAAATGGTTCTTGCGGGATATTGATGATTAAGGAAACATTGAAAAGGACAGGAAAACTGAAGATGGTGGAAATTTGAAATAAAACCAGAAAGTGCTGGAAACAGTCAGTTTGTAATACACATTCTTAGAGAGGGAACATGGTTCATTTTTCAGTTTTGATGAAGGTTCTTCCACCTAAAACATTAGCTGCATTCTTTTCAGTTGCTGCCTCACCTCCTGAATATCCCCAGCATTTTGTTTTTTATTAGGAAAACATTGTTCAGATAGAAAACAGTGGCAATTGAAGATGAGCGCCAGACCAGCTGAACCATGTCTTCTACTGGTCATCCATTAAGATGAAAGGCAAAAAAAGTGCGAGGTATCAAAGTTTGCTGATGATACAAAGCAAGGTGGAAAAAATAGCCAGTGCAAGAGATGATCTCACAGAGGTACAGAATTCCACAAGAGAAAACAAGGTTGTAACTAAGACACTGTGCCCTTCAGTTGGAAGATCACCAACTAGAGGACAGACGATCAGGGTAAAGGAGCTGACCATTTAGAACTCATGTCTTTTTAAATTTTTGTACATTTTTGGAATTCCTTGCCCTGGCCTGAAGGTTTGGAGATTCTCAGTGCCAAGTGCTGCTTGGTCCACAAAGATGAACACTTTGTCTCTTCTTTTGAAATAGTACCTCAAGGACTCTGATATCATCACAAAGGATCAAAGAGTGGCAATGTAGAGTTCCCTTGGTACTGCAATGAGCTGTCACACTGGACTGCATGCTTTGGTTTCCGGACCAAAATATTAGGTATTGAATACATGATCCTGCAAAACGGATACCATTGCATATCGGCTAGGAAGTATTTTCACGTGAAAATATAACAAGGAAACGCTGTCCGCTGTTACTTTCCACTTGTGCCACTTCACCACCAAATTTTTGTATCAAAGCAATCTTTGAAAGAAATCTCATGTCACATTCACACTATTCTCAAGTCCAGAATCTGTAGTCAAGGGGCCAAAAAGAGAAGTGAACTGAGACAGTATAAATTCAAGTAAGGAAAGTCAACCGCATGTGCTGTTTGACAGGAAATTAATAATTAATACTGTGGGAGCAGTGCGCCTTGGGAAGCAGGGACTGAAGACAGGAAGTGAAGTACTTCCTGAATAACACTTGAACAAACAATCGCTCAGCTGAAGGAGAGTGGACGAGCATTGGTTCCACCTTCCCGATGACCCCTTCCCACAACCCATCTGTCAGCTTGGAAAATAAAACTCTTACAAACAAACCTAGTGCCCCAAGATCCCAGACAGGCCAGCCTGCAGAGCTCCAAACATTTCATAAAACTTGCACAAAAAGCAGTTTGGAAGCCAGCCAGTTTAGGTGTTTTAGAGACTGTACTGGTTTAAATCTTTGAAATGCACAATTCAAAAGAAAGCAGACCACAGCACAGAAATGAAGGTTCCTGGAATCTTGGATTCCTGGAATTGCATGCAACTGTTTGAGATGCACCCACAGGGATTAAGAATGGAGGCAAAGATCCCGCCAAAGACAAATGTCAGCTGGATGTTTGACCACAGGCTTCATAGCCAAGTTGATGCATTTCTCACCTGATGTCAACAGATTTTCTGAACTAAAAATCCAGAGGGTTCTTTAGGGAATGGATGAATAGAGTGTTGACACAATGTGAAGAAGCTGGGATAAGAGTGGATATGGAGAGGATGTTTCCACTAGTGGGAGAGTCTAGGACCAGAGGTCATACCCTCAGAATTAAAGGACGTTCCGTTAGAAATGAGATGAGCAGGAATTTATTTTGTCAGAGGGTGGTTAATCTGTGGAATTCATTGCCACAGAAGGCTGTGGAGGACAAGTCGAATGATTTTTTTTCAAGGCAGAGACAAATAGGTTCTTGATTAGTACAGGTGTCAGGGGTGATGGGGAGAAGGCAGGAGAATGGGGTTAAGAGGGAAAGATAGATCAGCCATGATTGAATGGCGGAGTAGACATGATGGGCAGAATGGTCTAATTCGATTCTTACCACTTATGAACATGACCTCAGCAGTGACATTCCCAAGGTCAAACATCCATTTGAAGAACGGCTATAAGGCAAGGCTTTTGGAAATGCAAGTCCAACATTAGTTCATCACAGAACAAGCAAAAACGAATATGGACACCCGGGTATTATTCAGTATTTCTCAAAGCCCTGGAGCTACAGCTACGAATGAATATCAATTTAAACTAATAGAGTGATAGCTTAATGAATCGCGTACGATACAAAAGAGGATGCAATGATTTAAAGACACTGGGATTGCAAAGGTTATTACACAGGGTGTCTATTTGTGGCTGGAGGTTCCAAAATAAAACCTGGTTCCTGAAAATTGCCCTAACATTGAAAGAAAGTCTTTCCTGAACATGGGCTATCCCGCTTAAGAGAGAACTTTGCAAAATCTGGCTCGAGGTTTCAGTTGAGAGATTGAGAGATTTCAGTTGAATTGCCAACACATTGCTGGTAAATGGGATTAGTATAGATGGGCACTGATGGTCATCATAGACATGGTGATCAGTGCTGTATGATTCTAGGACAAGGCTGAATGTTTGGCAGCTACCCTCACGTCTCAATTGCAAAGTAGACAGTGATCCATCTTCACCTCCTCCCAAGGTCTCTGCGTCACAGAAGTCAGACTTTCAGACAATTCATTGCAATGCAATAGAGAAATGCCCAAGTGCTTTTGTTATAGCAAAAGAACAACACGCACCAAAACAACGCACACCAGAACTTCCCAAGCCATTCCAATACAGAACAACACTTGCATCAACTTGATAATATGAAAAATTGCCTTGTTCTATCCTGTTCAGAAAGCAGGACAAATGCAATGCAGCTAATTACCACCCTGAACACAATCAGTTGTCTTTTACAGTGTTAGTAAGTAGCCCTTGCACACCAGTAATCTCCTCATCGACAGTAACCAGAGAGTCAACTGACATCACTCAACTTTTCCTTTCCTGTTGTGAAAGTACAAATTTCCTCACTAGCAGTTAGTAAGGGAAGAACGGCCTACAGGGGAAAGTCCAAAAAATTATTTCCATTATCACCAGAATCAGAGTTTAGCAGCTTAGTACTGTAGATGCTCTTTGTTTTCAGTGCATCAGTCACTGAAAGGTAGCATGCAGGTACAGCAGACAGTGAAGAAAGCCAATGGAATGTTGGCCTTCATAACAAGAGGAGTTGAGTATAGGAGCAGAGGTCGTTCTGCAGTTGTACAGGGCCCTAGTGAGACTGCACCTGGAGTACTGTGTGCAGTTTTGGTCTCCAAATTTGAGGAAGGATATTCTTGCTATTGAGGGCGTGCAGCGTAGGTTTACTAAGTTAATTCCCGGAATGGCGGGACTGTCATATGTTGAAAGAGTGGAGCGACTAGGCTTGTACACACTGGAATTTAGATGAGAGGGGATCTTATCGAAACATATAAGATTATTAAGGGGTTGGACACGTTAGAGGCAGGAAACATGTTCCCAATGTTGGGGAGTCCAGAACAAGGGGCCACAGTTTAAGAATAAGGGGTAGGCCATTTAGAACTGAGATGAGGAAAAACTTTCTCAGTCAGAGAGTTGTGAATCTGTGGAATTCTCTGCCTCAGAAGGCAGTGGAGGCCAATTCTCTGAATGCATTCAAGAGAGAGCTAGATAGAGCTCTTAAGGATAGCGGAGTCAGGGGGTATGGGGAGAAGGCAAGAACGGGGTACCGATTGAGAATGATCATCCATGATCACACTGAATGGCGGTGCTGGCTCGAAGGGCCGAATGGCCTCCTCCTGCACCTATTGTCTATTGTCTATTGCATTGCCATTCTCCACCTTTCAGATTATTAGCAGCATAAATCTTATGCAGCTGTCAGAATAGCAGAACCACCAGACCTTGAAGGCAGTGACATGCAGCAAACCCACAGATTGTCAGATAACAATTCAACTTTGCTTCAGACACCACTGAGCAAACATTAACTGACCACAGATAGACACACAATGTTGGAGTAACTCAGCAGGACAGGCAGCATCTCTGGATAGAAGGCAGTCGAGATAGCTTCACAAAAGATAGACACAAAAAGCTGGAGTAACTCAGCGGGACAGGCTCTGGAGAGAAGGAATGGGTGACATTGCGGGTCGAGACTCTTCTTCAGACTAGATAGCTTTCTGCCCTGGGCCTCCTCCATTGTCAGGACAGAAAGCTATATAGACTACCTTCGATCCAGAAATGCTGCCTGTCCTGCTGAGTTACTCGAGAATTTTGTGTCTTTCTTCGGTTTAAATCAGCACCTGCAGTTCCTTCCTGCACATTAACTGACTACATGCAGCTCAGACTGTGTCAGAAATGCATGCCGCTGGCAGAGTCGATGCATTTCTTTCTCTCAATTTACATTAAGAACATTACTTTTGTAATTCCACAGGAAAACTACAGACATAGGAGATGCACTAACGGATCCAGTAATCCCTAGCCTGCCATCAAAAGGGAAAGTATTTGGTGCTTAATTAAGATGTTTGCAATGTGGTTCATAGATTTTTTTTCTACCCTCGCCTGCAAATTCAGTAAGTGAACAGAAAGGGAAAACAGCAAAGTTGATCTAAAAATATTAAACATTACATAAACCATCATCGAGATCTTTGCAGAGGTGCAATTTACCCTAGAGGAGCACACACAAGAAGCAAGATATCAAATTCAATAGCATGAGGATAGATAACAATAACAACCTCTTAGTACAACAGTAGGGAGTGACGCCACTATAATGAAGCTCAACAACCCATGTCGTGAACAAACTGATGTAGGCAAACGGGATATAATCATGACATCAAGTTTAAGAGCAGTGAAATCCGACAGCAATACAAAAGGTAGCGGTGCCAGAACACATACTTCTCACGGAACACTGCCAGACCAGTATCAAGCTAGGTTCTACTTTAACAGTGTATGCACCCACTCCTCCCAGACTCAACCTGAAGAAAAGCTACCGAATATTCCTCACAGTAGTGGAATCAATTCAGGACAATGGGATTTGCCATTTTGTGAGGCATATCATATCCCAAGAGTCTGATATGCTAGGTATATCCCTGGTGTGCCAGGCTTAACATCCAAACCATATGCTCTCTTTAATACCAATTATCTCGTCCTCGGAATCCACCATTACATTGGGAGAATCCCTGAATGGGCAGTGTAGGGGAAGGAAAGCATAATAGACAATAGGTGCAGGAGGAGGCCATTCAGCCCTTTGAGCCAGCACCGCCATTCAACATGATCATGGCTGACCATTCACAATCAGTACCCCGTTCCTGCCCTCTCCCCATACCCCCTGACTCCGCTATCATTAAGAGCTCTATCTAACTCTCTCTTGAAAGCATCCAGAGAATTGGCCTCCACTGCCTTCTGAGGCAGAGAATTCCACAGATTTACAACTGGGAAGAGAAGATTAAGAACACTAATCTCACAAGTGAGCAAATTTAGGTGGTTACAACAAAACACGCCATCAGTCCCAAATATGAAGCTCCAAAAAGAGTTGAATGGCACTGCCAAGGGATGCATTCATAAATAAACTAGTTTTATTTACTGCATTTCATCAAAATGCCCTGTATAGATAACAACAAATTCAGTATGTCTTACAAGCTCAGAACCAGGGCTATATTTTTCATCACCAGAATGCTATAGATCATGTTCCCTCCGCAACATCGATACAAAACTGTTAATGCATCTTAAATTGCAACAGATTTCACCATTGACGGATTGCATGAACAAGTGGGTTTTGTCCCGCTGATCTTGTGCAGGCCAATTACTAAACTTCACTCAATACATCAAAGATGCAGCCAAATGCTATTCCTAGGCAGGTGACTGATGACTTGGACATCTTTTAGATCATTCAAAGCCTCCTGGAAAAGTAGCACATCGTTGTTGAACTAAAACAGCCTCCAAAACAAAAATAGCTTACGACAAGACCTGGGCTTATTCAATCTTTGAATCAATGACCAATTGTCCAGTAGATTAAGACATATGGGATCCAAGACAAGCTAGATAATTGGATTCAAAAGTGGGTTGGCATTACGAGGCAGAAGACAGTGGTGGAGGGATGCTTTACTGTGACCAGTGGTGTACCGTAGGGATAGCTTCTGAGACCCTTGTTGTTAGTGATGCATATGAATGACAGACAAAAATGTTGTTCCTTTGGGAGGTCAATGAGTCAGAGTAGGGAAACAGGCCCTTCGGCCCAACTCTTCCATGCCAGTCAAAATGCCCCATCTAAGCTAGTCCCATTTGGCTGCATTTGTCCCATACTCCTGTAAACTTTTCCTATTCATATACTGTTGTGAAATTGCTGGGACTACTTTGTGTATCCAAGAACTACTTTGTATGGCTGTGTATATAAGTGATGGGTGTGATTGGGCGGTCACTCTGGATGCAGGTGGCCACGGAATAAACAGCCTGGAGTTAAGCTCCACCATGATAACATCTTAAACATGTGTACTCGTGGTCCTTCCAGAGTCACAACAAAGGTACAAGAAGTACCGGACCACGAAGTACAACATGGTGGCAGCGGCTTGGTGTTTCGCCTAGGGAGGGAATGAAGCATGCCCGAGCAGAAAAGGTTAAAAAGAAGAAGAAAAAAAAGCCCTGAAGGGAAACAAAACAAAAGAAAAGTTTCCAGCTCGGTACGGGACGTTTGGAGTGCATCCCGACAGGGCCAGTGTGAGTTGGTATAGTTACCTGCTCAGTAGTCGGCGCCGAGTTGCCGACGTGACGCTGCAAGCTGCTGAGGGCGGTGCGTGTAGGCCCACGTCGCGCCCCAGCACCTGTGTAGGCCCGAGATTAGAAGCCTGCGACTGCTTCGCGGGGGAGAGACCGGGAGACCCGACACACACACGGAGATGTGCGGTGACCGGGGAAGACCGGGAGACCCGACACACACGGAGATGTGCGGTGACCGGGGAAGACCGACACCCATGGAGGTGTGCGGCAACTGTAGGAGACCGGGAGACCCGGCACACACGGAGATGTGCGGTGACCGGGGAAGACCGACACCCATGGAGGTGTGCGGCGACCGGGAGAGCCCCGGAGGAGACCGACACCCACGGAGGTGTGCGGCGACCGGGAGACCCGACACCCACGGAGGTGTGCGGTGACCGGGAGACCCGACACCCACGGAGGTGCGCGGTGACCGGGGAAGACCGACACCCACAGAGGTGTGCGGCGACCGGTAAGACCGACACCCACGGAGGTGTGCGGCGACCGGGGGAGGCTGACACCCACGGAGGTGTGCGGCGACCGGGAGAGCCCTGGAGGAGACCGACACCCACGGAGGTGTGCGGCAACCGGGAGAGCCCCGGAGGAGACCGACACCCACGGAGATGTGCGGCGACCGGAGGGGGTCGGCGACCCGAGGGACCGACCACCCGCGGAGGTGCAGCGGCCAGTAAGGCCGAGGCACTGCGTACTTACCCAGGCGCGTCGACCATAGAGTCGGGAGGCCCTGGGCCCGAGGCAGCGGCAGCGCGTTCGAATTTGAGCGGCAACTGCCGGGAGCACCTGTGGGCGGAGCCGGGGAGCACCTGTGGGCGGGGCCAGCGGCAGCGCGTTCGAAAAGTTGAACGGCAGCTGCCGGGGAGCACTTGTGGGCGGGGCCAGCGCACCGCGATTACAGCAGTGCCAGCCCAGCAGTGAGAGCCCAGCAGTGCCAGCCCAGCAGTGAGAGCCCAGCAGTGCCAACCCAGCAGTGGGAGCCCAGCAGTGCCAGTTCAGCAGTGAGAGCCCAGCAGTGCCAACCCAGCAGTGGGAGCCCAGCAGTGCCAGTTCAGCAGTGAGAGCCCAGCAGTGCCAACCCAGCAGTGCCAGCCCAGCAGTGCCAGCCCAGCAGTGGGAGCCCAGCAATGACAACCCAGCAGTGGGAGCCCAGCAGTGCCAGCCCGTCAGTGGGAGCCCAGCAGTGCCAACCAGCAGTGGGAGCCCAGCAGTGGGAGCCCAGCAGTGCCAACCCAGCAGTGGGAGCCCAGCAGTGCCAGCCCAGCAGTGGGAGGCCAGCAGTGGCAGGCAAATCATGGTGGTGGAGCATCTAGAGCCGACACTACGTTTGATCTACACAGCACGTCTTCTTGAGGGGAAGATATGGAACAAAATGAATATTTTGTGTTTAATGACCTGTGTAGTGATCTGTGTACTGAAAGCTTAATGTATTATATTTGATGCTTTTGTATATATGTATATATCTGTGGAGTGACCACACGGAGTGAGTGACCGCACAGGGTGAGTGACCGCACGGAGTGAGTGACCGCACGGAGTGAGTGACCGCACGGAGTGAGTGACCGCACGGAGTGAGTGACCGCACAGGGTGAGTGACCGCACGGAGTGAGTGACCGCACGGAGTGAGTGACCGCACGGAGTGAGTGACCACACGGAGCGAGTGACCACACGGAGCGAGTGACCACACGGAGCGAGTGACCACACGGAGCGAGTGACCACACGGAGCGAGTGACCACACGGAGATGAGTGACCACCCGGCGTTGAGTGAAATTCCACAGAGGAGTGACCACCATGATGGCGAAAAAAGCAATTGTGTTTAATTGTGTTTAGTTGTGCTATTGGTTTTGTTTGCAAAAAGCAATGGTGTTTTGGTTTTGTTTGTTAAATATATTTTAGCCCTCGAATGGTAAAGAAAACAATTTTATATAAGACAAGGGGGATGTTGTAATATATAAGACAAGGGGGATGTTGTGATATTGCTGGGACTACTTTGTGTATCCAAGAACTACTTTGTATGGCTGTGTATATAAGTGATGGGTGTGATTAGGCGGTCACTCTGGATGCAGGTGGCCACGGAATAAACAGCCTGGAGTTGAGCTCCAGCAATGTAACCTTTTATACACGTGTACTTGTCGTCCTTCCAGAGTCACTAAAGGTACAACAGGTACCGGACCATGAAGTACAACATATACCTGTCCAAGTGTCTTTTAAATGATGTTGTAGTACTTGCCTCAACTACCTCCTTTGGCAGATAGACACAAAAGGCTGGAGTAACTCAGCGGGACAGGCAGCATCTCTCGAGAGGAATAGGTGACATTTCGGGTCGAGAACCATCCTCAGTCTGAAGAAGGATCTCGACCCGAAACGACACATATTCCTTCACTCCAAAGATGCTGCCTGTCCCGCTGAGTTACTCCAGCTTTTTGTGTCTATCTTTGGTTTAAACCAGCGTCTGCAATTCCTTCTTACACCTCCTCTGGCATCTCATTCCATAAACCCACAACTTTCAGAGTAAAAAGTTGCCCCTCAGGTTCCTGTTAAATCTTGCCCGTCTCACCTTAAACCTTTGTCCTCAGGTTCTTAATTCCCCTAATTGTGTAAAATACTCTGTACATTCACCCTATCAATTCTATGAGGAGAGAGTGGACAAATTTGGATTGTTTTTCTGGAGTGTCGAAGATTGAGGTGGACTTGATAAGGGCCTGTCCCACTTAAGTGATTTTAAGGCGACTGCCAACGACTAGGCTGTCGCCGAACGTTCGGCGGGGTGTCGCGGGCATGATCGTGAGGAGTCTTCAATGAATCGTAGTGGATCTCGGCGCCTCGCGGAAAAAAAATCCAGATAGAAATTTCTCGGCGACAGCTGGCTTGTCGCCAGGTATTGTAGCTTATTACAGGTGCTGACGCATGCTGTCCCCAGGTTTGCCAGGTTGTCACAGATCCATTTAGAAGCACATAATATTAAATTAAGAAAAGGCATTTGAAGATACCAGAAGATAGTTTTGTTTAACCAATTTATTTACCGTCAGACATTTGACGGGTAGATTGGAGGTGACAGTTTGACGATCAGGTAAGCATGGGAGTTTTGCGATGCTTCCGAAGACGGTGTAATCTCTCAGCCAGGTGCTAGTTTCACATAAAAGTTACTTGTATTGACCTGACTCGGCATTGTCGTGGTCATTGTCGTCGGGTAAAAGAAAATTTCGGCGATCTGCTACGACTTTGACAGTCGCCGGCAGTCGCCTTAAAAATCGCATAACTGGAACAGGCCCCATAGAAATATACAAAATTATGAGAAGCATAGAAAAGGTAGACAGATAACAACCTTTAACCCTGGCTGGAAATATCGTAGACGCGAGGGTATACTTCAAGGTCAGAGGTGAAAAGTTTAAAAGGAGATGTGCAGGACAAGGTTTTTTCTAATTTAGTGGTGGGTGCCTGGAACACATTGCCCGATGAGGCAATGAAAGCCGACACAATAAAGGCATTTAACAGGCATTTAGAGTGGTAATTGAATATGCAGGTAGTAGAAGGATGTGGATCACATACACGCAGAAGGGATTCACTTACTTTGGTATTATGTTTGGCACTGTACTGACCCACGTTCTATGTTCTCCTAATCCAGGAAAATTTGATTAGTGTAGATGGACAAAATGGGCTCATTTCTGTCTTGTACAACTCTTATGATGCATGGAGTCACCACTCCATCGTTGTTGACAGTCTTTGCATTGCCACAGAGCATAACAACTTGAGGTCAGACAGCACTTAATGAGTTGCCAGATTTCGATCTAAATGAACAGCACAAACTCAATTTTAGCAAAACCCATTTGTGAAACCAGGACAAACCACATACTTAAATGACATTTCAGGACGCCAAAGAGTCAAATATCAGTAACACCCCATGTTTTGAGGGGTAACATTAGCCCATCCTCAGTTAATACAGCACAGACCAAGTATCACAGCCATATCAACACCACTAAACCTTGCAAAATCCAAGTGGGAAAAACAACTAATCTTAGCACTTTTTACTTGTGACTGAATATGCCTCTGAAGAGGCTCAAGTCACAGTAAGAATATTGACACTGCCTTAAATGATACATGCAAGAATGTAACACGCTGCCAAAATACACATTGCTACACATTGTACACAGGCTACCTGTCATTAGCATCGGGAGGAGAAGCTGGTTCCAGTGACTGGCAACTCACCAGATGATCACCATCACAACATAGGCATTATTCAGCACACGTCTATTGAGTCTGTGCCGACCAGCGATTCCCACACATTAACACTATCCTACACACACTAGGGACAATTTATAACTTTTTTTTGCCAAAGCCAATTAACCTACAAACTTGTACGTCTTTGGAGTGTGGGAGGAAACCGAAGATCTCGGAGAAAATCCGTGCAGGTCACGGGGAGAACGTATAAACTCTGCAGACAGCACCTGCAGTCCGGATTGAACCCGGGTCTCTGGTGCTGTGGGGCAGCAACTCTACCGCCGTGCCACTATGCTACCCTCTCTCTCATTGACAAACAACTTTGAACACTGCCGAAGTCACTGGATTCAAATAATGAGCGAAACTAGGCCACAAGACTATTGAGTGGAACTGGCGAGGAATTACTTCCGTCGAAAGGTTCACACAGAGCTCCACCTATCAACATTAGGTGATGCAATTTCCCAATAAAATCCTTTGGCCACCACAAACCAACTACTTAATGAAGCCAAAGAAACAAAAGAAAACATCAAGTCTTTGAATATCCTGCAGCCTCTTACAAGCTTTGACAAAACCAACATCAGAAACAGTGGATGAGCCAGCAAGGCAATACAATATTGAGGTTTAACATTGGTGTTATCTTGCTATTACCGATTTACTGTTCCAGGTACATGCATAAACCACACACTTTGGTGTGCAACAGTCTTAATTTCCACCCAACCCACATCCTAAGCAGAAACTGCATTTGGGAAGTGGCTAACACGGGGCAGTCACTGTGTAGGAAGGAACTGCAGATGCTGGTTTACACTGAAGATAGAAACTCAGTGGGACAGGCAATATCTCTGGAGAGAATGGATGGGTGACATTGAGTCGAGACCCTTCTTCAGACCTGTCCCGCTGATTTACTCCAGCATTACAGTGCAGTCACTTATCTTCCACACTGTGCCTGAAAATCGAGCCTTTTCTTCAGAAGAGGAGAACGGCCCCCACAGAAAGGGGAAAGGCCCACTAACCAACATAGAGCACATGCCAAAGATGGCACCAGGATTTGATCAGAGGCCAGGTTTGGCAGTCGTAAAGACCTTGCCATTGCAGCAGGCCAGTTGGGAGGTGGATCAAGGGCAAGGTGGACAAGTCTCATGACAAGTACTTAGATTTGCTCAAGGGGGAGCAAGCACACACAAACCACACAGTTAAGTGCAAAGTGTTTAATGTACAAACTGTTCATTGTTTAATTGTTTAACTTTATTAGCACTGATTCACCACAAAATAAGGCCAAGATTTAAAGAGACCAAGTCTCCAAGACGAGGAAGCAGTGGAGAAAGTTAACATGAACATGAGTAGACTGTTCAGGCCTTTGGTCTTAGTTTGCCACAACTTTCCTGCATTAATCCAATTTAGTGCCAGAATTTCAAACCTACAGACAGGATAGATGGCTAAAAAAACACAGGAAATAAAAACGGGAATAGACCAGTGTTTTGAACCCATTCTGCAATTGCAGGTTAGGTTAATTCTGATCACGTGTACTGAGGTACAGTGAAAAGTGTTATTTTGCATGCCATATAATCAAATCAGATATTATACATGAATACAATCAATCCAAACTCAAGTACAATAGGCAGAGCAAAAGAAAAGCCAAGTTCAGAATATAGTTCTCAGCATTATATTTCGCTAGTTCCAGAGACAAAGTCCAATGTTCATAATGAGGTAGAGGGGAAATCAGACTGTACCCCAAATTAAGGAAGGATCGCTCAGTAGCCTGGAAACAGAGGGGAAGAAGCTATTCCCGAGCCTGGTGGTGTGTGCTTTCAATCTTCTGCATCTTCTGCCCAACAGGACATGGGAGAAGTAATGGCCGGGATATGAAAGGCGTTTGTTTATGTTGGCTGCTCTCCCGAGCCAGCATGAAGTGTGGATGGAGTCAATGGTGGGGAGCCTGGTCTGTGAGATGGATTGGGTTATATCCACAACAATATGGCGACTGATCCAATTTTCTTGTTCACTTTTCCCAGAACATTTTCTATCTGATGAATATATTATATAACTTGTATCTTCTTATGAGACAGGAACCCATTTGGGACATCAAGTCTATGCCATCTGTGGAACATCATATTTCACTTGGGCATCTTACAACCCAGTGGTATAAACATTGATTTATCTCATTTCTGCTTGCTTCCCCCCCCCCCCCCCCCCCCCTTCTTCCCCCACCCTAGTTGTCCTACAAGTTCCACTGTTCGCACCCTTGTATCCCTTCATGATAAGCTCTTCCCCAGCCAACAATGTGCCATCATGTGCTCCACCCTTCTTTGGTCATCTGTTGCCAGCCCTTTTCTTATCTCCAGTTTCCTCCCATCTACTTTCAGTCTGAAGGAGGGTCCCGACCCAAAACATCACCCATCCTTTTCTCCAGAAATGCTGGCTGACCCGCTGAGTTAGTCCAGCACCTTGTGTCTATCCACCAGTGATGATTTACATTAGGCAATACCCCATGAACTGGCAAGTCTTTGAGATATGGGAAGAAACTGCAGCAACCAGGGAAACCCACACGGCTGCAGTGTATGGACCTTCCAACACCACATATGAGGTTAGGCCTGATATCTGGTTACTGGAGCAGGCAGCAACTCAAAACTGCTGCACCACTCTGTTACACAAAATCCATCCATCTCACTGTTGAATAAATTCAAAGATTTTGTCTCCACTGATTCTGGGGCAAGGAATACCAAAGACTTGCAATCCATTGCAATAAACTCTTCCTCGTCTCAGAGGCGTAAATGGTCGCCCCTTTACTCTAAAGCAACCCCTTCTGGTCCATGAGAAAAAGCATCCTCCAAGCATTTCTCCTGTCCACCACCACCACCCCCCCCCCCCCCCCCCCCCATAAGAATCTTACATTTCAATAGTCACCTGTGAAGTTTTTGAAATGGACAGTTCTTATTTACTGACACATTCGGCTTAAGAACACCTCATTTCCATTTGTATCAAAGCACATTTTGGTCAGAGAGAAAAATAAAATCAGTGTCTGTGTGCGTGCATTTTACACTAAAAATACAAACAAACAATGAAGCGGATAAGCAAGCCCAGTAGGAGTACTTTTCTGATTGAGTTAGACTGCCATTACCTTGGCAACCTCACAAACTCATTACTTCCACTGTGAAAGAACAAATTCTTGGCATACTAGCAGCCACTGAGAGGAGAGTGATTAAAAGGAATAAATTTAATCCAAGGCCATACAAACAGATAGCTTTATACATCAGTGCAAGTCAAATTAAAAGCTACACTGCAGAGATGTGGTGGAGGATATATTGATAGCTTTAGTAACTCTTTCTCTGCCCAACACACCGCTCTGGTTGGGTTAGTACATTGGACTGGTAAAGGGGAGCAACCCGACAAGGTCAGCCCACACCGTGTCCAGATTGCTGCACACTTGGCAAAATTTGGGCATCTGACCAGGTCGCAAGCAAGGCCTGCACAGGAAAACAATTTACTTCACCTGTTTTTTCCTTCTAAAGCCCACAATAACTGCTCTTGGCAACCACACACATGCTTCTATTTACCAATCACAGAAACCCATGTGATCTTTCAAAACAAAGTTTAGTTAATTTTAGATATACAACACAGACAAAGACCCTTCGGGCCACCGAGTCCACGCCGACCAGCGACCCCTTCCAACACTAGCACTATCCTTCCGACACACTAGGGACAATTACCAAGTCAGTTAGTCTACAAACCTGTACATCTTTGGAGAGTGGAAGGAAACCAGAGCACCCGGGAAAAACCCACGCAGGTCACGGGGTGAACATACAAACTCCATACAGACAGCACCCATAATCAGAATCGAACCGGGTCTCTGGCTCTCTGAGGCAGCAATTCCACTGCTGCGCCACCGTGCCGAAGATGTGGAAGAGCACAATATTGTAAGACAACCAAACCTCACTGTGCATCATCCAACAGCTTCCACCAGTCATACAGAAACAAGAGTGGATGGTCATGTTGACCCGTATTTTTTAAAAATAGCAGCAAAACAAGATGCTGTGTTGTGTCCAAGTCCAGTACAACATAACTCATTCCTTCAGGATAATCCCTTTTATCTATTGCAAAAATTAATCGCAAGGCTTAACTATTGAAAAAATAGATTAAAAACTAACTTGTACATAAATCATGAACGAGCAACTCAAATTGTGGATTATTCTGGGACTGACCACCAGGCAGAAACAAAAATGTAAAAGAAGTGAGGTAGTTCTAGTTTAAAAAAAGGGTAGAAATTAGTGAATTAACAAGAAATTATCTTGTCTCACCAAGTAGCCAAGTTTGGGTGGAGATGAGAAATAGCTGGGGAAAGAAATCAGTGGTGCTATGCCACGCCAACAGTAGGACAAGTTATAAATCAAGAAATAATTGTAAGAAAAGTAATGCAATGATTAGAAAGTAATCTCATGGATGAATTCACATTGTTCTCAGAAACTGCTGAATACAACAAGATGTGAAACTAAGCAAGGACCAATAAATTGTAGACTTGATCATATATAATGAAGCATCAAAACTGATGATCTCAGAGTGAAGGATGCCCTGGGGAAGAATAATAACAATATGGCAGAATCTCCCATCTGGCTTGAGTCAGAAATAAAAGCAATTGCAGAGATGGCAAAGAAATTGATAAAATAGATTAAAAAGGTGGAATGCAGACATTTAAGGAAATATTCCATAACCATAGATTCCATTTGAACATAGACGCAACAGGTCAAATACATAATTAATTGAAAGAGAACACGTACAATGAAAGACAGGAAAACATTTCAAAACTAAGAGTGACTAAAAGATAAAGATAAGAGAAAAATATGGATTATGCGAGTCAACTATTAAGACACACAAAAACAGACAGTGACTGTTCCCACAAGTATATAAAAAGAGTGACTAAAGTAAACATTCATTCCTTGGAGGCTGAAACAGGGATTAATATGGGAAATCAGGAAATGGCAGACTTTCAAATATTTTGATTTTCTCTTGATGATAAAAGCATCCAAATATGGGCAGAAAATCTGGGAGCAAAATGGAGAGAGGAACTTTCTATCAGAGAAAAGCCCCAAGCAAACTAATTGAACTATAGGCTGACATTAGCTGGATTACATAGGTGACATGGGTAATAGATGCATTGGTTATAATAATCCAACATTTTTCTGTTCTGGAAATGTCCCAATAAACTGCGAAACAACAAATCTAACCCCACTATAAGAAAGTAAAGAGATAGAGAGCCAGGAACATTAGGCCTTACATCTGTCATTGAGAAAATACTGGAATTTATTATTAAGGAAGCATCAGCAAAACATTTAGAAAATCATAATAAAACCACAGGTAGACACAATATGCTGGAGTAACTCAGCGGGACAGGCAGCATCAATGGAGAGAAGGAGTGGGTGACGTTTCGGGTCGAGACCCTTCTTCAGACTGATGCCAGGGGAGTGGGCGGGACAGAGATAGAATGTAGTCAGAGATAGTAAGACTGGTGGGAGAACTGGGAAGGGGGAGGGGATGGAGAGAGAGGGAAAGCAAGGGCTATTTGAGGTTAGAGATCAATGTTCATACCGCTGGGGTGTAAGCTACCCAAGCGAAATATGAGGTGCTGTTCCTCCAATTTGCACTGAGCCTCACTCTGACAATGGAGAAGGCCCAGGACAGAAAGGTCAGATTGGGAATGGGAGGGGGAGTTAAAGTGCTGAGCAGCCGGGAGATCTGGTAGGTTCAGGTGGACTGAGCGGAGGTGTTCAGCGAAATGATCACCGAGCCTGGAACAGCGGATACAGTAGATGAGGTTGGAGAAGGTGCAAGTGAACCTCTGCTTCACCTGGAAAGACTGTCGGGGTCCTTAGATGGAGTAGAGGGGGGAGGTAAAGTTACAGGTGTTGCATCTCCTGTGGTTGCAGGGGAATGTACCTGGGGAGGAGGTGGTTTATGTGGAAAGGGACGAGTTGACCAGGGAGTTGAAGAGACGAAGAGCGTGTGAGGTAGCTTGGACATAGGTAGGGTGAGATTGGACCAGTGGGGATAGGATGGAGTCGAGAAATTAATTTGGTGGGACATGAACAAGCAGAAACAATGGGTCTGCCAGGACAGTTCTGTTTGTGGATTTTGGGGAGAAGGTAAAAATTGTCCCTAGTGGGTGTAGGATAGTGTTAATGTATGGGGATCACTGGGCGGCACGGACTTGGTGGGCCGAAAAGGCCTGTTTCCGGCTGTATATATATGATATGATATGATATGATAAAATCGGGCCATGCGGGGCTGGGGAATGATAAGGTCGGAAGCTTTAAAGGGCAGAGAACCGGAAGTAATGAAATCAGAAATGGTGTGTGATAATAAGGTCTAGTGCTCGTCAGTGAGGTCATGGTCCAAGGATAAGTAGGAGGTTACAATAAGTAAGGATTCGGGGGGGGGGGGGGGAGGAAGAGGTTAGAGTAAATATTCTTTCCAACACATAATAAAACCATGTTGACTCTAATTCTGTGGAAGGAAAACAGCTTTTGACAATTTTAAAATATATATATTTGAGAACATAACAGAGCTGTAGATATTCTGCATTTATTTCATTCAACAAGGTGTCATGGAGTAATAAAAATGAACTGTAGTGCTGTTTTAACCCAAAGATTGACAAAATGCTGGAGTAACTCAGCGGGTCAGCCAGCATCTTTGGAGAAAATGGATAAGTCTTGAAGTTTGCTGAGCATACCAAAGTAGGTGGGAAAGCAAGTTGTGAAGGTGTCAATGAGGCTGCAAGCAGACAGTCGGCGATGGTGGGGAAAAACTGGCAAAAGCTGTACAACGAGAGGAGGACAGAAGGCAAGGAAGAATTTCTTTGATGGCTGTAAATCTTTGGAATTCTCTCTACTGTGCTGAATATTTAAGTGACATTGAACAATAAGAAAGCCAAGGATTGTTGGGAAAGGAACAATGAGAATTGGGTGAGAGAATGGGCAGGAGGGCATGATTGAAGCCAAGATTAAACAACCATGATGTTAAAAAATGGCAGAGCAGACTTGATGGGTTACATGGACTGGTCCAGTATATTAGACAGTGGATACAAATGAGACTACAGTGTATTCAAATTGTGAGATTTACTTGCTCTTATATTTAATGCATTAAACAAAGGGTATACGACCTCCCTTTTTATCAAAGAGTAGGAGAGCTTACAGTAATCTATGGAAGCAAAAGGTGTACATTGACATCTTGGTTCAAGACCCTGCATCATGACTAAAGGGAATGCATAGAGATTGGTAGGTGAAAGAAACACCATTTGGCATGTGGCATCTTTTTTTAAAATACATAACAATTTCTATGTACGTAATGCAAAGTAAAATACTTGAAGATGCTCCATCTGATACATAAAGAATTAAAGTCAGATCATTAATGTTAGGTTAAAGGGCTAGATTTGGAAGACCATCTTAAAAGATAAAGATACAGAGATGTATAGGGAAACAGAATTCCAAAACGTAGGGCCAAGGTAATTTTAAAAAACAATTGTCGGTCGTACAGCAATATTGAGGTGCACCAAAGGCCTGAACTGTGGGGCACAAATTCATAAAAATTAAAAGATATGGAAGGATAAAGCCATTTATATAATAAAATTTCCAGTCTAAGTTGGCAGTAGATTGGATCAAGATCTCTGATAATACCACACTACCAAGAAAGGTTTAAAGGGATATGTGCCAAACATGGGCAGGTGGATCTAGTGTAGATTGAGCAGCTTCGTCTACATGGGCAAGTTGGGCCAAATTGCCCATTTCTGTGTTCTATGACTCGATGAACACCACAATGAGTCAATGACAGAAGAATAGCCTTTTTCATATCTTGGAATGAAGCCGAGACATGTAGTTGTGCCCCCAGGGGGCGCCACACGATGGCTGCCTCGCCAACGGTCTGTCTTCGTCTTTTTCATTTGTGTTTTTAGTTTGTTGTAAAATGTATGTTTTAGCCGATCTTTAGTTTTTGTATTTGTGGGGGGCGGTGGGGGAAACTTTTTTTCTCAGTTTCCTCGACTTTTTCCGTGTCGTATCTCCGTCCGCACTGTGGCCTAACATCGTGGAGTTGGCGGCCTCATGTTTGGGACTTCTAGAGCTCCAAAACCGCGGAGCCTGCGGACTTTAACATCTTGGAGCGGGCGATCCCTTTACCACGGGTCGGCCTTTGGTGCTCCAACCTGTGGTCGCTGTAACATCGCGAAGCTCGTGGTCCCTGGTTAGGGACTGATTTCGGGAACTCCAAGCCGCAAAATTTTGTCCGTTTCGATGCGGGAGCTTAGACCACCCCGACGTGGGAGCTCGATTGTCGGCTGCGGATGGTTCGATTCCCCGACCGTGGGAGGAAAGAAGATAAGACTTTATTGCCTTCCATCATTGTGGGGAATGTGGAGGAGCCACTGTGGTGGATGTTTATGTCAAATTTTTATGTAGCTGTGTATCTTGTTGCTTTTTTTGGTATGACTGTATGGCAAACCAAATTCCTCGCATGTTGCAAAACATACTTGGCTAACAAATTATGATTATGATTAGTTTTAACATGTCCAATTCCGAAATTCATTTGCTCATGGCTGCCTGCCTAATAAACTCAATTTAATTATTTACTCTGCCAAGGATAAGGTTCCAATTTTCAATTTCCAAGCACATTGCTTCATGTCCAAAGCACCAGGTTCCATTTTGGACAATTTGAAACCACTGTTCAAGCTTTTTGTGCACCCCAATATTTATTGACAACTTGTGCAATCTTACTGTGCCCTTATATTGAGGATATGACATGCCATACTTTGTAAGGTAGAATTAGAAATCAGGACGATAAGTGATATTTGACTATCAAATTTCCTGACAAATGTTTTTGTTTGAAGTTTTGCCGTCAAAGTGGAGATATTAATCCAGAAGTCAAAGCTCCTCCCCCTTACCATCTCCATCACCTCCACTGCCACAAACAATATCACAAGGTTAGACGTAGAGTGAAGCTCCTTCCACCCTATTCAACAATGCTTTTCAGGACTAACCTCACAGTATCTCCTTTTGCATTTTTACCACTTGTAGGCCTCCTCCTAATCAAATCTGCCATCTTCTGCTGAAAGGATAATGATAATTTGTCCACAGAAGGTTTCAAGCCACCTAGAACTGAAATGATTGTGCAGGAATTCTACCCCTAGTAAAGAAGGCTTTCACTTCACTAGGCTATATATTATTTTAGATTAATAGCAGAATCAAACCAAGTCCTAGATTGCATCATTTCCTTAAAAATTGCAGAGTGGACATTAAACAAACCTGAATGTAGGATTACCACAAAAAAAACACTTGTGCTTTTCAAGATTATAAAATAATATCCTGATCTCTTAAATTTACACTGTTTTGGCCCTTGAACATTAAAAAAAAACCTCTACATTACCTAAAGCTGTAACACTATATTCCACTGCCTGTCCCGCTGAGGTACTTACTCCAGCATTTATTGTCTACCTTCAATTTAAACCAGCATCTGCAGTTCTTTCCTACACTGTATTCCACACTCTGTTTCCTTTCTCTTTTTGCATTACCTTTGTACTCATGCACATAATTGTTTGGTGCACTGCATTGTTTGTTTGTTTTTATCTATTGAACTTCCTTTTGTTGTTTATTATAGTGCCAACTGAGCATCATGTTTAACTGCTTGAATAAATGGAGCGCGTGGGCCGACCAGTGCTTGGAGTTTGAATAATGGCGCCAAGCTTATGGCGCCCACATGTGCAATATATGCAAAATGGAATTCACTGTGCAGTTGCACATGGGACAAGTAAAGCACTATTAAACCATCTGTTGTGCTGCTGCAAGTAAGAATTTAATTGCTCTATTTTGGGACATATGACAATAAAACACTCTCGACTCTCTCTTGGCTCGTGATGTATCTCGGTACACGTGACAATAATGAACCAATATGACTCAATGGGATGGCAAGAGGGAAATGGTTAAAAGAAAATTGTCATGATTTTGTCTCTAGGAAACAAGATCAGACCCATCCACATTTCCATCCCCACCCCCTCACCCCAATCCAGCGGCTTTTCAACAGGCTGCTGGCATTCAGTGTCATCCATGCCCAGAGCTGGTGCAGTCACATGCCTCGTCATGTTTCTATGGTGACCAGATGAGCAAGCAGCTCGTTTCCAGACTGTTGACGTCATGTTTGGCTGGTCTGAGACATCATCCTTTTCAATTTCAATCCTCTTCCTCTCCCCCCCATTGATGGCATCACAGCCTCCACTCAACATGGCTCATATTTGTACCAGAGCCAACATGGTTCTGATGAAACGCAGTTCCTTTTTCCATGGATATTGCCTGATCTGCTGAGGATTTTCACAATTCTCCATTTTCATTAGCAACCTCCCTTCTGTCACATTACACAGTATACAAAGCCAGTGAGCAAGTCCTCCACCAGCCTATTCCCCAAAGTAACTCCGTTTGCAAGTATATTAGTATTACTAAATTCTTAGACAACTGCAAACTGATGTCAGGGACAAAGCTTATAAGGGACAATTGGAAGTTGTGTCAACTATTTTGAATTGAAGAATGAATGGAGCAGCAGATTTGAAAGAGGTTCTTAGGAGGACCATGTGATGAATTCGGATTAGATCAATGTTGTCTTTTCACCTCTAGATTCTATCAGCTCACTCAGATAACTAAAGTGTTCATGTACTAATGTTAAGTTGATAGCCCATAGATTTATCATAATATGCATATTAAAATGGAACTTTAAAAAAAGGTTCAAAACACTGCAGGTCAGGCATCTGGGGAAAGAGGAACAAAGTTAACATTTCATGTCACACAGTTCATCAGAATGACAGAAGCTACCCAATTGTAAGTTCTAGCACTTGTTTTCATGTAGGGATTTCCAGTATCTGCGGTATTTTTGAAAAGAATTGTCATTTAAAATGGAACGCCCATCAGATATTGCAGGGAGAGGGGAGGTAGGAGGGGAGAGAAATTATAAAGCCTTCACATCCAGCACAGTTGGAGGTGCTTGGTGGATACAGGGCAGAGAAAGGAGGGGACATGTGGTCATGCTGGCTCTTTATCCAATCAGCACCATTCTCCTGCACTGCACCATAGCACTGCAGTTATCTCCTTTTCACGTAAATATCCTATTTTCTTTTAGAAGTTATTAAATCATTTCATTCTATTCCCGCACACCCTTTCTCCCAGCCTCTCCTCAGGGGAGTTTTCCAGATTCTGCTGCGTGGATCTTTCGGTAATCATTTGAAATCTATTTCTCTAGTTATCATCTTTTCAGCTCGTAATAACAGCTAGTCTTAGCAATATTTACAGTTACTACATTTTTTAAACTCTAGCTGGTATTGCAATCTTATCGTGTCTAAAAGTCAAAGCAATTGTGATGGAACCATAGCTTGAGCTTTACTATGTACTCTGACATAATAAAGCTCAATAAATTATAAAGACATAAATTAAAACCTAGAGCAATCGAGATTTGCTGGTGCTTGCGTTTGGTCACAACATGAATTAAGTCATGTATCAGTTCAGTTGGTTTTGTTCAAGTTTTCACTGTCATTGGTGTTAACTTTCAGTTTTGATGCCTCAAATAGGATCCTATTCACTTCCCAAACGGGAACTGAATGACCCTGAAGTGTTTCCCTAATGGAGTAAAGAGTTCTGTTTCTTGCTCCTTTTTACCTCTCGCACCAAGAGGCAACTGCGGTGGTCTTCCAAAAAGAGATGCCGCATTACACTCTAATCTCCAAAAATTGTACTTTTAAACATAGTACTCATAATTACACAGTACTCAGTAGAGTACTGTGGTCAATATATGAAAGCAAAAGCTCTTTCAGAAAGGTGAAAAGCAAAAATAAAGTTGCTCAAAATCTGAAAATAAAAAATCAGAAAATGCAAGGAGCGCTCAGCCGATCAGGCTGTATTTATGGAGAGTGAAACAGAATTAACATTTCAGGTCAACATTAAATGTCTTTCCACAGATGCCGCCAGACTTGCTGAGTGTTTCCTACATTTTCTATTTCAATTACTTTCATAAAGGTGCTCCGGAAATACAAATAACACTGTCGTCCTTTGCAATGAAGGAACTCATTCACCTCTCCCTTGTAATTGATCAGAGGGAAGAAGGGCGGTTTCATTTATCACGTATTTCAATCAATCCAACAACCCCTTGCCTTTATGATGATGCCAGGAAAAGATGTTTATGATATCTTGCAACATAGATGTGGGGTACCCAAAAAAGAGGAAGTAGAAAAATTGCTTTTACTCTACATTTTGGGAAATTCCAATTGAAGATTAGTGCAAATAACCGTCAACTTTAAGCTTTATACATGCTAAGGATAGAATAAGAAAATAACTGCAGATGCTGGTACAAATCGAAGGTATTTATTCACAAAATGCTGGAGTAACTCAGCAGGTCAGGCAGCATCTCGGGAGAGAAGGAATGGGTGATGTTTCGGGTCGAGACCCTTCTTCAGTCTGGTGACGGTGGCGCAGCGGTAGAGTTGCTGCTTTACAGCGAATGCAGCGCCGGAGACTCAGGTTCGATCCTGACTACGGGTGCTGCACTGTAAGGAGTTTGTACGTTCTCCCCGTGACCTGCGTGGGTTTTCTCCGAGATCTTCGGTTTCCTCCCACACTCCAAAGACGTACAGGTATGTAGGTTAATTGGCTGGGTAAATGTAAAAATTGTCCCTAGTGGGTGTAGGATAGTGTTAATGTACGGGGATCACTGGGCGGCACGGACTTGGAGGGCCGAAAAGGCCTGTTTCCGGCTGTATATATATGATATGATATGATAATATTATTTCCATTTAAGGAAGATAACAATGGGTGCTTAAATTTAAAAAAATGAAGTGAAATTGCCATAATATAATTATCCTTCAATGTTAAATATAACAGTACACTGAAATCCCAGTCATTTAATTTAGAGATACAGCGTGCAAACAGGCCCTTTGGGCCACCGGGTCCGCACCAACCAGCAGTCACCCTGTAAACTAGCACCAGTACTACACACTCGGCACACAGCCAACTGAACTTGGCTTCAGTTCAAGCCAACTGAACTACAAACCTGCACTTCTTTGGAGCGTGGGAGGAAACCGGAGCACGCAGAAAAAACCCATGGAGTTTTCACATGTGGAATGTACAAACTCATACAGACAACACCCATAGTCAGGATCAAACCCAGGTCGCTGGCACTGTAGGGTAGCAACTCTGCCACTGCACCGTCTTGGCACAGTAGCAAATTGACAATCACAAAAGGTGATCCTGGACTAAAGAGGTCAAAGATGCTTTACATGACTAAAGAACCACAGTAATGCAAGTCTGGTGCATTAATCAATTAGATTACAGCTGATCCTAACACTAATTCTATTTTTCTTCCATTTTTGCCATATCTATAACACAGTGGGCAACTGCCAACCCCAGCACTCTCAGTATTGATGGTTTCACTTTACCATTATTCAGTGTTTCAGGCCAGGAGAGCTCCAGATTTCTACTATCTTTTGAGTAATAATAATAATAATAATAATAATGCATTACATTTATATAGCGCTTTTCATATACTCAAAGACGCTTTACAGGGATTTAGAGAACATAGGGAAGTGAATAAATAGATAAATAAGTAAACGAACAGAGAAAGGAGACAGAAGGTGAGGTGACCTTCAGTGGTTGAAGGCAGTACTGAACAGGTGAGACTTCAGTGATGTTTTGAATGTGGTGAGTGTGGAGGAGTCTCTGACGGTTTGGGGTAGAGCTTCTTTAATATCACTCCTGAATAGCCTATTTTTACTTTTAATAAACCCTCTATTTCTGGATTCCCATAGTGAACACAAATTAATTTCCCTAAATAATATTTTAATTTTGAACAAAGCAATCAAATCATCCCCCATCTTCTACCTTCAAGGGAATACAAGACACAATTATTCAATCATTCCCATCTTTTCAACTTCTTAATCCTGGAATCTTTATGGAGAATCTAAGATGAACAATTTAATATGATTAGATTAAATTAATAGACTGTATCAATATAATGAATGAGCACAATGTGCAATCAACGTGTCAGACTATTTCACGGCGAAAGTCTCTTTGACTAAAAAATAAGGATGCAATTCAAAACAAACTTCCCATCCCTCATAACTGCAAATGATCAAAGCCAGACCACAACGCAGTTGGGTTTACTAGCATTGTTTAAATCCGGACACTTCCAATGCAGAAATGAGTTGCGATAGTTTTAAATGTGCTGAATTGCAGCATTTCCTACAATCTCAGCAACATTCTGAGAATATTTCAGACTCCATTTCTTACCAACTCAGTAGATTTTAGCATAACCCTTCCTCGCCACTTCTGTTTTCATCTGCAATGCTGATTCCAAGGTCATTACTTTCACATTCACATTGCAGATCAAGTGGATACTGTATCATTCTACGACCCTACAAGGTTAGATTTTCATCCCTTTGATGCAATGCCCAGGAAGAGTTGCTTAGTCAATGACAACAGTTCATTGCATTTATAGAGAACCTATTGCTGAGTAACATATCATAGGTTCTTCAGAGAAGAACAATCAGACCAATGAAAAGCAGCTACAAGTCAGAAAAAGATTGCAGTTTGACCCGTGACACTTTGAATGCAAGACGAAGACGAGGAAAAAGGCCCTTCTTCTGGTCACGAAACAGTTACTGAAATCAAACTCAACACTGGAAATAAAAAGCAAATTGACAATGATCAGTGTCATTCTTTAATCTGATGAAGGGAGCTCATCCTAAGGGACATGACCAGATACAGATTGGACTATTTTTAAATACTACCAATCAGCACCTATTTAGATAACCTAATAATTGTTTTAAATACATTAGCAATATCACAAAAACACATAATTAAATTATCTAATCTCGATGTTTACAGATATTCAAACTGATTCCATTGGCATGCTACTTGTGCATTGTCTTGAAATAATGATTCACTTAAGATAGATTTATAGTGTATTTCACATCAATGCAACAGCCCAAAGCACTTTACAGTGAATGAAGTGCAGTCACTATTACACTGTAGGAAAAATAAATTAATTTGCATATATTAAAGTCCCACAAATAGTAACTACATAATGACCAGGTAATCTCATTTTTATGATGTTGATTGATGACTAGATATTGGTCAGTACTCCAAAATAAATCCCCTACTGTTTTTTGAAGGTTCATGGGAGTTTTTAAATGGTCATCCAACAAGGCAACCCTGTTTTAATGTCTCATCCAAAAGCCAGCGCAGAACTCAAATCAGTGGCAGTCTGGATTTTGGTTGGGACTTGAACTGATGATCTTCAGTTGATCACTGAACCACTGATCATATTGGTAACACATTCCACACTCCAAACATGATCAGCATGCAGAAAAGTCTACTAACTCTCTCAGTCCATAGAGCTCAGAGGACCATCGGAACACAGCTACCAGCCTTGGAGGGCATCTACCACTCACGATGCCTCAGAAAAGCCACCAGCATCCACAAAGACTCTTCACACCCCTGCAACAGTCTGTTCGAACTTCTACCATCGGGTAGACGATACAAGACCTTTTACGCCCGCACCTCCAGACTCAGGAACAGCTTCATCCCCAGGGCCATAGCTGCTATGGTCAGCTGGATGGTCACATCACACAGTGAACCGGCACAGATCTACTTGCACTTTATTCTGTTTTAAAACTGTTCCAATTTGTTTCAT
Organism: Rhinoraja longicauda; assembly: GCF_053455715.1. NCBI lineage: Eukaryota > Metazoa > Chordata > Chondrichthyes > Rajiformes > Arhynchobatidae > Rhinoraja > Rhinoraja longicauda. The sequence continues at coordinate 4,718,534 of NC_135974.1, forward strand.
TGGGTTGGTTAAATTAATACTGACTAGCTAATTAATTTATTGCATCGTATGGGAGGCGCATTCCCAATCTCGTTGTACCCCTGTACAATGACAATAAAGATATATTGTATTGTATTGTACTTAAAAGATTTTTTAAATGACGACCTTCCGCTTTATCTCATCATCAAGTTCTTGACCACTCTTCAATCTCCAAAACCGATGTAGCAAATACAAACTCATGCTACATCACAGCTCCAGATATGTGGGGTCGACCCTGACCGTGGGTGCTGTGTGAGGTTTGCACATTCACCCCGTGACCTTGTAGGTTTACTCTAGGCACCCCAATTTCTTCCCACATCCTAAATACATACAAGTTGCAGGTTATGCAGGAAAAAAAACCCTGCAGATGCTGGTTCAAATCGAAGGTAGACACAGAATGCTGGAGTAACTCAGCGGGTCAGGCAGCATCTCTGGAGAGGAGGAATGGGTGACGTTTCGGGTCGAGACCCTTCTTCAGTCTGAAGAAAGGGTTCGGCTCGAAACGTCACCCATTCCTTCTCTCCAGAGATGCTGCCTGACCCGCTGAGTGACTCCTGCATTTTCTGTCTACCTTCAAGTTTAGGTTAATTGGCCTCTGAAAATTGCCTCTGCTGTGTAAGGAGGGGATGCGAATGGGATAACATAGGAACTAGTGTGAACGAGTGATTGATGGTGACTCAGTGGGCCGATGGGCCAGTTACCATGTTGTAGCTTTCAATCAAAAAGAAATAAATACTACACAGGTTTTGAAACATGTATTACCTTTTACTCAGTTTGTGCTATGTCTTTTCTGAGACTTGTAAATACCCTGGATAGGAATGGAGTGAAATATTCCATTTACTCAAAGAGCAATGAAAAATCGATATCCTCTCTGGCTCTGGGGTAACGGTAAAGGGTTAATTAAGCCGTCCAAGCAGATGTTTCATTAAAATAGCTTCAACCTCTATAAATGGTAGTCCAAAATTATAAAGAAAAAAATTTAATGGCTGAAAATTCAGCGACACTGAAATTTCTCAAAGCTTGCCAACAATTGGAGGAGGTGGCCTCATAAAAAAAAATCCTTGTTGGTACTAAGCAAGCAAAACCAATAATTGCATTAATGAAGATACAACAGAGCTTGCAGCACAAATACAGGATAGAGTAAAAAGTAAAAGTGTGCAGCAATAAACAACAAAAAATTGGTATAAAGCATCCAGCTCCACAACTGCAAGAGCAGGACACAGGCCCTGGTGTTAGAACTCTACAAAAGGGGCGAGGAGATGGGGAATAGAAACAGTCATCCTCGGGCAATTACTTCTTTCCTCTCAGCTATCCATTCAATAGTGAGACTGGCAGAGATCCAGAAGCAGATGAGAGCGCCTGCCACTCATCAGTTACTTACAGACATAGCTCTAGTGAAACTGGGAAGAGAGAAAAAAGGCATTCATACCCTCAATGATAACAAAGAATAATGAAAATAAAAGCTCTGGCTACAGATTCAATGACATCATTCAAGAAAACTTCCAAGCCAAATAGCGTGCCCTTGAAGTCTCATTAACATTTTTACATTGAATTCCAGAAAGTCTTAGCCAAATAAGGAGCTCCAAAGGGCCATTCACTTCCATTGTAAAGAATTCTTAAGCAGGGATTCAGCTGTTCACACCAGGACAGCAGAGTCTGAAGAAGGGTCTGAATTAGTTAGGCATATTTGGAGTATTGTGTATAGTTCCGGTTGCCATAACATAGCAAGGATGTGGAGGTTTTGGAAAAATGCAGAAGAGGTTTACCAGGTTGATCCCTAGAGTGCAGTAGAGTATATCAGATAAAAGGAGAGTGGACAAACTTGGATTGGTTTCTATGGAGCGTCAGAGGGACTACCCGATAGAAGTATGTAAAATGATGAGGGGCATAGATAGGATGGATAATCAAAGGTGGGATGTCAAATATCAGAGAATGTAGATTTGAGGTGAATGGGAGACATTTAAAATGAGATTTGCAAGGCAAGTTTTTTTTTGTTTATACAAGTAGGTGCCTGGAACGTGCTGCCAGTGGGGTGGTGGAAGCGGATACAATGGGAAAGTTTAATAGGCAATTATACAATTACATGGGCAGTGAGGAAGAGAGGAAAATGGACCACGTGCAGGCAGATGGGATTAGTTTAGATTGGCATCATAGTCAGCACAGACATGTTCCTGTGCTGTACCATTCCACATTCCATGCCGACGTTTTCAGTGGCCAGTATGGCTCAGAGGGCTAGATCCTGGGGCAATTGGCAGTTCCCTGCTTTTCTGGATTCAAGCATCAACTCACAGTCCTAATACAGAGCCACATAATCACTAGAACTATTGTACAAATGCAATCAGTCTTCTAGAAATGAGATGCTGTCACCTTCTTCAATACAGGGACAGCCTGCAGCATCGGCTAACCAGGCTGAGATTTTATCATAGTGTGCTACAATCTGGCCAACCAAAGACAGCAACTGGTGTCAGAAGCAAGCAAAGATTTACAGGCAGAGAGCCACAAGACTCTCCTCGAACATCCCTACTCAGCATTCACAGCCTCAGCATCCACCTCAACAAGCAAGACAGGGATTATCGACACAGGATAATGTATGTCCAGAATAGAAAGGCACTTCTCATAAGGAGCCTTCAAAATCATGCTCCATAAATCAAACCCTGTGACCAATCTTCCCACTACGATACAGTGCACTCAAGCACAAAGCACACATAATATAATCCAATACATGCCGTGTTGTGGGCCCGCCTCACCAAATTAGTCCCTGATCTAGTTACAGAAATAGCTTGATGCAACTGTTCTGTGCTCATCCCACCATCTCTTGCGGCAGTGGGATGTGTGTTTGTGCTTTGCAGGAGATAACTAAAGTCAAAGAAGCAAGGCTCAACTGTAGGTACTGACAGCCCCCCTGGCCTCCCTGCCCATATTGAGTCATTCAACTCATTGATAAAAATGTTCAAGTCCCTTTCAAAAATCTGAGGGGTCTCTCCCTCCCCCATTCAGCTTCTCTCTCCACCTTGGCAACTCCTCTTTGTGTTTGGCTGCCGTCAAGCCCTTCTTAGATGGGGGTGGAGCAAATTGTCAGAAGGTGCACTCAACAGAGCCTAATTCTGTCAGTGACCGCACAGTTCCTTCTTGAGAGAACGTTGCTCAATGAAACTACCCTAATGCCAGTTCTTGGGTTTATTCTTGTGGATGTTCCGCATAGATGTTAGCAATAAATGAAATGGTGGTTTCGCACAGCAAAAATAGGTGAAACAATTGCCAAGCACTGATTCTTCCTCGATCCATTTCTTGCCAAGGAGGAAATGAATAAAGGAACGTGCTTTCTTGTAGATCATAGAATCAGAAATGTATTGACAGAAACATGCCCTTTTAACCCACCTCATCCACGCCAATCTTGAGGACAATCTATTCTAATACCATTTACCGACATTAGGAACATATCTGCCTATGACTCTTTTGTTCAAGTACCAGTCCAAACACCTTTTAAACATGGTACCTGGCAGCCCGTTCCAAATATTCATCACAAACTTAGATCTCCTTTGAATTCTCCAGTCACTCTGAACCTGTGCCCTCTAGTTCTAGATTCTCCTGCCCTAACAAAAAGGTTCAATATTAATCCATCCATGCCACTCGATTTTATAAACCTCCTACATTCCAGTGAGAATAAAGCCAGCCTATCCAATCTCTCATAAGTATACCCATCAATGCAAGGCAACATCCCAGTGAATCTCTTCTGCATTTGCTCTATTCCTACCACATCTTTCCTGTAATGTGACTACCAGAATGGTACACAATACTCTATACACAACATTTGTACCACTGCAATGTAATGTTCCGACTCGTCTCACTCAAGGTCTACAAAGGAAAACATACCAAATGCCTTTATCCACCAGAGTTGCCACTTTCAGGAAGCTATGCATTTGCATCCCAAGTTTTCTCTGCACATCAATGCTCCCAAGATTTCTGCCGTTTACACTGTCTGAACCAGAATGTCACCTCCCAAAGTGTCACCTCCCTATGTCTGACCAGAATGTCACCTCACTTGTCTGAATTAAATTTCATCTCACACCACTCTACCTGATCCATGTCCTGCTGCATCCTTGCTCAACTTTCTAACATGTTCTAAACATCCTCCTACATATGTTTTTCTCTTGGTAACAATATTTTTCCTCTTTTCCCATCACTGCTATTCATCTGTGCCACTAAATTCCTGAGCTGCAGATATATCTCCCAGCACAGTATTCTCTTCTTTGAATTCTACGACGTTGAAATCATGGAGCGTCACACCAACTCTAATTATTTACAATTTACAAACATACAGGCTTCTCTAGCCATTCAAAAGTTCACATTCGATATTACCACTTCCTAATTTAAGTTATCTCTCATCCGCACTTTATGCTACCCTGCATATGTGCCTTAGTTTTGGAAAAATTAAAAATCTTTTGGCTGCATGCTCCATTTACTTTGCCAATCCCTCTGTGCACAGCCATAATGGAAAATACCAAGGCACACTTGCAGAATGTAATTACATCTTTTACCACAGCAGGTAGTTCTCTTGAAAGGATAGCACAAACATCCCCACATAAGGGTAATAATAAACTGAAACAGACTGCATTACATTAACATTGGAATTAGAGACTCATAGAGTCAGTGTACAGAAACAGCCCCTTTAGCCCGACATAGCTATGACGACTGAGATAGACAGCTACACTTATCCCATGATCAAAGGCAGAAAAAAAAAATCTATATTCCTTCCCTATCCACACACCTGTCCAATTAAAAAAAAAATACTGCAATTGTACCTGGTTCTACCATCTCCTTTGACTGCTCATTCCATATCCCCAGCACCCTGTGTGAAAAACTTGCCTCTCACATCTCCTTTAAATGTTTTCCCTCTCACTTTAAATCTATGTCCTGTCGTTTTAGATTCTCCTATCTTTGGAAAAGGACTGTGACATATCTATTGTATTTACGCCCCTTATACTTTCACAAACCTCCATCTGGTCACTGCTCAGCCTCTTTTGCTCCGTCAAGAACAATCCCAATCTATCCAATCTCTCCTTGTAACTAAAACCTTCCATTCCAGGTAACATTCTGGTGAAGCCGAACCGGGCTTCACCAAGCAAACTGCTATCAATGGCCTGTTTCCTTTATCATTGTTACTTTTTTGCATATCTTTCATTCATTTGTTCTATATCTCACTACATCATCGCCTACATCTCTTGTTTCCCTTTCCCGTGACTTTCATTCTGAAGAAGGGTCTCGGCCCGAAACGTCACCCATTCCTTCTCTCCAGTGGTGCTGCCTGTCCCACTGAGTTACTCCAGCCTTTTGTGTCCAACATTCTGGTGAACTTCTTCAATCTTTCTAGTGCTTCCACGTGCTTTCTATGGTGTAGCAACCAGAACTGCATAAAATATTCTGAGTGCGGCCTAACTACACGAACTAATTGAATTACATCTATACAAATTAGCACCCTCCTGGTACTTCAATTTCCTTATCTTTCTTCACCTCGTGTACATTGAGGAAAACTGATTAATATTTCAAATTACTTGAAGGAAACAGAAGAATTGGCCATGGGAAAAGCGAAAGCTTACCCAATTGCCCAATGTGAACAGTTCCACAGACAGATCAGAAGCCACTTTTCTCCCTCCCCAGAAAGCAATAATATACTCCTTTATTCACCCCACACCGGGCAAATTTACAGCCCACATCCTTACAGCGAAGCTGAACTGCCAATGAAGTAGAATGTATGCAACAGACATTCATGCCAATATCGTCCTGCAGACCCTTCATAGAGGATAGCTGGTCACATCAAAATAACAAAGCACAAAATCATCTTCTCGCAGAATAATAGAAATATTCAAGGATTTCCATACCTCCAGATCATAATTTGAATACATTGATAAAAACTCAACCTTTTTCATACACACTACATTGTAGCAGGACTCCACTCATAAGGCATTTCTAGACATACAACAAAATTTAATGTGAAGTTGTACTTTCCAATTAATCTTTTGAAACAGCCTCGACACACAATTTGAGAAAATAAAAATGTACAAGTGTGGCCTAACCAATTGAATTACATCTGTACAAATTAGCACCCTCCTGGTACTTCAGGTTCACTTGAGCATATTTAAATATGTTGCATCCGAGTGCTGATGATGTGATTTTTCCAGCATCACCATCTCCATATGGTTGTGAGACCAGATTCTGACTCCCGCTTGAAGGTGTGAATAATTCTCCTGTCCACACTGTGACTAAACCTACAGGCACGCACTCTGTTCTCATCTAATTAAATAATAATTCACCCGAATAATAATTATGCATTGCCTTTGTGTTAATATCTCAACCGGCTCAAGGCCATCCTGTTCGCTCGTTTCCTTTCGATGCAATTTATTATTTTTGATATTCAAAAACTTTCACCAATACAAGCATCAAATTCTATCTGTTTTTTATGTTTTATCTGTTTGAAGTAATTGTCCAGATATATTGTTCTTATAAGTGTTCCTGTTAAATAAACTAAAGCCACTTTGCAACCTCACTATACCGATGAAGTGTTACCTTATTGAGCCAGTTGCAATGCGGAGGACGGGGTGCAGATGGAATGGGTAAGGTAGGGAGGGGGCATAGGAGAGATATCCTCCATTAATGCCCAGGAGCAAGCTTCAGCCTCTGTTGTGTTTTACCTGAGCTCAGGCTGCAGTCTCCTTCAGCAAACCCCACGTCCTCTTCCCAGTTGTGCCTCCGCCGCACTATCCGATACACCGCACCGCCGGCTCGCCTCTCTGAGTGAAAGGCAGGACTCGCTAGGAGCTAGGAAGCAACCCGCCCCCGTTGGTGCAACCGGCCAAACGGGGCTTTGCCGACAACACAACATAGAGGCGACTTGCCAATCCATTGGCCCAAACGTCCATCACTCATTTGAGCCACAAGGCGTGCTTGGCGACGTTTTATGTAAACATTAATTAAAGCGAATCCCAGCGTTGCGGAAGTTATTTATGGTCATCGGGATATTTCTGCATGTTATGAATGGGCGATTCATTCTAAAAATCCTATGGCGAATTAGCGATTTAAAAACACATATTATTTGCAAATTGAGACGGTGTTTAAACGGTGCACACCACTAAATGCGGAGATTAGAAACAGAGACACAGGAAACTGCAGACGCTGGAATCTTCAGGGAAAACACAAAGTGCTGGAGGAATTCAGCGGGACAGGCAGCATCTGTGGAGGGCATCAGATCTTACTTCAGACTGATGGGGTAGTGGGGACAAATCTGGACGAGAGAGGTGGGTGTCGGGCAACGCTTGGCAAGTGTCTGAAGAAGGGTCTCTCCCCTTCCCTTCTCTCCAGAGATACTGCCTGTCCCGCTGAGTTCCTCCAGCTTTTTGTGTCTATCTTAAGTGATAGGTACATAAAGGTGGGAGGGGGGGACTGAGGTGATTGAAGATGGGTAGAGTAAGTGACAAAGGCTAGTGGTGACAAGGAGACAAGAAACGAAAAGGAGTGAGACGTAAAGCCTGATGGAAGCTTATGGGGGAGGGGGGGAGGTGGACGGGAGGGGGTGAGAGGGGATGGAGAGGGAAGGAAATACAGAGGCAGGGACTGGATGGGGGGATAAAAGACAAATATATTTAGTCTAGTTTATTATTTTCATGTGTACAGTGAAAAGCATTTGTTTGTGTGGAATCCAGTCAAAGAAAAGATAAAACATAAATACAAACAACCCTTCAACAGTGCACAGATAAAAAGACATCTTTTAGTGCAAGATAAAGTCCGATTGATGAGGTCGATGGGAGACCAATACCGCACTCTAGCTGATGAGGACCGTAATAACGGGGAAGAAATCGTCCCTAAATCTAGGGTATGGATTTTCCAACTTCAGTACCTCTTTGCCTGATAGGAGATGGGAGAAGAGGAGGTGACCGGGGTGAGACTGGTGGGGGCCATGCTCAGACTTGGGGATGGGAACTGAGCAGACGAAGAAGGGGAATGAGCAGGGTGAGAGATGAGAGATGTTGGGAGTAATGTGTGCGGATCAGTGGGGTGGTTGAAAGATGGGGTGGTATTACTTGAATTGGAGAATTCAATGCTCATATATTTGGGTTGGGTTGTAAATTACCCGAGCAGAATATGAAGTACTTCTCTTCCAGTTTGTGCGTGCCCTCACTCTGGTCATGGAGCATGCCAATTTCAAAAGGTCAGTATGGGAACGAGAGTTAAAATATATAGCGAATGGGAGCTCCAGGAGACAGAGCACGTGTGCGGTGAAGGGGTCATCTATGTTTGGTCTCGCCGATATAAAAGTGGCAACATCTGGAGTACCAAATACAATGGATGAGTTGGGAAGAAGTGCATGCCCTCTGTTTGACCTGAAAGGGCTGCTGGGCTCCTGGATGGAAGTGAGAGAGATGGTGCAGGGCATTACATCTCCTGCAATTACGGGGAAAAATAGACCAAGAGGACTCGTTGGGTCCAAACCTCTCCTGCATTGGTGCAGCACCCTCCCCTCCCCTCCCATCCCTCCCATCCCTCCCCTCTTCCCCTCCCCCTTCCCCCCCCCCCCCACTCCATCGCCCTCAACCCCCCCCTCCCTCCCTCCTCCCCCCTCCCTCCCTCAGAGATAGATTTAAACTTTAAAATATGCATTCGACACCAACACCATTGTCAAGTTTGCAGACGACACAACGGTGATCGGGCTTATCACCAACGGGGATGAAACAAACTATAGAGCGGAGGTGCAGAACCTGGCGGACTGGTGCTCGGATAACAACCTGTCCCTAAATACCACCAAGACCAAGGAGCTGATCATCAACTTCCGTAGGTCACATAACGGGGAATATGCCCCGATCGCTATCAACGGGGACAGTGTGGAGAGAGTGTCCAGCTTCAAGTTTCTGGGCACTCACATTTCGGAGGACCTAACATGGTCCAATAACACTGCTGCGCTGGTCAAGAAGGCACAACAAAGACTGTTCTACTTAAGAACACTGAAAAAGTCTGGTCTACCCCAACAGCTGCTGACGACCTTCTACCGCTGCACCATAGAGAGCATCCTAACGCATGGCATCCCTGTGTGGTAACTCAGCTGAACGGAGGCAGAAAGGAAAGCTCTACAGCGGGTAGTCCATAGAGCTCAGAGGGCCATCGGAACACAGCTACCAGACTTGGAGGGCATCTACAACACACGATGCCTCAGAAAAGCCACCAGCATCCACAAAGACTCTTCACACCCCTGCAACAGTCTGTTCGAACTCCTCCCATCGGGCAGACGATACAAGGCCTTCTACGCCCGCACCTCCAGACTCAGGAACAGCTTCATCCCCAGGGCCATAGCTGCTATGAACTGGTCCTGCTGAGCCGGATGGCCACAACGCATAGATCAACTTGCACTTTACCCTATCTAAAAACTGTTACAATTGTTTCGTTTCGTTGGGTTGCTGTTAATTACTTAAATTATTGCATCGTATGGGAGGCGCATTCCCAATCTCGTTGTACCCCTGGGTACAATGACAATAAAGATATATTGTATTGTATTGTATTGTATTGTAACTAAAAAAATATAACAGATTTCAATAAAACTTCTTCCATTAGCACCAAAGGGGCGACGGTGAGTAAGGTGGGCCTAAAATTGTCGCACTATCGTGTACCATTTTGGCTGTAGTTCAGGAACAAACAAACAAACACGAGTTTTAGTATATAAAAGATGCCTGGGGAGGGGTTGATTGGGTAGGAAGGGATTAGTAAGCCAAGAACCAAGGAGTTGTGGAGAGAGTGCTCTCTTTGGAATGCGGAAAGGGGTAGGGAGGGAAAGATGTGACAGGTGGTGGGATCATTTGAAGGTGGTGGAAACTGGAGAATGGTATGTTGGATGCGGAAGCAGGTGGGGTGAAAGGACCAGTTGAACTCTATCCTGATTCCAAAGACACAAAATGCTGAAATAACTCTGCGGATTAGATAGCATCTCTAGAGAAAATGGATAGGTGACATTTTAGATCAGGACCCTTCACACTTCTGTCAGAAACGTCACCTATCCAATTTCTCCAGAGATGTTTCCTAACCCGCTGAGTTACTTCAACATTTTGTCTATCTTTGGTGTAAACCAGCATCTGAAGCTCCTTTTTATTATATCTATCCTTATTCCATCTGAGGGGAGGGGCAGTGCGAACTGAACTCTGAGACACAGAGTTTACATTTATACACCATTCATATTCTCACACAATTTCATGTCAATAACCATGCTGGAAATATTATTTTTAATCTCTTCCATCATCATTGTAATGGATGTGAACAGTTGGGACTCAAACATCAATTACTGTGGTACTCAAGATTTTTACCTACTATATGCTTTCTATCCATTAACAGACTTTTAGACCACATTCATATATTACCCCCAATTTCATGTGTTCCACATCTCTCCATTCCTCTACTCTCCAAAATATTTTATTCTCTTTGAGATTCCATCATCATTGGTCCAAAAATGCTCACCAAATCCACCCAAAACTTCATCCTCAACATTGATGGTCTCCCAGTATCCACCTCACCTCACATCCGGAATCTTGGAATCATCCTTGATCAAACCCTCTCCTTCGACAAACACATCAAACACATCACAAAGACAGCCTTCTTCCACCTCAAAAACATTGCCCGTCTCCGTCCATCCCTCTCCTCCACAGCTGCAGAAACCCTCATCCACGCCTTCATCACCTCCCGTCTGGACTACTGCAACAGCCTCCTCTATGGCGCACCCTCAAAAATCATCAATAAACTTCAATACATTCAAAACTCCGCTGCCCGTCTACTCACACACACCTCGATCCGTGACCATATCACCCCCGTCCTTTATAAACTCCACTGGCTCCCCATCCCCCAGAGAATCCAGTACAAAATCCTCCTCATAACCTACAAAGCCCTCCATAACCTGGCCCCATCCTACCTGACCGACCTCCTCCACAGGCACACTCCCACCTGCACCCTCCGCTCTGCCGCTGCCAATCTCCTATCCCCCCACATCCGGACTAAACTCAGATCCTGGGGGGACAGGGCTTTCTCCATCGCTGCTCCCACCCTATGGAACTCACTACCCCAAACCGTTAGAGACTCCCCCACACTCACCACATTCAAAACATCGCTGAAGTCTCACCTGTTCAGTACTGCCTTCAACCACTGAAGGTCACCTCACCTACTGTCTCCTTTCTCTGTTCATTTATTTAGACAATAGACAATAGACAATAGACAATAGGTGCAGGAGTAGGCCATTCAGCCCTTCGAGCCAGCACCGCCATTCAATGCGATCATGGCTGATCACTATCAATCAGTACCCCGTTCCTGCCTTCTCCCCATACCCCCTCACTCCGCTATCCTTAAGAGCTCTATCCAGCTCTCTCTTGAAAGCATCCAACGAACTGGCCTCCACTGCCTTCTGAGGCAGAGAATTCCACACCTTCACCACCCTCTGACTGAAAAAGTTCTTCCTCATCTCCGTTCTAAATGGCCTACCCCTTATTCTCAAACTGTGGCCCCTTGTTCTGGACTCCCCCAACATTGGGAACATGTTATCTGCCTCTAATGTGTCCAATCCCCTAATTATCTTATATGTTTCAATAAGATCCCCCCTCATCCTTCTAAATTCCAGTGTATACAAGCCCAATCGCTCCAGCCTTTCAACATACGACAGTCCTGCCATTCCGGGAATTAATCTAGTGAACCTACGCTGCACGCCCTCCATAGCAAGAATATCCTTCCTCAAATTTGGAGACCAAAACTGCACACAGTACTCCAGGTGCGGTCTCACCAGGGCCCGGTACAACTGTAGAAGGACCTCTTTGCTCCTATACTCAACTCCTCTTGTTACGAAGGCCAACATTCCATTGGCTTTCTTCACTGCCTGCTGAACCTGCATGCTTCCTTTCATTGACTGATGCACTAGGACACCCAGATCTCGTTGAACTCCCCCTCCTCCTAACTTGACACCATTCAGATAATAATCTGCCTTTCTATTCTTACTTCCAAAGTGAATAACCTCACACTTATCTACATTAAACTGCATCTGCCATGTATCCGCCCACTCACACAACCTGTCCAGGTCACCCTGCAGCCTTATTGCATCTTCCTCACAATTCACACTACCCCCCAACTTAGTATCATCTGCAAATTTGCTAATGGTACTTTTAATCCCTTTGTCTAAGTCATTAATGTATATCGTAAATAGCTGGGGTCCCAGCACCGAACCTTGCGGTACCCCACTGGTCACTGCCTGCCATTCCGAAAGGGACCCATTTATCCCCACTCTTTGCTTTCTGTCTGTTAACCAATTTTCTATCCATGTCAGTACCCTACCCCCAATACCATGTGCCCTAATTTTGCCCACTAATCTCCTATGTGGGACCTTGTCGAAGGCTTTCTGAAAGTCGAGGTACACCACATCCACTGACTCTCCCTTGTCAATTTTCCTAGTTACATCCTCAAAAAATTCCAGTAGATTTGTCAAGCATGATTTCCCCTTCGTAAATCCATGCTGACTCGGAACGATCCCGTTACTGCTATCCAAATGGTCAGCAATTTCGTCTTTTATAATTGACTCCAGCATTTTCCCCACCACTGATGTCAGACTAACTGGTCTATAATTACCCGTTTTCTCTCTCCCTCCTTTCTTAAAAAGTGGGATAACATTTGCTATCCTCCAATCCACAGGAACTGATCCTGAATCTATAGAACATTGAAAAATGATCTCCAATGCTTCCACTATTTCTAGAGCCACCTCCTTAAGTACTCTGGGATGCAGACCATCAGGCCCTGGGGATTTATCAGCCTTCAGTCCCATCAGTCTACCCAAAACCATTTCCTGCCTAATGTGGATTTCCTTCAGTTCCTCCATCACCCTAGGTTCTCCAGCCCCTAGAACATTTGGGAGATTGTGTGTATCTTCCTCAGTGAAGACAGATCCAAAGTAACGGTTTAACTCGTCTGCCATTTCTTTGTTCCCCATAATAAATTCCCCTGCTTCTGTCTTCAAGGGACCCACATTTGCCTTGACTATTTTTTTCCTCTTCACGTACCTAAAAAAACTTTTGCTATCCTCCTTTATATTATTGGCTAGTTTACCCTCGTACCTCATCTTTTCTCCTCGTATTGCCTTTTTAGTTAACTTTTGTTGCTCTTTAAAAGAGTCCCAATCCTCTGTCTTCCCACTCTTCTTTGCTATGTTATACTTCCTCTCCTTAATTTTTATGCTGTCCCTGACTTCCCTTGTCAGCCACAGGTGTCTCTTACTCCCCTTAGAGTCTTTCCACCTCTTTGGAATAAATTGATCCTGCAACCTCTGCATTATTCCCAGGAATACCTGCCATTGCTGTTCTACCGTCTTCCCTGCTAGGGCCTCCTTCCAATCAATTTTGGCCAGCTCCCGCCTCATGCCTCTGTAATCCCCTTTGCTATACTGTAATACCGACACTTCCGATTTTCCCTTCTGCCTTTCCATTTGCAGAGTAAAACTTATCATGTTGTGATCACTGCCTCCTAATGGCTCTTTTACCTCTAGTCCCCTTATCAGATCAGGATCATTACACAACACTAAATCCAGAATTGCCTTCTCCCTGGTAGGCTCCAGTACAAGCTGTTCTAAGAATCCATCTCGAAGGCACTCTACAAACTCTCTTTCCTGGGGTCCATTTCCAACCTGATTTTCCCAGTCTACCTGCATGTTGAAATCTCCCATAACCACCGTAGCATTACATTTTTGACACGCCAATTTTATCTCCTGATTTAACTTGCACCCTAAGTCGAGGCTACTGTTTGGGGGCCTATAGATAACTCCCATTAGGGTCTTTTTACCCTTACAATTTCTCATTTCTATCCATACTGATTCAACATCTCCTGATTCTATGTCACCCCTTGCAAGGGAATGAATATCATTCCTTACCATCAGAGCAACCCCACCCCCTCTGCCCACCTGTCTGTCTTTTCTATACGTTGTGTACCCCTGAATATTCAGTTCCCAGCCCTGGTCCTCTTGTAGCCATGTCTCAGTGATCCCTACAACATCATACTTGCCCATGACTAACTGAGCCTCAAGCTCATCCACTTTATTTTTTATACTACGCGCATTTAAGTACAACACTTTAACTTCTGTATTTACCTCCCCTCTCACATCGTTCACAATTGGCCCTGCCCTTAATTTCTTTTCCGCTCTAGAACTTCTGTTCCCATTCTTCCGAGAGTCTTTTGCAATATCTCCTGTATTCCCTTTTACCTCATCTTCATATTCACAATTTATTTACTTATTTATCTATTTATTAATTTCCCTATGTTCTCAAAATCTCTGTAAAGCGTCTTTGAGTATATGAAAAGCGCTATATAAATAAAATATTATTATTATTATTATTATTATTGTTCTCTTTATGCATTATTCCAAAGATTCATTATCCTGGGTGAAGAATTTCTTCCTTCGCCTTCCTGCACGTCTGACCCCTATTTTGATATGATACAATACAATTGAACTTTATTTATCCCAGGAGGGAAATTAATTTGCCAACAGCCATAAAAAACACAAAATACATGAAACATTAAAGTGACGAGTGGAAAGGCTTTGGGGATGTGCAAAGATTGAGGAGAAGGGGAGAGGAGGGGAGTCAGTCTCAGTCTACCCCACGACAGAAGGGGGAGGAGTTGTAAAGTTTGATAGCCACAGGGAAGAAGGATCTCCTGTGGCGTTCTGTCCTGCATCTTGGTGAAACCAGTCTGTTGCTGAAGGTGCTCCTCAGGTTGACCAGTGTGTCATGGAGGGGGTGAGCTGTGTTGTCCAGAATGCTTGGCAGTTTCAGGAGCATCCTCCCCTCCAAGTCCACCTGCCATGAATCCAACTCCACCCCCAGGACAGAGCAAGCCTTCCTGATGAGTTTGTTGATCCTATTGGCATCCGTAGCCGTCACCCTGCTGCCCCAGCACATGGCAGCGAAGAAGATACCACTGGCTACCAACGATTGGTAGAACATCTGCAGCATCTTACTGCAGACGCTGAAGGAGCAGAGCCTTCTCAAAAGGTACAGGCGGCTCTGTCCCTCTTGTATAGGGCCTCAACGTTCTTGGACCAGTCCAGTTTACTGTCCAGGTACACTCCCAGGTATTTGTACTCCCTGGTAAACTGCACATCCACACCATTGATGGAGACAGGAGACAGGGGTGTTCCTGTCCTCGTAAAGTCCACCACCAACTCCTTTAGTCTTGTCGGTGTTGAGCTGCAGGTGATTCAGCCCACACCGCTCAACAAAGTCGTTGACCACACCTCTGTATTCAGCTTCCCTCCCCTCACTGAAGTAGCCCACAACTGCAGAGTCATCTGAAAACTTCTGCAGGTGGCAGGAGGCGGAGTTATATCTGAAGTCCGAGGTGTAGATAGTAAACAGAAAGGGAGAGAGGACTGTCCCCTGTGGGGCCTCTGTGTTGCTCACTACCATGTCCGAGACACAGTTCTGTAGCCTGACATATGACATCCAGGCAGGTAGTTGGTGACCCAGGACACCAATGGAACATCCACCCGCATCTTCGTCACTGTGTCCCTGGTTCCAAACAATATTATCCCTGCATTTGACTTGCCAAACCCACTTAAATGTTCTATATTTCATTTATAATTCTTCTAAACTTTAATCATATAATGTACAAGCTGCTTAATGTCTTCTCACAAGCCACATCCTCATTCCCAGGAATGAAGCTGGTGAACTTTCATTGCCCTCTATCGCAAATACATATATCCCTTCTTGGGTAAGGAGATCAGACACAAGAGATTGCAGCCTAATGCAGGGTTTGACCTGAATCATCGACCATCACTTTGCTCCAACAGTTGTTGCTTGACCCGCAGAGTTATTCCAGCAGTAAACATGTATTGTCTTTCTGCTGACTGGATAGCACGCAACAAAAGCTTTTCACTACACTTCCGGCACACATGACAATAAACTAAACTTTAATTTTTGCTCCAGTTGTAGCATCTGAAACTATGATTTTATAGCCATTCCAGAGACTTAGTTGCAAGAGAAAATGAATTGCAGCTCAACCTTTCATGTTTCAATTTTTCAGATGTGATAGAGGGGGAGGTAAAAGAGGTGAAGGAAAGCTGAAATCACACGGAGCCTTTGAGGAATATAAAGAGATCAGAAAAGAACTCAAGCAGGGAATTGGGAGGGCCATGAAATGTGATTGGCAAGTCAGAATAAAGAAAATTCCTAGGCATTGTATACATTCATTAAAACCAAGAAGATAACGAGGGAGAGGTTATGACTACACAAAGATAAAAGTGGGAATTTGTGCTTGGAGTCAGAGAATGTAGACAAGGTATTAAGTGAGTACTTTGCATCAATATTCACCAAGAAGGACACGGAGAAAGCGAGAGCAGTTAGGGTGTTTTGAGATCAAGAAGAAGATAGTATTGGCTTTTATGGTGCATTAAGATGGATAAGTCCCCTGGGCCTGATGAGATCTATCCCATGTTATTGAGCGAGGCAAGGGAGAAGATTGCAGGGGCCTTTGTGTCCTCTCTACCACAGATGAGGTCCCGGAGTAGTGAACTGGAGAGCAGTCAATGGTGCTCTTTTGCTTTAGAAAGGAAATAGGGATAATCCAGGAAATTCTAGGCAGTGAGCCTCAGATAAGTGGTACGGAAGCTATTACAGACGATTCTAAGGGATAACATTTACTCTCGTTTGGAAGAGAATGGGTTCATTAGGAACAATCAGCATGGCATTGTGTGGGACAGGCCAGGTGTTACCAACATGACTGAATCTTTTGAGGCGATAACAAAGAGAGTAGGAGAGTGAATGGTGGCTCAAAAGACCAGTAAGGCATTTGACAAGGTCCCTCATGATAGACTACTTCAGAAGATTAAGACGCATGGGATCCATGGTTTAAAAATTAGCAAAAGTAACAGGCAGTCCATGGAACCGGCTGTGCCTTGCCAGCACTGGTTTGTGGTTAATTGTTTTCCATTTTGTTCCCTTTCTGTTGCATCAGGAACTTGAAGTTTAATACCTTCATTGTAGATTTGAGAATAGGCTTACCCATGAAAGACAGAGGGTAGTGGAGGTATTGTGTTATTCTGGTTGCAGATCCATGATCATTTGTGTTCTGCAGAGATCATGCTGTGTCCTTTATTGTTTGTGATATATATAAATGACTTGGACAATTGATGCAGCAGGATATAGATCAGTTACAGATTGGGATTCCATCCGTTCCCCTCATGATTTTATATACCTCTATAAGATGATCTTTATAGCCTCCTGCACTCCAAGAAATAAAATCATAGCCTGTCTAACCTCTCCCTATAGCTTAGCCTTTGAGCCCTGGCAACATCCTCGTGAATCTTATCTGGATCTTTTCCAGCTTATTGATTTCTTTCCTAATGGCAGGGCGATCAAAACTGAGCACAATACTCCAAATCTCACCAATGTCTTGTACAAATGTAACATGGCATCCCAACTTCTATACTCAATTCCCTGACTGATGCCAAAACATTCTTCACCACCTGTTCGTCCTGTGACACCACGTTCAGGGAACTATGTACTTTTACTCTTAGAACCCACTGTTCCCCAGGGACCTACCATTTTCACCATGAAAATCTTGCCCTGGTTTGACTTCCCAAAATGCAACAATCTTATATTTGTCTGAATTAAACTCAATTGTCTATTCCTTAGCCACTTGCCTAGCTAATTAAGATCTCACTATAATTCTCGATAACCATCTTTGCTGTCTTAGAACGGAGATGAGGAAGAACTTTTTCAGTCAGAGTGGTGAAGGTGTGGAATTCTCTGCCTCAGAAGGCAGTGGAGGCCAGTTCGTTGGATGCTTTCAAGAGAGAGCTGGATAGAGCTCTTAAGGATAGCGGAGTGAGGGGGTATGGGGAGAAGGCAGGAACGGGGTACTGATTGAGAGTGATCAGCCATGATCGCATTGAATGGCGGTGCTGGCTCGAAGGGCTGAATGGCCTACTCCTGCACCTATTGTCTATTGTCTATTGAAACGTTTAATGGAGATGTGCAGGGCAAGTTCTTTTACACAGATGCCTGGAATCTGCTAACAGGGGTGGTGATTGAAGCAGATACGATAGTGGCATTTATGAAGCTTCTTGACAAGACACGTGAATATGCATGAAATCGAGGGATATGGATCATATGCAGACAGGAAGGATTAGTATAATTTGGCCTCATGTTCGGCATAGACGTTGAGGGCCGTAAAGCCTTTTTCTGAGCTGTATAGTTCTGTTTTCTATCTGCAGTCTCTTATATTAGTGATGTAGAATTTCCAAAATGTCAACTATCCCTTTACCTCCACTGGTGCTGTTTGACCAGCATTTAGGTGAATCCCCTTTGCACTATTTCCTGTGCACTTACATCTTTCCTGTAGCATGACAACTAGAACTGTACACAGTACTCTTGCTGTTGGCACAGTAATCTCACTGCTTTATATTCTATGACCCTTTTAGTAAAGACAAGTATCCCATTTGTCTTCTATGTGTGCTGCTATCTTCTTTAAACTTGTACACTGAAGATCCTCTGTTCTCACTAAAATACTCATTATCATTCTTGATGTATATCCTGCCTTCATTAGTGCATCTTATTGCACTTATTGTGATTAAATTCCATCTGTCATTGCTCTGCCCATCTCACCAATTGATCAATATCATCTTGCAATCAACAATTATTCCTACAATCATATTCAAACCGTAAAATGCATGTAACAAAAGTAAGGTGTCAGCATTACTGTCCATGCTACACCACTAGTCACAAGCTTCCAATCACAAAGGCAACCCTCCATCATCATACTCTGCCTCCAATTATCAAACCAATTTTGGATCCAGTTTGCCAACTTGCTTTGAATCCAAGGACTCGGTTAGGTCTCCCTGTGGTCCTTGTCAATGCCCTTACTGAACATCAATCACAAACGTCACCAATCACATCGAGGGTCTTGACCCGAAACGTCACCCATTCCTTCTCTCCAGAGATGCTGCCTGATCTGCTGAGTTACTCCAGTATTTTGTGTTTTTTTCACATAAACAGAACTGTCCTGGCAGACCCATTGTTACTGCCTGTTCATGTCCCACCGAACTAATTTCCACCTACCTCGATTCCATCCTATCCCCCCTGGTCAAATCCCTCCCCACCTATGTCTAAGACCAGATTGATCCCAGGGATGGCAGGACTTTCATATGAAGAAAGACTGGATAGACTAGGCTTATACTCGCTGGAATTTAGAAGACTGACGGGGGATCTTATAGAAACATATAAAATTCTTAAGGGGTTGGAGAGGCTAGATGCGGGAAGATTGTTCCTGATGTTGGGGAAGTCCAGAACCAGGGGTCACAGCTTAAGGATAAGGAGGAAGTCTTCTAGGACCAAGATGAGAAAACATTTCTTCACACAGAGTGGTGAGTCTGTGCAATTCTCTGCCACAGAAGGTAGTTGAGGCCAGTTCATTGGCTATATTTAAGAGGGAGTTAGATGTGGCCCTTGTGGCTAAAGGGATCAGGGGGTATGGAGAGAAGGCAGGTACAGGTTACTGAGCTGGATGATCAGCCATGATCATATTGAATGGCGGTGCAGGCTCGAAGGGCCGAATGGCGTACTCCTGCACCTATTTTCTATGTTTTCTATGTTTCTATGTAAGACACCTCACATGCTCTCCGTCTCCACAATAACTTCCGGTTTCCAGGCCCCCACTCGCTCATTTTTACCATGGATGTCCAGTCACTCTACACCTCCAGCCCCCACAAGGATGGTCTTGAAGCCCTCCGTTTCTTCCTCGACCGTAGAACCAGCCAATCCCCATCTACCAACACTCTCCTCCGCCTAGCAGAGCTGGTTCTTACCCTCAACAACATCTCCTTTGACTCCTCCCACTTCCTCCAAACCAGAGACGTAGCTATGGGCACTCGCATGGGCCCTAGCTATGCCTGCCTCTTTGTCGGGTACGTCGAGCAATCCCTGTTCCAGACGTACACTGGCCCCAAACTTTACCTCCGCTACATTGATGACTGCTTTGGTGCTACCTCTTGTACCCATGCAGGACTAATGACTTCATACATTTCACCACTAATTTCCATCCTGCTCTTAAATATACTTGGACTATCTCCGACATCTCCCTACTGTTTCTGGATCTCACCATCTCCATCACAGGAGACAGACTAGTGACTGACATCTACTACGAACCCACTGACTCCCACAGCTATCTGAACTGCACTTCTTCCCACCCTGTCTCCTGCAAAAGGTCTATCCCCTACTCCCAATTCCTTTGTCTACGCCGCATCTGTGCCCAGGACGAGGTATTTCACACTGAAGACACTGAGATGTCCTCATTCTTTAGGAAACGGGGCTTCTTCTCTTCCAACATAGATGAGGCTCTCACTAGGGCCTCCTCTATATCCCGCAGCTCCGCTCTTACTCCCCCTCCCCCCATTTGTAACAAGGACAGAATCCCACTCGTTCTCACCTTCCACCCCATCAGCCAGCGTATCCAACAAATCATTCCTTCTCTCCCGAGATGCTGCCTGACCTGCTGAGTTACGCATTAACGCAACTGATCTCCCGGTGGCCCAGCACTTTAACTCCCCCTCCCACTCCCAGTCTGACCTTTCTGTCAATGGGCCTCCTCCAGTGTCATATTGAGGCCCACCGCAAATTGGAGGAACAGCACCTCATATTTCGCTTGGGCAGCTTACATCCCAGCGGTATGAACATTGTCCTCCAACTTTAGATAGTTCCTCTTTCCCTCTCTTCCCTTCCCCCTTCCCAGTTCTCCCACTGTCTTCCTGTCTCCACCTATATCCTTTATTTGTCCCACCCCCCCTGACATCAGTCTGAAGAGGGGTCTCGACCCGAAAGGTCACCCATTCCTTCTCTCCAGAGATGCTGCCTGACCTGCTGAGTTACTCCAGCATTTTGTGATACCTTCAATCACATACCATGTATGTTCAGTTCACACACAGTTTACACAAATCTCTTCAATGAAATATCCCCATCTAGTGGATCATGTTGGAAGTGTTCAGTCTCATTGTTTGTAAACTAGACTTTTCAGAACCATATGACATCCCAAAACACTTTGGAGCATTGAAATATGTTTGTTCACTAATTTAATGAGGAAAACTGTTGTTGTGCTGCTTAAGATTTTTCTACATTACATAACATATATTTCAGGTCTTATTTCCACTGTGTGTGTCCCCAGATTTGATTTAGAAAATATGGTTACTTTCACATAAAGTACAGATAAAAACTTATCCATGTTAACTCTCTCTTTCCATAGAGGCTGCCAGATCCGTTGAGTATTTCTCACACTGAAATAAATGCAATTTAATCTAACAGTCCTTCCTCACTCCCTGCTATACTACTGCCTACTGAACCTGTCCTTATTGCCTTCAGTACCAACTTCCAGCCTCTCGCATGCATTATTCCTGCATTGGATCCTGTCCCCTGCCAATCTAGTTTAAACCATCCCGAGTAGCACCAGCAAACCTGCCCACCAAGATTTTGGTTCTCCTCTAGTTCAGGTGCAACCCAGTCCTCTTGTACAGGCCATCTCTATCCTAGAAAAGATCCCAATGGTCCAAAAATCGGAATCCATGCCCCCAGCACCAACTCCTCAGCCACGCATTGACATGTCGTATATTCCCGTTCTTACCCTCATTAGTACATAGCTCCAGGACCAATCCAGAGATTACTACCCTTGAGCCCCTGGGTTTATAACCATTTGCCTAACTCCCTGTATTCACTCTGCAGGACCTCATTCCTTTTTCCTACCCAGGTCATTTGTGCCAAATGAGCAAGTACACAGTTGATTACAGCTGCCATCGTTTTACTGATTATTGCAAGTAAATTGATTGGGTGATAATTAACCAACAAAAGACAAGTTGAGCTTGAACCCATGTAAGTTCAGGAAGATGCTTAAGCAGTCAGACTAGTCTGCGTGTTGTCCTCATCCCGAAGGAATGCTCTTTGCACCCACCATCTGTTCTTTAAATTAAGAATTATTTTATCTTGGATCTCAAACCTTCAGATGTCAATTAATCTTTTCTCCCCCCCACACATTAAGATTCGCTGCTGGTTCCTAACCAAGTATATTAACCAAGTCTGAAGACCACGTCTCGACCCGAAACGTCACCCATTCCTTCTCTCCAGAGATGCTGCCTGTCCCACTGAGTTACTCCAGGTTTTTGTATCTATCTCACGTATATTAGAGGTTTATAACTAATTTGTTATTATATCTTCTACCAACCTTGATTCTTCTGGTAAGGAGGCTGAAAATATCTACACTGGTGCTAATTCTGGAGGACATCAGGCCAGCTCAGAGTGTGCAATTGGACAGTAAATAGAAGTTGTCAAGTTGTTGAGAGAAAGCTATTTGAATAGTTTTCTCTGTGGGTTGTCCAGGCCACCGATATTGAATTTCCTGTCACAATTCTTCATTGCTATCGTTATTACAGTTGAGGAGCCTATTGATGGTGCTGATTGAGCAGATCATGTATTGGCGGTGCCCATCATGGTGGACATCCATGATGTGGACATTTTAACAATCCCTCAATCAGATTTAATTTAATAAAAATAAAAAGACACAGGAGCAGAATTAGGCCATTTGACTCATCGCGTCTGCTCCCCCATTCAATCATGGCTGATCTATTCCGCTTTAAAATCATGTGAAAAGTAACTGACCCCACACTGACCTCTGCGAACACCTTCAGTCACCGGTCGCCAACCAGAAAAGGCCTTCTTTAATCCGACTCTATACCTTCTGCTACTCAGCCAATCATCTATCAATGAAATTGCCTTGCCTCTAATACCATGGGCTCCTGCCTTGTTCAGCAGCCTCATGTGCAGCACCTTATCAAAGGCCTTCTGGAAATCCAGGTAAACAATATCCATTCACTCTCTTTTGTCTATCCTGCTTATTACTTCCTCAAAGAATTTCAACAGATTTGTCAGCCAGGATCTCCCCTTAACAAAAACAAGCTGACTTAAGCCTATTTTCAGATGCGCTTCCAAGTACCCTGAAACCTCGTCCTTAATAATAATCTATATACTAAAACTCTCGTTTGTTTGTTTTTTTGTTCCTGAACTACAGCCAAAATGGTACACGATAGCACGACAATTTTAGGCCCACCTTACTCACCGTCGTCCCTTTGGGGTTAATGGAAGAAGTTTCATTGAAATCGGTGTTATATTTTAAAAGTTATTCACATTCTAAAGTTTAAATCTATCCCTTAGGGAGGGGGTGGAGGGAGGGAGGGGAGAGGATAAGGGGGATGGAGTGGGGGGGAGGGGAAGGGGAGGGAGGAAGGGGAGGGAGGAAGGAGAGGGAGGAGGGAAAGGGAGGGAGGGAGGGAGGGGGGGAGGGAGGAGGAAGGGAGGGAGGGAGGGAGGGAGGGAGGGAGGGAGGGAGGAGGAGGGGGGGAGGGAGGGAGGGGGGGTGAGGGGAGGGAGGAGGGAGGAGGGTGCTACACCAATGCAGGAGAGGGTTGGTCTAGTAGACTTGGTCTAGTAGACTCTAAAATGTTACCAATCACAGGAGTGAGACTAACTGGCCTATAATTTCTTTTTTTTGGTCTTTTTACCAGTCCTCTAGAATTATTTCTAACTATAGTGATTCTTGATCGATCAGTACTAATGCCTCCATCATCTCTAGTTACCTCTTCACTCACTTCTGCCCCTTGACTCTCGAGTTTCTGGCTTGTTGTTGGTGTCTTCCACAGTGATGACTAACGCTAAAAACCTATTCAGTTTCTTTCTTCCCCATTACTACTTCACCAGCTTCATTTTCCAGTGGTCCAATGTCCACTCTTGTCTCTCTTTTACTCTTTATATCGGAAAAAATGTTGGTATCCTCTGTAGGAGCCATTTATGCTTAATTCAGTTATTGTCATTGTGTTATGGCTATGTTTTAATATTTCTAGTTTATGTCTTTTTTGCCTGCTTGTGGGTGTAACTTAATGCGTAATTGGGAGTGTCTAGATGGGAGGAGGCTAGTGTGTGTCGACAGAGGTTGTGGGTCAGTTTAGACTCGGAGGATGGTGAGCATACAGTTCTTTACCACACGCGCTCGTACCATGCGCTCGCACCAGCTATATTTGTAAGAACCATACGGTAATAACTGCAAGAATTTCTAGATATTGTTTGAAGAGGAAACAGTTGATTAAAGTACGGAAACTGATGAATTACTCTATGATTTGTGCTACTTTAATAAAACCAATTAATGAAGAAAAGGAGTTTGGAAGATTCATTTTATCATATCAGGGTGCGACGTGTGCGTAAGCTATAACTACATTTCATCCCCGAGAAGTAATGGCTATCGAAGTGGGATTTTGAGATGGCATAGAAACTGCCATTACATCCTCTTTTATATTATTGTCAAGCTTACCTTCATATTTCATCTTTTCTCTCATTGCTTTTTAGCTGCCTTCTGATGGTATTTAAAGGCTTCTCGATCCTCTAACTTCCTGCTAATCTTTGTCATATTATCTTGTTTGCTCTTATGCTGTCTTTGACTTCCTTTGTCAGTCACGGCTGCCTCATTATCCCCTTAGTATGTTTCTTTCTCTTCAGGATAAAGAAATCCTACATCTTCCGAATTACTCCTAGAAACTCCTGCCAATACTGCTCCACTATCATTCTTGTTTGGGTCCCCTTCCAATCAACTTTATTCAGCTCCTCCCTCATGCCTCTGTAGCTACCTTTAACAATGATACCGATATATTGGATTTTAGTTTCTCCCTCTCAAACTACACATTCAATTTTATCAAATTATGTTCATTGCTTCCTTGGGGTTTCTTCGTCTTCAGCTCCCGAATCAAATCTGGTTCATTACACAACACCAAATCCAGAATTGCCTTTTTCCCTAATGGGCTCGACCATGGGCTACTCTAAAACGCCATCTTGCAGGTATTCTAGAAATCTCCACTTCGATCCAGTACCAATCTGATTTTCCCAGTCTACTTGCATATTGAAATCCCCATGACCACTGTAACATTGCCTTTCTTACATGCCTGTTCGATCTCCTGATGTAATTTGTACCCTACATCCTGGTTGCTATTCAGATGCCGTTATATAACTCCCATCAGGGTCTTTTACCCTTGCAGTTTCTTAACTCTAACCAAAAGGATTCTACTTCTGATCCCATTTTGTTTATTGCTAAGGAATGGATTTCATTGCTTCCCAACTGAGCAACGCAGTGCCCCTTCTGCCCACTTGCCTGTATCCTTGGATGTTCAGCTTTCAGCTCTAATCCTCTTTCAGCCACAACTCTGTGATGCCCAGAATGCCATACCCTGCCAACTTCTAACTGTGCGACAAGCTCACCCACCTTGTTTTGCACAGTCAAGTGTTTTATTGTCATATGTCCCAGATAGAACAATGAAATCCTCACTTGCAGCAGCACAACAGAATATGCAAACAGTGTACGCTGTAAAAAAAAACATAATAAAGGAGGGAAAAAAAAGTTCAGTGTGTGTGCACATTGCATGCATTTAGATGTAACATCTTTAGTTCTATATTCACCACCCCTCTTGGTGCCAATGTATGCCAACGCATGGAGAAAGTGACCATCGTTGATTCTGGTTGAGATACTTGAATAGTTCTGATATCCAGCTGTCCAAGTTATGACCCTAACGGACACTCCGGATAACGTTCGAAGCAACGGCTATCTTTGACCACAACAACATGGCGGACCACGGCACGACACGGCGGACCACGGCACGGCGGACCACGGCACGGCGGACCACGGCACGGCGGACCACGGCACGGCGGACCACGGGACCACGGCACGGCACGGCGGACCACCACGGCGGACAACAGTTTTGGTCGGTTGATTTAACATTTGCGGAAAAATAAAGAGATTATTGATCCACCCCGACGAATATGCGTCTGGGGAGGAGAAGCGGACGGACACCGTCTTCGAAGGAATAATTTAATGCGTAGGTGTCGGCGCCCATAGCAAAGATACTAGAGGAGCAAGATAGACCACTCGACTCTAAAAACCGTCACGGCGCCATTTTAGTAGGCAGAAACTCGCAGAAACATTTAAAAAGAAAAATAACAAAAATCTATGAATTGATAGATGAGATATATTCTGCATTTTAATGGTATAATCACACATACTGTTCCCCCACAACACTGATTACACGGCGAGAGGCGAGTTTTGCCTACTAAAATGGCGGCCGTTCCCCTCCTTTGCGTCCCACACTTCAGTATAGGCGATTTCAACGGAGTGGTCCATCTTGCTCCTCTAGTATCTCTGCCCCCCCATAGTGCCGTTCGCGTGTGGCCGGCGACGTTGGGTGGTGAGGGCGCTGCCGCTAAACGTGGCGCCGTGTCCCGGTAGACATGGGCACGGACGGGCATCTAGCTGCTCCTCTGGCACCTCCAGCAGCCTGGAGCTGCCGCTGACAGCGATACAGACCTGTCTGGAGAAGCAGAAGCAGCAGCAACAGCAAGAGCATGATTCATTTAGATCTGTACCTGTCCTTGATAAGGAAAGTCACTTTGACAGTTTTACTGGTGCTCTTTTACTACTGCTTCTCCATCGGAATCACCTTCTACAACAAGTGGGTGATGAAGGTGAGTTGATGCCACCTCCTTTCACTCATTGTGCAGCGTTTCCACTGGTCTCTCTGCGACTGTAAAATCACCAAGTCTGAAGAAGGGTCTCGACCCGAAACGCCACCTCTTCCTTCTCTCCAGAGATGCTGCCTGACCCACTGAGTTACTGTCTCCAGCTTTTTGTGTCTATCTATATTCGGTTTAAACCAGCGTCTGCAGTTCCTTCCTACACAACGATCGTCTTGCATTTTTACCTTTTTTTTAATTTGAGAGTCTACAACCGCACCCTCAGACCACACTGGTGTGCTTCATATCCAATGAAGCCAATTACCGTTGTAACGTGCGAAATGTGGCGGCTACCATGTAGTAGAGGTTCAGCAAAGAGGAGTGTAAAAAGTTATACAATTCTTGGGAACTTGTAGTAGTAGTGGTGGTAGTATGCCCACCTGGCTTGTTTGATGGGTATTTTGCTGCATGCAAAGATTCGTCCTTAAAGTTAATGATTGCACAAGACTTCGTTTATGTAGATATTGTCTACGTGGACTTCAGCAAGGCATGTGATAAGGTGCTGGCTGCATGGTAGGTTGCTCTGGAAGATTAGATCACATAGGATCCAAAGAGAAATAGCTGATTGGATATATAATTTTCGTGGAAGGAAGGAGAGGGGGTGACCTGTGGCTGGTGGTGTGCCTCAGAGATAGGTGTTGTTAGGCCCATTGCTGTTTGTGGTTTTTATCAATGATTTAGATTAAATGTGTAAGGTATGATTAGTAGGTTTGCAGATGACACTAATGTGGGTGGTATCATAGATAGCGAAGATGGTTATTAATAAATTACAGCTGGATCTTGGTCATTTGGGCAGGTGGGCAAGGAGTGGTTAAGGGAGGTAATGTGAGATGCTGTATTTTGATAAGTAAAACCAGGGCAGGACCTTCACAGTAAATAACAGTTCCTTGGGGAGTGTTGTAGAGTGGTCTGGGAGTGCAGGCATATAATTCCTTGAAAGTGGCATCACGGGTAAATTGGGTGGTCAAGAAGGCCTTCATCAGAGTATTGAGTATAGAAGTTAGGATGTTATGTTCCAGTTGTACAAGATGTTGCAAAGGCTGCATTTTAAGTATTGTTCCATTTTGGTCAGCCTGTAAACACCCAACATAGATGTTGTTAAGCTAGAAAGAGGGCAATTAAGAGTTATAAGGAAGTTGCTGGGACTTGAGAGCCTGAGCTGTAGGCAGAGGTTGGACAGGCTAGGACTTGAGGAGTGCAAGAGGCTGAGGGGGTGATCTGAGAGATGTAACAGATCATGAGGAGAATAGATAGAGTGAATGCATAGAGTCATATACCCTGAGTAGAGGACATAGGTTTCAAATGAGAGGAGAAAGATTTAATAGGAACCCAAGGAGTAATAATTTTGCACAATGTTGTGGGTAGATGGAACGTGCTGCCAGAGGAGGTAATTGAAGCAGGTACTATAAACAACATTTAAAATACATTTGTACAGGTACATGAATAGGAAAGGTTTAAAGGGATATGGGCTGAACATGGGCGTGGGATCAGTGTAGATGTAGCATCTTGGTTGGCATGGGCATGTCAGGCCGAAGTGTCGTTTTCTAAGCTGTATGACTATGACTTGGTAGATAGACACAAAATGCTGGATAAGTACCATCTCTGGAGAGATGGAATGGGTGGCGTTTTGGGTCAAGACCCTTCTTCAGACTGAGAGTCAGGGGAGAGAGAAACTAGAGATATGGAAGGGTGAGGTGTGAAAACGACAGATCGAAGCAGACAATGCTCAAGGAAATGTAGAATGGTTCATTGTTGGCTGTGGAGAAGGTGACAACGAGGCATACAAACAGTAAAATCAATCAGGAGGACAGTGAAACTAGTCGGAGACCTAGAGTGGGAGTGGGACAGAGAGAGATGGAAAGCAAGGGTTACTTGAAGTTAGGGAAATCAATATTCATACTACTGGGTTGCAGGCTGCCAAAGTGAAATATGAGGTGCTGTTCTTCCAATTTGCATTTGAACTTACTCTCACAATGGAGGAGACCCAGGACAGAAATGGGAGGGGGAGTTAAAGTGTTTAGTACCCGGGAGATCGTGTAGGCCTAGGTGGACTGAGCGAAAATGTTCAGCAAAACCATTTAAGTTGCTGATGTATATCGTTTTGTTTAATTGCATCTTGGGGTTTTTTTGTCCCTGGATTGCGACAGATTGCAATGCTATCTTGCAAATGCTTTTTATGGCTGTAACTCTTGGACTCCTTATTTGTTATCTGAGGCTTAGGTTGGTCTTCGAATCCTCTGACATCATAATATTGTGACAACTGTTTACCCAAGGTGAATACAAAATAGCTTCTCCTCTATAGACATAAAAAGCTGGAGTAACTCAGAGGGTCAGACAGCATCTCGGAGAAGAGGAATAGGTGACATTTCGAGATCCTTCTTCGGACTCAATCTGAATTGGAATGAGTGAATTAGACTCATTAGAGTGAGTATGAAGACGAGTCTCGACCCGAAGGTTCAGCTATTTCTTTTCTCCAGAGATGCTGTCTAACCGGCTGAGTTACTCCTCGAAGGTATCACAAAATGCTGGAGTTACTCCAGCTTTTTGGGTCCATCTTCAGTTTAAACCAGCAATTCCTTCCAACACACACCTTCGCCTCTATCGTTGGCAGGATAGGTGAACCGAATAGTGATGCATTCCTTCCACCATTTTACGTTGCACATTTATGTCCCACAAATGAAGGGGTGCAAAGTTTTCAGTGCCATCCTAAATATTCCTTTTTGAGCAATCATAGGCCTTTTTGAGCAATTCACAGGCATCAATGTGGATATTGCCCTTTTTTTAAAGGATATTTTGAGAACACATTTGAATCATTTGCTGTGTCCCCGTGCTGTGATTGATCTTTGAGTAGAATGTCTGGACATTACTGTCAGGTGTATGGATAAGTTAGCCTGCCATATGTAGAAGATTGAGTGTAATGAAAATTTCTGTGCTTGGGACACGAGACTGCGGGTGCTGCTGGATCTGGAGCAAAATACACACTGCCTGAGGAACTCGGGGATCATGCAGCATCTATGGCGAGAGGGTGAGGAATTGTCAACTTTTTAGGTTGAAACCCTACATTGGGTTGTGGGTTTCAACCCAAATCATTGCAAATTCCTTTCTCAGCGTGGTTTGCTGTGTTTCTCCAGCAATTTTTGTTTTAGTCTCTTAATTATATCAGTGCAGGAAATTTTAGAAACCAACAGTTATAGTTTTACAAGGTTAATGAACACAACATACTAATTCTCAGAACAAACATTCAACATGATAAAACTTTAATCCCATAAAAACATTAATGTTCCATGTTTGCGGTATTAGTTTGCTTATCCTAACAAAAGATTTGGAGGTTTTGCAGAGAAACTGTTTGTGGTATATCCCCGGTTCTTACCATGGTCTGTTCAAGGTGATCCATGTATCAGAAGCCTGGTTGACCATGAGGTTTATGTCAGGTTTCCTCGATGTCGGAAAGTTATGCTGGTGCATTGATGGTGAAAATCATCATTGATACAATACAATACAATACAATACAATATATCTTTATTGTCATTGTACCCAGGGGTACAACGAGATTGGGAATGCACCTCCCATACGATGCAATAATTTAAGTAATTAACAGCAACCCAACGAAACGAAACAATTGTAACAGTTTTTAGACAGGGTAAAGTGCAAGTTGATCTATGCGTTGTGGCCATCTGGCTCAGCAGGACCGGTTCATAGCAGCTATGGCCCTGGGGATGAAGCTGTTCCTGATTCTGGAGGTGCGGGCGTAGAAGGCCTTGTATCGTCTGCCCGATGGAAGGAGTTCAAACAGACTGTTGCAGGGGTGTGAAGAGTCTTTGTGGCTGCTGGTGGCTTTTCTGAGGCATCGTGTGTTGTAGATGCCCTCCAAGTCTGGTAGCTGTGTTCCGATGGCCCTCTGAGCTCTATGGACTACCCGCTGTAGAGCTTTCCTTTCTACCTCCGTGCAGCTGAGGTACCACACAGGGATGCCATGCGTTAGGATGCTCTCTATGGTGCAGCGGTAGAAGGTCGTCAGCAGCTGTTGGGGTAGACCAGACTTTTTCAGTGTTCTTAAGTAGAACAGTCTTTGTTGTGCCTTCTTGACCAGCGCAGCAGTGTTATTGGACCATGTTAGGTCCTCCGAAATGTGAGTGCCCAGAAACTTGAAGCTGGACACTCTCTCCACACTGTCCCCGTTGATAGAGATCGGGGCATATTCCCCGTTATGTGACCTACGGAAGTTGATGATCAGCTCCTTGGTCTTGGTGGTATTTAGGGACAGGTTGTTATCCGAGCACCAGTCCGCCAGGTTCTGGTGCGTCTTTATGGAAAAATAGCTTCAGAGGAATGGAAGTGATCATGTTTTCTGGAGTCTCATCATGGATCTATGTTGTTGAATCTGATGTTGCAGCAGGGATAAGTTAGCAGAGGAGCTTTTTGTGAATGTTAAATGTGCTTGTGTATGCTTCAGTGAACAAATCAATGATGAGTTTGAGGTCTGACTCCAAACATGTAAGCAAGCATTTTCTGCATTTGGCAACTTGGGATGAATGTCTTATTATTTTGAATGTTTGCTTTGATGGTTAGTATGTTGAACTTTAAAAAACTATAATTGTTAAATTGATGTTTCTGTAATTCTAGTTCCACTGATGCAATTAAGAGATGGAATTACCACCTGGATTATCTCAATATTCTGGTGCTGGTATAGCACTAAACCACTCAAAACAAAAGGTCTAGAGTTCAGCTAGTGGTCTGCTGAGTGAGCTGATCTATATTACTGCATTAAAGCACACTGTTTCGTTAATTTCCTTCCCAAATCCAACAGTTGGTTCTGATTAACTCCCAGTTAAGTCCAGATAACACTTCGGAATAGCTATTTGAGAGAGAAGAACAACATTTTGTTTCTATTGTAATTATCGGTATCTGTTTTATTACTCATTTGTTTACTTGGACTTTTCTGTTCTGTTCTAAAGCTGCAGCACTCAGTTGTGATCAGTTAACCCCACGAGGAAAAGCAAATCCTTTCATTATACAGACTTTCTTATTCATTTAACCTCTGATCTCAGTAAAAATAAAAAATAAATCAAAGGAAAAAGTCAATTTGGAATGTCATCCTAGGTTCTGACCTCGCCAAGTTTTAAGCGCAGATAATTTGTTTAATATTAAACGACACAGTCCAACTTTGAAAAAATTGTGATACATTACTGTATTGAAACCATATAGAGTCATACAACATGGAAACATGCCATTCGTCCCAACTTTTCCATGCTGACCAAGTTGTCCCATCTACACTAATCACACCTGCCTACATATGGTATGCTTGCCTTCATAGGTCAGAGCATTGAATGTAAGAGTCAGGAAGTCCTGATGCAGGAATTGGGTTCGGCTGCATTTGGAATATTGCATGCAGTACTGGTTGCCCCCATTCCAGGAATGACGTGGAAACTTTGGAAAGGGTGCAGAGGAAGTTTACTGGAAAGATGCTGGAATAGCGGGTATTACTTACAGGGTTGGACATACTTAGATTGTTTTCTCTGGAATGGTGAAGGTTGCAGAGAGATCTGGCAGAAGTATATGAAATTGTGAGGGGCATAGAGAGGGCAGCACAGTGGTAGAGTTGCTGCCTTACAGCACCAGAGACCTGGATTTGATCCTGTCAACGGGTGCTGTCTGTACGGAGTTTGTATGTTCTCTCTGTGACTGCGTGGGTTTTCTCTGGGTGCTCCAGTTTCCTCCCACACTCTAATGTATGTTATCTCTGTGACCGCATGGGTTTTCTCTGGGTGCTCCAGTTTCCTCCCACATTCTAATGATGTACAGGTTTGTAGGTTAATTGGCTTTGGAAAAATTGTTCCTAGTGTACAAGATAGTGTTAATGTACAGGGTGATACTGGTTGGCATAGACTCGGTGGGCTGAAGGGCATGTTTTTTGCTGTATGTCTAAAGATGGGGTAGACAGAACCTTTTCCTAGGATGGAATCTACTGCAAATACTAGAGGCACAGCTTTAATGTGAGAGGAGCAAAGTTTAAAGGAGTTAAAAGTTGAAAGATGTATTTTTTACACAGAACATGCTGACAGGGGTGGCCATTCAGACAGATACAATAAGTTGCATTTAAGAGACTTTTGGATAGACATCTGGATATGGAGGTACCTGTGTATGGGTTATGTGCAGACAGATGAGAGTAGATCTTGGCATCATGTTTGGCACAGACATTGTGGGGCAAAGGGCCTGTTTTATACTGTTTTATATTCTATTGCATTACTAAAATCCTAATGACAATAGTAGATATTCACACATTTTAATGACCAAGCAATGTTTCCCTTTATCTTCTAGAAGTTTCATTATCCTATCTTCATGACTTTGGTTCACTTGGCAATGACCTTTGTGTTCTCTGGAATAAGCAGAACACTTGTCTCATGGTATACAGGGAAGCCACACATTTGTCTGTCATGGAAACCATATCTGAAGAAGGTTGCTGCCACAGGTAACTCTCTTATTCTATATTCTTACAACTGTGTTTTGTTAATCCACACCAGGCAATGGTCAATCTGTGATATGTGTGGGAAGGAACTGCAGATGCTGATTTACACTGAAGATAGACACAAAATGCTGTAGTAACAGTGGGACAGGCAGCATCTCTGGATAGAAGGAATGGGTGACGTTTCGGGTCGAGCATCTGAAGAAGGGTCTCAACCCGAAACGTCACCCATTCCTCCTATCCAGAGATGCTGCCTGTCCCGCTGAGTTACTCCAGCATTTTGTGACAATCTGTGATATTTGCGCAGATTGAATGTGCTACACAGGACACATGGGGACAGAATCCTAGGTCACATGAACTGTTTTCATTTTGTAGACTGCTAGTCATACTTGTGTAAACAGTAGAGCCGACTCCCAATCTGTTCAGTATTCAAATTGTCACGTTACGTATGTATGCATATATAATGTTGCACTCCTGTGTTAAAATCCACCTTGAAGCAGGGTCTCAAGCTGAAACATTGACTTATATCTTTTGCCTCCACATGTTTTAGATTTTTAGATTTTGAGATACAGTGCAGAAATAGGCCCTTCGGCCCACCGAGTCCATGCCGCTCAGCGATCCCCGCACATTAACACTATCCTACACACACTAGGGACAATTTTTACATTTACCCAGTCAATTAGCCTACAAACCTGCACGTCTTTGGAGTGTGGGACGAAACCGAAGATCTGGGAGAAAACCCACGCAGGTCATGGGGAGAACGTACAAACTCCGTACAGACGGCGCCCTTAGTCAGGATCGAACCTGAGTCTCCGGCGCTGCATTCGCTGTAAGGCAGCAAGTCTACCGCTGCGCCACCGTGATGAATGGTTTGCTTGCCCTGTATCCAATGTGTTCCAAATTTCCTGACCAGTCCTTGCAAAAGTCCACGTGGCAAATGTGTACCCCTTTTCAATCCTCTTGGTCACCTCTTCAAATAAAAAACTCAATCAAATTTGTGAGATGTGAACAATGCTGGTTATCCATTGTCAGACCTTGACTGTCCAGATGCATCTGGATACTTTTTCATTGAATCCCTTCCAATAACATTCCCACTACTGACGTAGGCAAGGCTTATCCTTGCTTCCCTTTTTAAATATAGGCAAAATATTAATTATCAGTGCAGGTACCTCACCTGTGGCTAACGAAGATATAACTATCTCAGCCAGGGCCCCAGCAATTTCCTGCCTTACTTCCTATAACATCATTGGATGCATTTGATGCAAAGGATGCATCCCCTGAAATTTGTCCACCATTGTGCATTTAACGACCTCCTCCTTCATGATGTTGATATGCTCCAGGATATCGCTATTCCGTCCCCTGAACTTCTCCACAGTAAATTCAGGTGAAAAGTATTTATTTAAGACCTCACCCAGTTCCCATTGCTTCACACACAATACCACCCTGATCCTTATGGGGGGCTACTCTCTCCTTTGCTGCCTTCTTGCTTTAAACCAAAGGTAGACATAAAAGTTAAATATAAAGCAGAAAATGTTGAAAATACATACCAGGCCATGCAGCAGTCGTGGAGAATGAACTGAAGTTAATGTTTTAGTTCTGTGATTTTTGTTTTTGTTATACCTGGGAAATGTTAGATGAAAAGTATTAAATACAGAGACAGGGAAAGGGTCTGATGTCCAGAAGCAGAAATAAGAGTTTTTTTTAATGGAATGGGAATAAATGACAAGGGAGCAAAGCAGCAGTGAATGATCATGAGAAAAGAGAAGAATCCACAAATGCCTGGAGGTGCAAATGGGATTGATAGAATCATCACTGTCTAGTGGAAAATAATGAGAGCCATGGTTGCAGTTTAAAATTAAATTACTTGCATCCAGAAGGGTATAAACTGGAAGATGTGATGGTGTTCATCTGTAATAAGAGGTAAAGGTCAGAGAGATCAGGTTTGAGTGGCAGACGTATCAAACTATTCTAAGATTGGAGGTTTCTCGCAGAAGAGTGAGCAGCAAAATGTTTACTTGATCTACATTTGGTCTTGCGTGCATGCTTACCTGGACTGCATGTAGGAAGTAGTGTCATAAGCAACAAATCCATAATATTAAATTAAAAAGATAGTATATTTCAACTGAAAGGAATGTTGAAGGGAATTTACTTTACTTTTTTCCATTTAATATTATTCCATTTCATAATATTAAACGGCAAGGAAAAGTAAAGTGCTTTCTGCACAGGGAAGAAGATGAAGATTTAATCTGGTATTGTGTTAGATTAGGTGTAAGTGATGGGAATGGCTCATCAGAGACAAAGGCTGCCAGGTTGTGGACCAGCAGCAGTGGTGACAGGAGGAATGGGTGGGTTATCAGTTGGCTGGAGTGACTCCTCCAATACATAAGCTTGTTGTTTGGATATGGTTAAGTGGGATATTAAAGGACGAGGGATAAATGTTCTGAGACCTCTACACTTTGTGTCTTATTTTGTACTCTGGCATCTGCAGTTCCTTGTTTGTACAATGTGGTGAGTGACTTTTTCACACTGAATTATATGAAACGAGCTGCCAGGGAAAATGGTAGAGATTTAAGACTCTTAGACAGATGCATAGATAGGAAAAATCTGGAGGGAAATGGGACAGATTCAGGCAAATTAGACTAATTCTGTTAAACAACATGGTTTGCATGGCCAAATTAGTCAAAAGAGCCATAGGCCATGTCATATGACTGACTAGATGGCCTATTTCCTGAATTTGTATCAGCCCTGACAGACTTCCCTTCAGTGGTTTAACAAGACAGTGATGAGGGAAGATGAGGGAGAGCAAAGACAGCAGAGAGAATGGAAGCCACAAGGTCCATAATTCACCATGTCTCTGTGCAACCACTGGTCTCTCTTCAATTATTGCTGCAGAGTTTGGTCAACCACTGCTGGCAGCAAATCCCTGCTTCCTAACCCATAATGGTTAATTTACGATCAGCATAGGGAATGTGGTAATCTGCATCACTACGACCTTCCACTCAGCTAACCTGAAGCAATACTGCTTGTAGAATTTAGGGAGTGGTGGGGTGAACATGAATTTGAAGAATTAAATTGGTGGTACTCTGAGGTTGTGGTTGGGAGCTGTGTTTGAAAATTTATGGTGAACCCCTGTGAACTGAGTGAGTTTTAAGACAAACGTTTCTTTGTTAATTTGTGAGAAGAGAAAAAGGGTGAGATTAAAATTGCGGGCAATGAGTATGGGTGTGGTCTAGTGGTAGATTCGATACAGTGAGGGCAGAGGGGAAAAAGAGAATCTTGTCAGAAGCACAGATATGAAAGCTAGTATTCAGTGTAGATCAGAAAAGGCAGAGATTCAGTTGGGAATCGAGTTATTGAAGTGAATAGTGTGGAAGGAAGTACAATCAAAGTCGCTGTGATGGTGGGCAGAAGTAGAGTCATCATATCAGAAGTGTAGGTGGAGGGAGAATAAGTCAAAGAATTTTGAGGCAAAATTGAAAGGTTTTCAGTTCCAGGCAAAACGTAAATGGCACCAATCCAGTCTCAATTATGCAAAAGAGATAAATGCTCAGGAAGGTTTGATCACATGGGATCCTGGGAGAGTGGATACAGAATTGGCTTCATGGAAGAAAACAGAAGGGGATAGTGATAAAGTGTTATTTGGACTGGAGGCCTGTGACGAGTGGTGTGCTTCAAGGATCATTGCTGTTTGTGGTTTATATCAATGATTTGGATCTGTATAATAGTGATTAGTAAGTTTGCAGATGAGACTCAAATTGATGGTATCGTAGACTGAAGATGATTATCAAAAATTACAGCTGGCTCTTGATCAGCGGGGCAAGTGGGTCGTGGAATACCTAATGGAGTTTAATGCAGAAAAGTGCGAGGTGTGGCACTTTGGAAAATCAAACCAGGGCAGGACCTTCATAGTGAATGATAGGGCCCTCGAGAGTGTTGTAGAGCACAGGGATCTAGGAGTACAGGTACATAGTCCCTGAAAATCACAGGAGAACAGGGTAGTAAAGAAGGCTTTTGGTACATTGACCTTCATCACTCAGGGTATTGAGAATAGATGTTGGGGGCCTTATATTACAGTTGTAAAGACGTTGGTAAGTTCACATTTGGAGTACCACGTTCACTTTTGGTTACCCTGCTATAAGAAGGATGTCATTAGGCTGGAACGAGTGCAGAAAAGATTTGAGGACATTGCCAGAATTTGAGGGGCTGATCTATAGGGAGAGTTTGTCCAAGCTAGGACTTGGAGTGCTAGAGGCTGTGGGGGTAATCTTGGAGGTGTATAAAATTGTGAGGGGAATAGACAGGATGGTGCGTATGTAGAATGAGCTGCCAGAGGAGGTAGTTGAGGTATTATAACAGCATTTATAACACTCTTGGACAGATGACATGGATAGGAAAGAGGGAGATGGGCCAAATGTGAGCAAATGGGACAAGCTTAGATGGGAATTTGGGCAGCATGGATGTGTTTGGTCAAAGGACCTGTTTCTGTGCTGTATGATCCGAAGGCCTGGGGACAACATTGGATGGCATATAGGTCAGAGCTGTGATCAGTGATGATCTGGAAGATAATGGCTTGATGTTCGTTAATGGTGTTGTAGTCCATGAGAATAAAGGAAGGAATGCCAGAGGTATGGCACTCGACCTCTCTTTAAAACAAGTATCTGTTGCCAAACTCCAGCAATATTTCTCAGCAGATTGTTGATAATGTCAGGATCGGAACTTGGAGAACTGCTGAAAGTTCAGATATTGGGCAGGTTAGAATGAGCGAAGGGAGAAGAGAAATTGAGACCGCTCGTGTTGTGATGGAATTCGCAATGAAAACATTAAAAGAGGATTAAAAAAATAGATGGAGGGCTCCAGATGGAAAGGGAACTCTAGATACTGTAGAAGGGTTCGTTGAGGAAAGATTCCTGGCCAAAGAACTGAGGATGGAGGCGCCACAAGATTTTGAGCTTGAAATAGATTGACATGTATGCATGATGGTGGTATTCCTGGGGGCTTGTTTGGGGGTCAATAGAAGCAGTGATATGCAGCACAGGACATTGAAGAAGGAATAGTGTCAGGAAGTTTAACACTGTAAGTGTTAGTGTTTAACTCCAAGCAAGTTTAAGACATGGTTCTTGCTTGGAGTCCTTGACACCTGTAAGGAAAAGGACACCGAAGCACCAAATGAAGCTGTTCATGTAACCGTAGGTCAGGATAACTAGTGAATGAATGCTGTTGATGAAGGTGGTCGAGAGAGTGCATATAGTTAATCAACATGGTAATGCACAGCATTGAGTATGGATCTTGAAGAACAGTCATGCTGCATACCATATATATTTATGGATCTTAATTTTATTTTGAATCGGTGGAGAATGAATTGAAATTGAAAGAGATTTAATTGATAGCCAACAAAAAGAGAGAGAGAAAATAAAACAATGGAATTGAATTTTGCTAAATGCATTTGAGGATTTTACTATGTCATTGGAAATGAAACTTTTAAGATATTGACCCAAACAAGTGGGAGAAGCAAATATAGCACACCAAGGGTTAGAGAGAGAGCAGATTACAGTGGTAAACTGCCAAATGCACATAGGAACTGTTCATTTATTAACAATGGCATGGAAGAAAAACTAATTATTAACTTCGTTGTGCTATTTTTCCCACCTATCTTATTTTTAAATAAAACCTTTTCTATTGCAGCCCTGGCAACTGCATTAGACATTGGGCTGTCTAATTGGAGCTTCATGTTTATCACTATCTCGCTGTAAGTCATCTGTCTTGGTACTGAGATTGCTTATGATGTTAAATTCTGTGCAATGGTCATCATGTTTTATCTATTTGAACATTATATTTTCAATCAATTGCCCTAATTCAGTGATTTTTCTTTTTTTTACCAGCTTTGTAACAAATCATCAGTACTTATTTTTAATCTTGTACGCTGAGTAGTGCTGACCTAGTTTACCCCTATCAGTTATGTATTTTCTGTGCTCAAGGAAGAAAAAGGCTGGGCTTCAATTTTGCTTGTATATTAATTATCAGTAATGGATAGATCAATTTCCAATAAACCTTCAGCTTACTAGGCTCTGAAATTCCCTCCATAATTCATTTACCGTTCTCCTCTTTTAAGGTATTAATTGAGTTTGACTTTAATCACTTTTCCTGTAAGATTTGGCTCTGGGTCTTGAAGAACCTGTGAAGCAGCCCAAAACATTTAACTGCATTAAAAATATTATTGTTATGATTTATCACACTGTAATGAGCCTTTTGCATCATTTGTAAGAGCTACTGTTTCTTTTAGGTATACAATGACAAAGTCGACTGCTGTCCTATTTATTTTATTCTTTGCAGTCATATTCAAGTTAGAGAAATTGGTAAGCATTGTTATTTCAACTACTGGTCTAAAGCCATTGCCATAACTATCAGAATAATCCCAATAACATTATCAGGAAGTTTGGTGCCATGTTTACCTTTTGAAGAGTTTACAGCAGGCGATGACACATGGGTAATGTTCCATTTTTCTGAGACTGTTGAAAAGAAATATTCAGCTTAAATTATATGCAGTTTTGATTTTAATACAACAATGAATTGGAGAAGAGAAACTATAAAGTATTAATGGAAGAAATACTTTGTGATTCTGTACACTAAAAGTTTGCTAGTGTTCTATTGGTACAGAACACCGAATATAAAATAATGGCACAGTTTTGGGTTTAATTGCTTATCTATCCAAGTGCAGCTCATTCAAAAGTGGGAGAGGTAGGTAGAATAGGAATAAATGGGTTCATCTGGGAAGGCGAGAAGGTTAAATTATTGTAAATTTTAACAGTGTGGATTGCGTGCATAGAGATATTCACCTGTATTTCATTTGGAAACCAGGAATCGTATCCAAATATTGTGGAAGTGAAGCACCTTAAATCTCAATATCGCTATTTCTCCAAGAAGAAAGGTAGTAAGATCCTGTGTAAGATGCATCTCTCTGGCACCTTGGTGGCTTTTTCATAAGTGATCCTCAATCCTCTTTTGCTACGGTGGGAATCATAGCCTGCCTGGACCGTTTCTGTCCACTTGACCATACCCAATACATTTCATCAGGTGTCACAATGAACAATCAGTTGTTGGAACTCCGTAATATATATTTGTTTTATTTTCCCCCCTCCTTGGGAGCAAACTCAACATTCGATCGTTCTCTTGCTCCCCGCTTTGATAGAGCAAAGTTTTACATGTCCTCAATTAAACTTGGGCTCCCGGGTTTATTTTGTATCCATCTTTGTTTGCAATGATAAAA
This sequence comes from Rhinoraja longicauda, assembly GCF_053455715.1. Taxonomy (NCBI): domain Eukaryota; kingdom Metazoa; phylum Chordata; class Chondrichthyes; order Rajiformes; family Arhynchobatidae; genus Rhinoraja; species Rhinoraja longicauda. The sequence goes on from NC_135974.1 coordinate 4,758,912, forward strand.
CAGTAGTAATACATTATTGACTCATGTGTAGATTAAATGAGGACATGTTGATATAGCATGGATATATGAGACAAATGAGAACATGTCTCACCGGCATGTGATGGAATGCCTTATCCATCAGTCGAACAGGTTAAAATACTGGAACTCACTACCTAATAGCAATGTTAGGAATATCTTCACCACAGGGAATGCAAAGGTTGAAAATGGTTGAATATTAATCAATAAAATGGCTGGTTGTGAACATGCTGAACCAATCAGCAACATTGATGTGTTTATTCTGGAGCTGGGATAATTTGTCCATTTATTCTCTTAAAATGGAGCAGGAAGCGATCTGTCCCATCGAGTCTCTGCCGCCTCTTGGAGCATTCTATTCCGTCCCATTTACCATACATTTTGCCCTACATCCTATTTTCTCTCTCATGCACATCGTCTTCTGATTTTCCACCACTCGCCTAGAGGGAATTTACAATGGCCAATTAGCCTACCGACCAGTGTGTCTTTTGGATGCAGGAGGAAACCAAAGCACCCGGGGAGCTTGAAACACTTAAGATGATTGGGTTCAAACCTGGGTCTCTAGAGCTGTGAGGCGGCAAGTTTAGATGCCGTGCCTCTGGGCTACCCATTTCCATCTATGCAGATAATAAAATTATTAAATTGTGTGTGTGCACCATTAACATAGAGCTGCAATACACTATGTCTAGATTAAATGAGACTGTACAGAGTGTGTATTTTGTTAAATTACTGTAATGCTTCAATAGATGAATTGCAAATGAAGTTAATTTAAGCAATGGTGTTCCAGTTTGAGTGATTTGCTTGCACTATCGTTGCATATGCTGGAATGAAGTTGACATTGTTTGAACACTGTAATGGAGTGTGAATAACATGCTCTTTCTTAATTGGCTTTTTCAGAAAGTGGAAACTAACCAATTGCAATGCTGATGGATAAAACTCAATTTTGTAGACTTTCCATGTAACATTCCTCACTCCCCCTTTGGTCCTAAATCATTCGTTTCTACTCTCCTTTAATTTCATTTCAATCAACACATAAGTGACTAAATAAATTATCAAAACTTTAAATGAAAATGTAGAGCATGAAAAATGGATATCTTTAATAAATTTGAATTATAGTAAATTCAAAATTAAAAAACAAAATAGTTCTGATTTCTCGCTATATGTAGCGATTCTTGTAGAGTTAGCTTTGTGGTGCATTCACCAACTAGCCTATCTCGAGGGATTACTTGAAGTTGGACCAACTGACCAGTTGTTGTCTGAAAGTTGTTTTGGGTGGAAGAATTTCATCTGCAGTTTTTAAATTATCTGTCTAATTAAGTACAGATGTATTATATTTTTTTGGGTAATTTATTGAATAATTTGTTTTCTGCATTGCTATTTATATTCTCAGAGATCATGGCTATTGGTAGTTGTTGTGTTAATAGCTGGAGGCCTCTTCATGTTTACATACAAGTCAACTCAGTTTAACATAAAAGGATTCATCCTGGTATTGATTGCATCCTTCCTCGGTGGAATACGATGGACATTGACACAGATTCTTACCCAAAAGGCTGATCTAGGTAATTTTGATTCCCTTTTGATGGAGCATAGTGTGTATAGTGCTCTGTTTTAAGTTGAAACACGATATTACTCAGATGATGCATCAAGGTGTACAAAATTGTCTGCAATGTTGGGGAAAGCAGTAATGGGGTCAATTAAGTGTGGGAGTTTAACAGCAAATACAGTATTTGAACACCCTTTATACCATATGATGTGACTCTAAATACAGGCACTTAAAATTAATGGTAAAGGAATACAGAAATGGGCATACAACTACTTAAACCTGTTTAACCACTGAATGAGATCATAGCTTATATGCAAAAACATACAAATTAGGTGCAGGGGCGATTCGGCTCCTCAAAACTGCTCTACCTGTTAACAAGATTATGGCCGATCTGTTTGTCATCTCCACTATTTTGAGTCAATTGTACCTGACTGTTCGTGTACATATGACAATAAACTCCTCTCACACTTTTAATAAGAAATATTTCCCGATGGTACTTTTTGAATGGCCTATCTCTTACTTTAAGATTATACCGTAGAAATAGGGAACTGCAGATACTATTAAAATTGAGCTGTAGTACAGTATTGCAGGCAAGTGGGACTAGTGTAGCTGGGACATTGTTGGCCGGTGTGGGCAACTTGGGCCGAAGGACACGTTTCCACACTGTATCACTCTGACTCTTCGACCCGAAACATCAACTACCCATGTTCCCCAGAGATGTTGCCTGACCCACTGAGTTACTCCATCATTGTGTGGCTTTTTAAAAAAAATTATACCTTTCGTTCTGCATTCTCCAATAACCCACATAATTTTCCTTTCGACTCCTTCAGTCATGTTACACTGTCTTAAATCACCTATTTATTTCTGTATTTGACGGAATGGATGTTAATGTGTGCAACCTGGTCTTGTGATATAACGCTTGGCCCCAGTATCAGCACTCCACACTTCCATTACTTTTCCAGCAGATAATTTTCCAGACCTCAAACTGACACTCCAAATGGATTTTACCTAGAGAGTATTCAAATTGTTACATATCTACTCTTTTCTACCAGTGCCTAAGAGACAATTTAAAACTTTATATTCTGTATCTACCCTTTAGAAAACTCTAATTAAAATTACAGACAATTGCAGCATCATTTGAGATGATGCAAATTAATTACCTTGGTGTGTGAGATTCCAAATTGGGGAAGTAATGCTTGAGTAGCATGGTTATCCAATCTGTAAAGTTATTAAATATTATTGTGTAAAGAGCGCACATTGTTGATCTAGAACAACGAGTACTCATCACCAGCTCCCAGAATTGAATTTCATCTCCCAGACCTGACAAGAATGATATAAATTATTGCACTTGTCACATCTGACACTGCCAGGTTTCAGGTGAATGAGAACTTGACAGCTGGACAGCAAGTAATTGGAATTTACTTTTTGATCTTCCTTGACATATTGTTGATGGCAGTTTAATTTCAAAGCAAATGCAGTTATTCACTTAAAAATAAACCTAATAGAAAGCCACTATTGTTTTATTAGAAAGAGCAGTGTCTATATGAATCTTCATAACACACCACGGTTAAATCTCGTGACTGAATGTGTGATCCGGTTCCAGAAATTGCCAAGTATTTCCTGACTTCATCAGCTTGGCATGGAGCTGGTTGGTACAGTTTGTATCATTGGTGTAAAGGGATGTGGACAATTTGTTTTTTTTCCTTTATCAGATTTGAAATCTCCTGTTTGTGCTGCTCATAATAATTGTTGTTACTTGGGTTATCACCAGAGTTATCTAACTATTAAATAACAATTTTATCTGTATTATAAATTATAACTAAATCTGATGTTATTATCGTTAATTTATGGAATATTATGCAGATTGTAACTGAATTTGAAACTCTTGCTCAGGTTTACAGAATCCTATTGACACCATGTACCACCTCCAGCCTCTGATGTTTGTTGGTCTCTTCCCACTGTTTGTGTTCAATGAAGGTAGGTTTGTGAGCTGCGTCGGTGGCCAGTGCTCTGAAGATCTTGATTACCACAGACCAAACTCCATTTACAATAACTGCACGAAGAACTGCAGATGCTGGTTTATCAAAATAAACCAAAGTATTGGAGTAATTTAGCTGGTCAGAGAGCATCTCTGGAAGACATCGATAGGTGAAGTTTTAGTTCAGGACCCTTAAAAATAATTGTAGTGGTGGAGGGGAGGGGAGAAAGCTGGGAAGAAAAGGTGGGGGTGGACAGACCCCGGCAAATGATGGGTGGAGACAGGTGAGGGGTGGGGGGAAGGTTTGGTTTGCGGATAGGTGGAATAGGTAGCAAAGGTTGGAAGTGAAAAGGAGAGAACATGGTGTCAGATAAGGGTGGGGGAGTAGGGTGGGATCGTGGTCAAGCTCTTATTCTGTCTCCAAGCCTTTTTCTCGGGCAGGGAATCCTTGCCTCTCAGTGATGATCCCTTCTCGCGTCTCCAACATTCTTCCTCATGAACTACAGCTGCTAGCCTTCTACCCTAGAAACATAGAAAATAGGTGCAGGAGTAGGCCATTTGGCCCTTCGAGCCAGCACTGCCATTCAATATGATCATGGCTGATCATCTAAAATCAGTACCCCATTCCTGCTTTTTCCCCATATTCCTTTAGCCCTAAGAGCTAAATCTAACTCCCTCTTGAAAACATCCAGTGGATTGGCCTCCACTGCCTTCTGTGGCAGAGAATTCCACAGATTCACAACTCTCTGGGTAAAAAAGTTTTTCCTTATCTCAATCCTAAATGGCCTACCCCTTATTCTTAATAGTCTAATAGTCCAGGAAATCTGCTGGTGCAGCATTACCAAAATCCCAAGGGTGCTGGTTTATCAGTTTTATTCTGCATATTCTGCACTTCTCATATTTACCGGAAGTGGCGGCGCCTAACGGCAGCGGCTTACTAGCAGTCTGTTCGTCTTTTTTCCTTTTTTTTTTTTGTGTGTCGGTGTTGGGATGGTTTTTATATATTTTTTTGGTTGTGTATGTGTGGGAGGGGGTGGTGGTGTGGGGGGGGGGGGGGGACTTTTCTCTTCCTCACGGCGCGGGGTGCGGCTCGGCTGCGGGGCCTAACATCGCCCGGTGCGGCTTGGCCGCTGGACTTTACATCGCCCGGTGCGGCTTGGCCGCTGGACTTAACAGTGCCCGGTGCGGCTCGGCCGCTGGACTTAACAGTGCCCGGTGCGGCTCGGCCGCTGGACTTAGCATCGCCCGGTGCGGCTCGGCCGCGGGACTTTGCATCGCTGGTGTGGCTCGACTGCGGGACTTAACGTCGCCCGGTGCAGCTCGGCTGCGGGACTTAACATCGCCCGGTGCGGCTCGGCTGCGGGTCTTTTCATCGCTGGTGCGGCTCGACTGCGGGACTTGGCATCGCCCGGTGCGGCTCGACCACGGGACTTAACATCGCCCGGTGCGGCTCGGCCGCGGGACTTGACATCGCTGGGGCGGCTCGACCACGGGACTTTACATCGCCCGGTGCGGCTCGGCCACTGGACTTAGCTGCGCAAGGCTTGGTCGCGGGCCTTTCATCGCACGGTTCGGCCGCGGGACGTTTCAGCGCCCGGTGCGGGGACTGTGCGGGTCGGTCGGGGACGAGCTGTCTGTCCGTGGGCGTGGGGAAGAGAGTGGAAGTTTTGTTGCCTCCATCACAGTGAGGGGGTGTTTGGAGTCACTGTGATGGACGTTTGTGTTGGGGTTATGTGTCTTGTGTTCTTTTTTTTCTATGACTGCTATGTAGTTTCGTTCGGTACTTCGGTGCCGAACGACAAATAAAGCTCTGTTATACTGTTATATTTGAAAGTAATTTATAAATTCGGGCAGCTTTTGCTTTGATGGAGTGTGGGTTCAGCAGCACAGCACTAACTCAGTGCTTTGCTGAAACATCAGCATTAATTCTGCCTCAAAACTGATTTTTGACATGCAGTCTACTGAGATGAGCAAACCGTGAACTAGGTTTGAAGACCTGGTGTTAGATTTTGTGTGCAATTCTGGTCACCAGAGGCACTGTAATAGGTATCAAATATTATAAAAACAAGACTAGGACTAATGTTGTTATTAAGAAACACTAAAAACCAGGCTCCTTACAGTCCTGTGTAGGAAAGAACTGCAGATGCTGTTTTAAATCGAAGATAGACACAAAATGCCGGAGTAACTCAGCGGGACAGGCAGCATCTCTGAAGAGAAGGAACGTCGCCCATTTCTTCTCTCCAGAGATGTTGCCTGTCCCGCTGAGTTACTCCAGTATTCTGTGTCTATCTTCCCTTTATAGTCCCTCTGCCTTCTGATTACTGCAGAGGTGGTTTGACAGATGGAGGATAAAACTTGGAAATATTCTGGAAATTCTACGCTCAGGGGGAAATTCAAATGTGTAATTTGTTGCAAGGAGTGGTAGTTGAAGTAATTGTACAGATGTGTTTAAACAAAGGGATGTTAACATATTAGAGAAAAAGAAATAGAAGTGAATGCTAAAAGTGTGAGATGAAGAGGAGTGAGATGGAGCTTGGGTCAATACTGAACGTCAAATCAGGTGGCCTGTTAGTTTTTTGCTCTACATTATGTTTGCAAGACGCTATGATTGTAAATATGTTAAATTGGAAATAAATCTTTAATAACTTGGGCATGATATATCAGCAAGTTTCTTTTTTGCAAGGACTCAGCCTGTCTGCTTCAGAGAAGTTATTTCGCTACCACGAAACCTCAGCTTTACTAAATATGCTGCTTGTATTGGCTGGAGGAGGATTTCTCGCATTTGGACTCTGCTTCTCTGAATTCCTTTTGGTTGCCAAAACATCCAGCCTGACCCTATCCATTGCGGGTATTTTTAAGGTGAGTCACTTGAGTTCTGTATCTTTTTACGCAATACTTTTGTAATTTTGTTGCAGTATTTGTTCAGACATAAGGAACAGTGGGTATCTAAGATAGGAAAGCAAGGCCACTCTCTCACCCATGCTAACCCCATGGCTGCTTTGACCGCTCACTGATATTCATGATATTTTCAGTGTTTTTGAATGTTTTGGATATTAGACATTACATTACAAGATTACATTTTCAAAATTAACAAAAAAATTCCTTTGGTGCCTTATTTCACTTTTAATTACAAAAAAAAACCCCTTCTGAAAGTTATAATGATGGTTGGTGACTACCTTCATTTGATGGCCACTCCACTCCATGGTCTGGATCTGCCATTGGATTCTGCGGTGAGGTCGAGCCGCAAAGCAAGAGATCAGATGGGCCAGACTTAGCATTCCAGTGTGTTTCTGACTTGCATATTGTAGTGCAATATTGCAGAGGTTGAATACACTGAGTAGCTATTTCACCTGGCCCTTCTTTTTAAGAATGCATTGTGGGTTACTCAGCATTTGGAAGAGAAATTTAGGATGTCACCAAATCACTAACCCTCAATAGATTTCTGCATTTACTGAATAATTGAAAAACCAAGTATCTGATACTGAGCCCAGAATAAACCCACTTCAAATAATTTTCCATTTGCTTCCTATTTTTGATTTTTTTCTTTTGATTTCAAACGATTTTGCCTTGGTTCCCATGCATGGGTTTTTATATATGTTAATCTGCCAAATAGCAACTTGTTAAAAGCCTTGTTATGTTAAATAAACGACTTGTCCGTTCTCTTTGTTATCGGCTCCCCACCCAAAAATATTAAACCATTACTAGGATATGGCCTTACCTGAGCAAATTAAAGATGACTATTTTTAATTAGTCAAAATGATTTATTTTAGCCCTCAGGATATTTTTAATAATTTTCCCACATCTGGGTTATCTTTCTTTCACCTTTTTCAATCAACAGTCTGTTAGCTATCTTCCAAAACAATACCAATAGCCAAACAATATATAATTCTTAGTCTAGATCTTGTGGGAAATTATGTCCAAAAATAATCATTGTGAGCTCTGTCTTGACATGAGATTTGATGGAGGAAAATATTCATGTAAGATAGACACAAAAAATTGGAGTAACTCAGCGGGACAGGTAGCATCTCTAGAGAGAAGGAATGGGTGATGTTTCGGGTCGAGACCCTTCATCAGTCTGAAGAAGGGTCTCGACCCGAAACATCACCCATTCCTTCTCTCCAGAGATACTGCCTGTCCCACTGAGTTACTCCAGCTTTTCATGTCTATCTTTGGTTTAAACAAGCACCTTTAGTTTCTTCCTGCACAAAATATTTACGGACATTGTCAAGGCTTCCCTGCCACATTATGGAATCTGTGATTCGGGCCTTTTCAAAATGGAGAAGAAGCATGTAGATGGCTTGGAGAACCTGGAATTATTCACGGGGTATAGAGAGGTTCGGTGCAAGTGACAGAAGAGATTATGTAATTTATCTTGCACTAAATGTTATCCCCTTATCATGTATCTATCTGTACACTGTGGCTGGTTCGATTGTAATCATGCATTATTTTTGCGCTGACTGGTTAACACACAACAAAAGATTTTTGCTGTACCTCTGTACACGTGACAATACACTATACTAAAAACTCGCCACTTGCCCACGCCACTCCATCAATGACTCCTGGCCCATGAATGAAAGGGTTTGCAATCCCCACAATCACTCTTTGGCCACCTGCGAACCCACTTCTTCTTTCGTGTCCATCATTCAAATGTTACATCACTATCATCATCCGTCCTGAAAAGGGAGCAAGCTTCTGGTGACAATCAGTGGGAGCCTCACTTCTACAGTAGACGATGGTGGTAGCAGAATGAGCTCAGGACACTTCCAGTTACCAGCCCTGCGACGTGGACACTTCTGCTATGGGGCCGGGAACCCATTGAACTGGTGGGAAAGTAAGTCATCCTCCATTTCAAGGGACTGCCTAAGGTGGTAATTTATATAAATGATTTGAACTAGTGCTCTTCTTTGGTATGAAACTAAAGCCAACTTGACCATGGCTGACCCAAGCCAGTCCACAATTAACATCAATTTCTAAAGTTCAAATGAAAGCCTGGATATGAAGCATGAGCTCAAAGTCACCTAACTATGTGCTGGGTTCAGATCAAATCAGATTAAATAAAAGTCGGTCCTTGGCCTCTGGTTGAGAGGAAGACAAAATATATTTAACTACATAGGAATGTGTGCTTATTGGGTAAGATGTTAAGTCTATGATCAAGGAAGAAAATCAATCGAGGAAGGTAAATAATGTTTGACAAATCTATTAAGTTTGATGATGCAATGAGCAGGATTCAGAAAAGGGGACCTACAGATGGAGTGTATTTGGATTTTCAGAAGGCACTTGATAAAATGCCACATAAGTCTGATGTATAAGAGGAAAGCTCCTTTTATTAGGGTAGATGTGTTGGCATGGATTGGAGATTAGTTATCACACAGCCAAAATTGGAATAAATGTTTATTTTTCAAGTTGGAATAATGTAACCAGTGAATTACCCCAGTTCTTAGACCTCAAATATTTAAGCCTTGTTTTTATGAACTGAAGGAGAGACCAGAGTGCAAGGCAGCCAAGATTGTGTCCCACAGTGGGAATTAATTGTAAAGTTGTACAGTGCGGAAGCGGGGCCTTTGGCTACAACTAATCCATGCTGACTGTGATGCCTCCCTACCTGATCCTGTTTGCTGCATTAAACCCCGTACTCCTCTCCTTTCCTAAACGATACCTGTGCCAATTTTAAACATTGTAATTGGATCTGGTTCCCCACCTCCTCGTTCAATATAATATCACTGTGCGTGTGTGTGTGTAAATCCTGCCCCCTCAGATCTCCTTTAAATTTCTCTCCTCTCACTTTAAACCCTGTATCCTTTAGTTTTAGACTCCCCAACTCCATTGTCTTGTCTGAGAAAGGATGTTCTTGCTATCGAAGGAGTTAAGCAGAGGTTCACAAAGCTAATTCCTGGAATGGCTGGACGTTTGTACAACGAAATATATGGTCAATTAAGCTTGTGTTTGCTAGAGTTTAAAAGAATGAGAGGAGATCACTTCAAACCTTGAGTTCTAATCAGACAGGACAGTGCAGAAAGGACATTCCTAATGACTGATGCAGAGGACTAAGGTTCCTGGTGAAAGAATAAGGGGCAAGTTATTGAGGGAAAATTTCTACTGTTCGAGTGAACCTGTGGAATTCTCGATTACTGAAAGTTAAATAGTTTGGGGCTTGAGGGACATGGGGAGAATGTGCCATCGGCTGCTCAGTGAGGGTGATGAATGGTGGAGCAGGCTGGAAGAGCGGAGTAGCCCACTTGTGTTTTCTATGTTCAATGATAGAGTGGGGGTGGCGAAACGTGTGTTTGGAATGTGCTTTGTGGGGTTTTATAAAGAACAATTTATGATGCTAGATCCAAATAATTCTATGCTTCTCTTGCAGGAAGTCTGTGTACTGGTCCTTGCGAGCCATCTGATGGGTGACCAGCTGACTCTTTTAAACTGGTTGGGATTTGTAATGTGCCTGTCTGGAATATCATTGCATGTTGCACTTAAAGTAACTTATTCAGAAGGTACAGCTATTTCTTCTTGAATTAAAAACAGGTTTTGCTACAATAACAGTAGTGTGAATGCAAGTGGTTACCTTTCAGCAAAGTTAGGTTTCATACCTCCTCGTGTCCTGTATTTCTCCCATGATTGAGGAGACAGGTTTTTATGTTTAACAAACATTGTTTTGAAACTTGTCTTGACCTTGAGTCCAAGATGTAAGTTTTTCCTGAGTTAGATGCTGTGTGCGTTAATTGGCTTTGGTACAGCCAAGATCTCCTATCCCCACCCCTTCTGCTCTCTGCAGAGACCACTCCCTCCACAAGTCATTGGTTCACACACTTCTTCCCACCCAAACAGCCCTCTCCTCAGGTATTTTCCCTTGCTACCGCAGGAGATGTAATACCAGTCCCTGCACCTCTTCTCTCTCATCCATCCAGAAACTCCAGCAGCTCTTCTAGGTTCACATGCACCTCCAAACCTCACCTACTGCATTCAGTGCCCCCGATGTGACCTCCTTTAAATTGGCGAAACCAAGCATAGACTAGGTGACTGTTTTGCTGACCCTTTGCACCCTTTCCGCCAAGGCCTGCTGGATAGCCTAGTTGCCACTCATTTTAACATGTTGACTATTCTGTACTGGGCTTCCTCCATTGCCAGAGTGATGCCACATGTAAACTGGAAGAACAGCACCTCGTATTCCATTGGGGCAGTTTACAACCCAGCATAATAAACATTAAATTCTCCAATTTTTTTAATTTTAGATATGGGCCACCCTGGTGCTCGCCCATTTCTCTCTCAATCCTATGCCCTCCCCCTCCCTTTTCCTTCCACCCCCCCATCCCCTTCCTCCTATATTTCTCTCTCTAGATTCACATTTCACTCTTCTCTCGTTATTTTACACGGATTTGTCTCCTTTTCATCTTGAACCTTTGTCCATCGAGCTGCCAAATACTCTGCCCCCACCCACCTGATGGACCCACCTATCACTTGCCATGCTTGGTCTGCCCCTCACCTCTTTACCAGTTTTCTTTTCTCCACTTCAATCAATCAATCTGAAGAACCCCAACCCTAATCGTTGCATATTCAAATCCGCCAGAGATGCTGCATGACATGCTGAGTTACTCCAACACTTTGTTTTTTATTTATAAATCAGCATATGCAGTTCCTTGTGCGCCTACCTTTTTCTCTTGTTATTTTTTGTAAGTGCAATTGTATGTTGTTGCTACATGGTGCTTCTTTTCAATTCACACTTTCTTGGAAAACTTCCCTTTTGATTTATCAAGACATCTTTATTTTAAACTCAAGTGATCACATCATCCGTATCCATTCCAGCTCACTCCCCCCCCCCCCCCCCCAATATATTTTAGGATAAGTCATAATGTTCCTAAGGCACAGGAGTAGAATTTGGCCATCCGGCCCATCAATCCGCCATTCAATCATGGCCTTCTCTCTATCCCTCTCAAACCCCATTCTCCTGCCTTTTACCCATAATTCTTGACATCCTTACTAATTAAGAATCTGCCAATCTCCCTTAAAAATACCCAATGAAGACTTCCACAGCCTTCTGTGGCAATAAATACCACAGATTCTCAACCCTCAAGCTAATGATGTTGAAGGTGGCTATTTGACCTACTAAGCTGCATGTCCATGAGATATGGGAGGAACACCAGGAAGAACCCATGCAGTTATAGGGAGAACATGCAACCTACACATACACAGCACCAGAGGTCAGGATTGAACCTGGATAGCTGGAGTTGTAAGGCAGCTATCAAGAGTAGCGTCAAGGCACAAGGCTTTCTTTCTTTTGAAATTAAGCTTGTTTGCACCGATACATTTTTTTTTTGTTCAACTGTTTAAAATTTGCATATAACATAATTCCAGTTTGTACTGCATGATTGATACAACAGTTCTGTAATTTACAAATAATGTCAAAGTGATATCAAGGCAAAGGCCAATCAGCAGAATAGTCACATAGCTTCAGAGTTGTGTCCCAGTTTCATTGTTCATGCATAGTTTGACCTGTGTATATCCTTCTATCTTTCTCAGATTCATCCAAAGGCACAAGGATGGAGAAACACCATGATGTGGCTTTGACTGAAGTGGCTACAGAGTTACTTCTAAGAGATGGACAGGCAAATGAGAGTGAAGAAGACGATATCAGCCATTATTGATGATATTGTGGCGGCTCCCAAGGGTCGGGCCATACTACTACCGACCCCTCGGCACGGGAATGGACCAGTCCCGGGAGGCGGTCCTGGACTCAGAGATATAAGGACAAGGTTTGGGCGCCAACCCATTCCGGCAGACTAGACCCGTCTGAGACCCACGAACCAATAAATATACCTTCCCAAAATACCTGGCTCCTTGCCTTTATCAACACGCTACATTGGTGACCTCGACGGTCCATTCATTAGGATGGGCACAAAAGCAGAAGCCGACCGCCCGTCCGGCTCGCAGGCCGACCAGGCCCCAGCTGTCGACGCGGTAGCAATCAAGCTCCCGACCTTCTGGACCACCCGGGCTCGCATTTGGTTTTACCAGGCGGAGGCCCAGTTCCAGCTGCAGGGCATTACAGTGGATAACACCCGGTTTTTCCACCTGGTGGGAGCCCTTGACCAGGACGCGGCCGAAGAGGTAACGGAGTTCCTCCAGGACCCACCGGCCGACGGTAAATATGAAGCCCTTAAGGAGCTGCTGCTCCAAACCTACGGGCTAACCCGAATGGAGCGGGCCGAAAGGCTCCTCCACATGCCAGGCCTCGGTGACCGGCGCCCATCTAGCCTCCTGAAGGAGATGGTCGCGCTGCTCGACGGGCACAGACCGTGCCTGATGTTTGAATATACATACCTGCACCTGCTGCCGGCCGACATTCGCCTGCAGCTCACCGACGTCTCCTTTGAAGACACCCGGGCCCTCGGCAGGCGCGCGGACGCGCTGTGGGCGGCGCGCCGTGATGACGTCAGTGCGCTTAACGTCACTCGAGAAGCGCCCGATTTTCTCCGGTCGGGCGGGGGAGCTGTGGAAGGAGTGACAGCTACGTCCCGGAGGCCTGCGAGATCGCCCCCGGTGGCCATTGCGGGTCGTGCACCGGCAGTCCCACACCAGCAGGCTCCAGCCAGCACCAGCAAGAGGTACTGGTGTTATTACCACCAGCGCTGGGGTGCGGCAGCCCGACAATGCCGCCAGCCGTGCACATTTCCGGAAAACGCCCGGGCCGGCTACCAATAGTCCCTGCGGTGGCCGGCCAGATTCACCGCCTCTTCGCCTGGGATCGGCGGTCCGGGAGCCGCTTCCTCGTGGATACCGGGGCGGAGCTGAGCGTCCTGCCCCCTTCGCCGCTGGACATTCGTTCTGGGAAGCGGGGGCCCATCCTCACCGCGGCAAATGGGAGCATTATCCAGACCTATGGCGTCCGCACGGTCCACATCGTTTTCGGCGCCAGTCATTTTACTTGGCTGTTTACGATCGCCGACGTCTCCCAGCCGTTGCTCGGGGCCGACTTTCTGCGGGCTCATTCTCTCCTCGTGGACGTCAGGCAGCAGCGCTTGGTCCACTCCGCCACGATGGAGCCCATCGCGTTGCGGCTGAATGACCCGATTATACGCCCGCTGTCGTCCGTGGACTCCCATTTCGCTCGGGTGCTGGCGGACTTTCCGGATATTATGGCCCCGCAATTCCGGTCATCGACCCCCAAGCATGGGGTGTACCATTACATCACAACTACCGGCCCACCCCTCCACGCACGAGCACGCCGACTCCCGCCTGAGAAACTACGCCTGGCACGTCAGGAGTTTCGTACGATGGAGTCCTTGGGGATCGTCCGCCCTTCCAACAGCCCATGGGCATCTCCACTCCACATGGTCCCCAAGGCAAACGGGGGCTGGAGGCCTTGCGGGGATTATCGGCGGCTGAACGTCGCTACCGCCGAGGACCGATACCCCGTGCCCCACATCCAGGACTTCAACGCCCATTTGGCTGGGGCCACGATATTTTCAAAGGTGGATCTGGTGCGAGGTTACAACCAGATCCCGGTCCACCCGGAGGATGTACCCAAGACGGCAATCATCACGCCGTTCGGACTCTACGAGTTCGTGCGGATGCCGTTCGGCCTCAAGAACGCCGCGCAGTCATTCCAACGATTAATGAACGGCGTTTGTCGCGGGTTGGATTTCCTGTTCGTCTACCTCGACGACATCTTGGTAGCCAGCCGCTCGCGGCAGGAGCACTGTGCTCACCTCCGGCAGCTTTTCCAGCGGCTCAGCGAACACGGGTTGGCCATAAACCTAGCCAAGTGCCGTTTTGGCGTGGCCACAATCGACTTTCTCGGCCACCGTGTGTCCTCGCAAGGAGCGGTTCCCCTGCCGGACAAAGTAGACGCCATCCGCCGGTTTCCCCGGCCGTCCTCGGTGCGTGGCCTGCAGGAGTTCGTCGGCATGGTGGCATTTTATCACCGGTTCCTGCCATCCGCGGCCCACATCATGCGGCCGCTATACGAGCTGCTGGCGGGCAAGCGTAAGACCGTCGTGTGGACCGACGAGGCCGTAACAGCCTTTGACGGCGCGAAGGAGGCCCTGGCTCGGGCTGTGCTGCTTGTTCACCCACGGGAGGATGCCCCGACAGCCCTTACGGTGGACGCCTCAGAGTTGGCGGTTGGTGGCGTACTGGAACAACTCACGGACGGGGGTTGGCGCCCCCTGGCCTTCTTCAGCCGGCACCTCGACAACGCCCAGAAGAAGTACAGCGCTTTCGACCGCGAGCTCCTCGCCCTGTACCTGGCCGTTCGTCACTTCCGCTATTTTCTGGAGGGCCACCCGTTCACCGCTTACACGGACCACAAGCCGCTCACTTTCGCCCTGGCAAAGGTCTCCGACCCATGGTCCGCCCGACAGCAGCGCCAGTTGGCCTACATATCAGAATTTACCACCTCCATCCGCTTTATCGAGGGGAAGGAAAACCGAGTGGCCGACGCATTGTCTCGCCCCGCCATCAATGCCGTGTTAGAAGTGGCACCCGGCATTGATTATTCTGCCCTGGCGGAGGCCCAACTAACGGACGGGGAGATGCCCGCCTACCGGACTGCCATCTCTGGCCTCCGCCTTGAGGATGTTCCCCTCGGCCCCGGAGCAACGACGATACTTTGCGATGTGTCGGCAGGTCAGCCGCGCCCCATCGTCCCGGCCGCGTGGCGCAGGAGGGTGTTCGACGTGGTCCACGGGCTGGCTCACCCATCCATCCGGGCAACGATCTCATTGGTGGCCGCGCGGTTCATGTGGCATGGTCTGCGCAAGCAGGTTGGCCAATGGGCCCGCACCTGCATTCCGTGCCAGACGTCGAAAATTCAACGCCACGTCCGGGCGCCACTCCAAGGGATCGGTCTACCCTGCCGCCGTTTCGACCACCTGCACGTGGACATTGTGGGCCCGCTCCCGCCGTCCCGGGGCATCACCCACCTCTTCACGGTGGTGGACCGCTTCACGCGGTGGCCGGAGGCCATACCATTGGCTGATACGTCCACAGCCACATGCGCTCGTGCGTTGGCCGCGCACTGGATTGCTCGCTTTGGTGTGCCGGTGGTCATCTCATCGGACCGGGGGCCACAGTTCACCTCCGAGCTGTGGTCGGCCATGGCCCACCTGTTGGGCGTGCGGCTGCACCACACCACGGCCTATCACCCGCAGGCAAACGGCTTGGTGGAGAGGTTCCACCGGCAGCTGAAGGCAGCGCTGAAGGCGCGACTCGCCGGCCCCGACTGGATGGACGAGCTACCATGGGTTTTGCTGGGCATCCGGACTGCCCCCAAGGAAGACCTGGCTTCATCCTCAGCGGAGCTCGTCTACGGGTCTCCGCTCACGGTGCCCGGGGAGTTCGTGCCCTCGTTGCCGGGGCGAGAGGAACCGCCCTCATCCACCCTACATCGCCTCCGAGAGCGAGTTGGCAAGCTCGCACCCGTGCCGACGTCCCGCCATGGGACATTCCGCCCTTACGTGCCATCGGCCCTCCAGGACTGTGCCTTTGTGTTCCTGCGCCGTGACGCCCACCAGGCGCCACTCCAGAGGCCGTATGAAGGCCCGTACCGGGTGCTGGAGCACGGGCAGACAACCTTTGTTTTGGACATGGGGGGCCGGCCGGAGGCCGTGTCAATTGACCGCCTGAAGCCGGCCCACTTAGACATCGACCAACCGGTGCGGGTGGCCCAGCCTCGGCCACGAGGTCGCCCCCCTTTGCGGGTCCCACCGCCTGTCTCTCCAACTGTGCCTCCGCCGGCCCCTCTGTCGACCGATTACCGTACGCGGTCCGGTCGGGTTGTGCGACCACCAGTGCGTTTCGTGCCTCCGGATCTGGGGGGGGGTACTGTGGCGGCTCCCAAGGGTCGGGCCATACTACTACCGACCCCTCGGCACGGGAATGGACCAGTCCCGGGAGGCGGTCCTGGACTCAGAGATATAAGGACAAGGTTTGGGCGCCAAGCCATTCCGGCAGACTAGACCCGTCTGAGACCCACGAACCAATAAATATACCTTCCCAAAATACCTGGCTCCTTGCCTTTATCAACACGCTACAATATCTTACATCTATGTTGTCAACCATTCAAAGTTTTTGCCTCCCATGTTTGTACATGTGCTGTGCTAAGACATGTCTGTATTAGCTTTAAACATTGTCGATGTATTCCTCGCAATGATTGGAACTGATTTGAGGGGTGTCTATTGCACTGAGAATGGACATCCCTCTGACCAAGAGCAGGGATTGAGGTAACAGTGAAAATATCAATTACTGTTAATTAGGATCCGTGGATGGTGGTCATAGCAACTTGCGGTGGAAGATGTATTGTACAGTGCTGAAACAGCAATTTATCTTTTTCTTATAATCAGCCGCTACTAATTTATTGAATAAGCTTGGTGACGAGGTTGGCTTAAATTGAAGTATTTATACACCGATCAGCCAAAACATTATGACCACTGACAGGTGAAGTGAATAACATTGGGTTATCTTGTTACAATCGCACCTGTCAAGGGATGGGATATATTAGGCAGCAAGTGTACAGTCAGTTCTTGAAGTTGATGCAGGAGAAATGGGCAGGAATAAAGACCTGAGCGACTGACAAGGGCCAAATTGTTCTGGCCAGACAACTGGGTCAGAGCATCTCTGAAATGGCAAGGCTTGTGGGGTGCTCCCGATCAGCAGTGGTGAGTACCTACCGACAGTGGTCTGAGGAGGGACAAACCGGCACAGGGTGTTGGGGGCCCAAGGCTCATCGATGTGTGAGGGCAACAAATGCCATCCCATCTGGTCCAAACCAACTGTGGGAAGACAACAAGCTGGTGGAGGGAGTGTGATGCTCTGGGCAATGTTCTGTTGGGAAACCCTGGGTCCGGCCATTCATGTGGACGTCAATTTCACACGTGTCACCTACCTAAACATCGTTGCAGACCAGGTACACCCCTTCATGGCAATGGAATTCCCTGATGGCAGTGGCCTCTTTCAGCAGGATCTGTGGGATATGCTGGATTGACAAATCCCATCCACGGCGGCTCCACCTTGCAACTTACAGGACTTGAAGGATCTGCTGCTAATGTTTTGGTGCCAGATACCACAGGATACCTTCAGGGGTTTTGTAGAGTCCATGCCTCGACTGGTCGGCGCTGTTTTGGTGGCACACGGAGGTCCAACAGCATATTAGGCAGATGGTCATAATGTTTTGGCTGATCGGTGTATATTACCAATTGTCACGAAGAAGGACACTGATTTATGCAGACGGAAAATTGAGGTATGAACCTTCATATCATGTGGGCAGGTAATAGTTGTCTTTGTGGAACTCAAATTTGTTTTGATATATCACTTGAATTAACTTCATCTGGATTAACTCTTAATTTGAGTTTATCACTAATTTCTCAGGAGTAATTTGCACCATTTTGCATGGGGAAAATGATACAAACTCGTCAGTTCACCATTTGAGTTATCCTTGTCTCTTTTCAGTTGAGAAATTCACCTTAAATGCTGGGATTTTACACTTCTCAAACCCTTCCCCCTAAACCTTTCTCACTTTTTTCTTCTCACTATGCCTTTGCACCAGTGTTTCTGTGACCTCCTCCTGTGTCTTTATCTTGCAGCTAGCTGTAAGTTCTCTGACTTTATATTTAAATAGCTGCGAATTATTTTACATTCAAATGCGGGTGATTTTAATTAACAACTAGCCGGGTGTGTACCCGTTGGGCCCAAACCCCTCCTGTGGGCCCAGCAACCCTCCGTGCAAACCTCTCCTGCGGGCACGGCAACCCCTGTTGTGTCCAAACCTCTCCTGCAGGCCCAGCAACCCCTGTTGGGTCCAAACCTCTCCTGCGGGCCTGGCAATCCTCCCCAAACTGACGACCCGTGGACCCGTTGCTGGCCAGGAAGTCTCCCCGGGGGCAGGAGAGGAAACCGGAGAGGGAGCCATTGACCCCGGCCCCGGGCAGCCAGCAGCAGGAGAACTCTCCTCACCCTCCCCACCCCTCCCCCCCCTCATTGGCCGCCACTCCCGTAACTCGGGTGGCTCCCACCCCCCTCCGAGCGGCAACCCTCGTAACTGCGCACGCGCGGATTCGGCGACCATCTTACATAAGTATTAGATCAACAGGCCCCAACTGCGCAAGCGCGGACCTGTTCTGCGCACGCAGGGATCCGGCGGCCATCTTACGTAAGTATTAGATCAACGGGTCCCAACTGCGCAGGTGCGGACCCATGTGTTCCCATTGTGACGTCGAACCCGACTGACAGGCAGGGCAAGTGGAAAAGGGATTTATTAAAGTTTAAAAAGTGATTTTTAAAGTTAAAAAAGTGAATATCTTTTAAAATATAACAACCATTTGAACCGCAGGCCAATGGTGAGTAAGGTGGGCCTAAAATTGTTGCGCTATCGTGTACCGTTTTGGCTGTATTTCGGGTACGTACAATCAAACAAAGCGATAAATAGATAAGATGAGGGAGATATATATATATATATATATATATATATATATATCAAGACTAGCTATAGATGTAGCTACAATCTAAAATTAGCTCATCAGAATTTCACAACTGGAAATGCATTTGCTTTGGTATTTTAAGATTGGGGGTAAATAAGGCAGCATCGTGATCATTTTGATTTCTCTTTGAGGGAAATGCCTGGTGTTTATCAGTTACAACCTCCTTGTTGCAGTCTGATCCAAGCCGTACTTTGAAGAAATACAGCCTCAAGCACGCTTTGGTAATTTGGTTAATCCTTCCTGGTCTGTATTCAGCAAAGTAGTTCTTGACCAGCCTCTCTATCCAAACTGCTGCAGCTCATGTTTGGGGCTTGGTGAATTGATATTTGTGTATGATATTTACTGCAGGTGCAGGAAATCTGAAATAAAAATAGCAAATGCTGGCAATACTCGGCAAGTCAGGTAGCATCTGTGGAATGTTTCTGGTCGAAAGCTGTCATTAGAACCTGGATTGAGAATCATTGGTCTGAAACGTTAAGTCTCCATCTCTTTCCCCTAATGCTGCTGATCGGCCGAGTGTTTCCAGCACTTCTAAGAATTTAATTATACGTGTGTTTATAGTCACGTCATTCACATGAAATCATTATCTATTTTAATAATATTTGATGATTGTAATTACTTGCTACTTATCTCAGACCTAAAGGTGAGTTTCTGCAAATAGTTGATCTGTTCATTTTGATGTTTAAAGCAAATCTCCAAATATTCATATGAAAGGGAATTCCCTCTGATTAAACTGCTCAACAACATTTGGATAAAAAACGTACGAAGCAAACTTTGAAGTTATTTTTGTTATCTAACTTTACGCATGCTTGTTAACAGAATGAAACAATTGTGTTTCATTCATATCATATCAATCAATCATATCCTCTGTTATGTTTGATGACACGTGGTAAAGGGATCAAACATAAAATTTCTTGATGAATTAAATGTGCTATTATGAAGCAAATGAACTTGGATAGTGCAGGAAATGTAGTAAGGGAGCCTGTCTACTGAAGCAAGACAGTTTTTAAAGTGTATGCAGCCACCTGTTCTAAGTGTCACATCAAAAGTGTTTGTACAATACAATTCCTGGCAGTATTTGATGTAGACACAAAATCCTCTTGGGAGTGTCTGAAATCCATTACCATTCAAAACAAGGTCTTGGAGTGGCACAGCACTGACACTGACTTTGATCAAATCCATTTACACCAATCCCATTTTATTCTCCCCAGATTCCCATCTGCTCTCCCCAGATTCTGCAATTTGCCTGCAGATTATAGCAGTGTACAGTACAACCTACACATCTTTGGGACGCAGGGGAAAATAGAGCACACAGTGAACCCATATAGTCAAAGTGTGAATATGCAGATTCCACATAGACGGCACCGGAGGTCAGGAGTGAACCTGAATTGCTGGAGCACAAACCATCTGCTTTCCATGGGTTTCTAGACCTTCCCCCTATGCAAAGGTAAACTATTTGGATAAAAGGTCTAGAACATTCATGTCACAATACATCTACAAGTCTAAATGAGCAAGTATGGAACTTTCAAATATTGCACTAAATGGGTGTAATTCTGCACATCAATATTCCATTATCCGTGTGTCTGGGTTCATTGAAGAGGTGAAGTTTATCAATATGCGGTCAGGTTTTGCTATAATCAGCAGCAACATCAGCACACTTGGTCAAAAGATTTCAGATGAATGCTGATTCCATCTGAAAGGTGTATTTAATGGATATCCAGCTATTTCAGTTCATACTGTGAGAGGGGATTTTTCTTTTGATTCTAACCTGAGTTGATTTAAACAAAACATGTAAGAGAAAAGCAAATATTATAAACATCTAAAAAAATTTTTTTAATGCTGCAGATATGAAAATCTGAAAAAACCCAATGTGAAAACATTCATCATGTCGGGCAACATGATCAAGGGTTTTTGACCTGAAACATAACTGTTTCTCACTCCTCACGTGCTGCTTGTCCAGCATTTAAAAAAAAAAAAATTAAAGCAGTCTCCTTCCTGGAGTTTCACAATGAGTTAACTTCTATCAAAAAACGTTGACTATTTTTTAAGAGCTAATTTTTAGAAACAGAAAAATAAGTGCAGGAGAACGCAATTCGGCCCTTCGAGCCAGCACCGCAATTCAATGTGATCATGGCTGATCATCTAAAATCAGTACCCTGTTCCTGCTTTTCCCCCAGTATCCCTTGATTCCTTTAGCCCCAAGAGCTAAATCTAATTCTCTTTAAAACATCCAGTGAAATGGCCTCCACTGCCTTTTGTGGCAGAGAATTTCACAGATTCTCAACTCTGGGTGAAGAGGTTTTTCCTCATCTCAGTCCTAAATGGCCTATCCCTTATTCTTAAACTGTGACCCTCTGGTTCTGGACTCACCCAACATCGGAAACATTTTTCCTGCATCTAACCTGTCCAATCCTTTATGAATTTTATATGTTTCTATAAGATCCCCTCTCATCCTTCTAAATTCCAGTGAATGCCAGCCCAGTCGACCCATTCTTTCATCATATATCAGTTCTGCCATCCCGGGAGCTAACCTGGTGAAACTACGCTGCACTCCCTCAATAGCAATAATGTCCTTCCACAAATTAGGAGACCAAAATTGCACACAATACTCCAGGTGCGGTCTCACCAGGGTCCTGTACAACTGCAGTAGGACCTCCTTGCTCCTAAACTCGAATCCTTTTGCAATGAAGGCCAACATGTCATTAGATTTCTTCACTGCCTACTGTACCTGCATGCTTACTTTCAGTGACTGGTATACAAGCACACCCAGGTCTCGATACCTTCCCCTTTTCCTAATCTGACACCATACAGATAATAATCTGCCTTCCTGTTCTTGCCACCAAAGTGGATAACCTCACATTTATCCACATTATACTGCATCTGCCCACTCACCCAACATATCCAAGTCACCCTGCAGCCTCAGCATCCTCATCACAGATCACACTGCCACGTAACTTTGTGTCATCCGCAAACTTGGAGATGTCACATTTAATTCCCTCAACTAAATTGTTAATATATTTTGTAAATAATGGGTCCCAGCACCGTGCCTTGCGGCACCCCACTAATCACTGCCTGCCATTCTGAAAAGGACCCATTCTGAAAAGGAAAAGTAGTTAATTCCTACTCTTTGCTTCCTGTCTGCCAACCAGTCTCTATCCATGTCAAAACCCTACTCTCAATACCATGTGCTCTAATTTTGCACACTGATCTCTTGTGTGGGACCTTGTCAAAGGCTTTTTGAAAGTCCAGATACACCACATCCACTGGCTCTCCCTTATCCATTCTACTTGTTACATCCTCAATAAATTCCAGAAGATTAGTCAAGCATGATTTCCGCTTCATAAATCCATGCTGACTTTGACTGATCCTGTCACTGCTTTCCAAATGCACTGCTATAACATCTTTAACAATCGACTCAAGCGTCCTCCCCACTACCGATGTTAGGCTAACTGGTCTATAATTCCCCATTTTCTCTCCCTCTCTTAAAAAGTGGGGTTACATTGGCTACCCTCCAGCCCACAGGAACTGATCCAGAGTCGCGGGAGCATTGGAAAATGATCACCAATGCATCCACAATTTCTAAGGCCACCTCCTTGAGTACTCTGTGATGCAGACCATCAGGCCCTGGGGATTTGTCTGCCTTCAGTCCCAACAGTTTACCTAACACCATTTCTGGACCAATGTTGATAGTTTTAGGATGGAATAGGCTCAGTATACTATTCAGCTATGGTAGGGCGCATGCCCTATGTGGGTTTCTGTGGGTTGAATGTCTTGCCCCCATGAAGTTGGTAGCTAACTTCAAGCTGTCACAGACTGCAGCTGCTTCATCTGCTGTGGAGTTCTATGAATCTTCTCTCAGGAGTTTAAAAGCCACTGTCATCAGAACAGTGGCCTCATTGTGTCTCCTCTTTTCAGTGCAGTAGCACAGTTCATTGGGATATTGCTCGTTTAAATTTTTTTTTTTTTAACTCTTCTGTTTCAAGTTTAATGTAACCCATTCAAATGTTCTGTGATGTTGTCAGTATGTCTTCTGTTGCCATCCTCCCAACTAGGTATGGCATTCTTGAATCAAATTTAACACACTGAACTCAACATATAAACATTTATTAATTTGGCTACCTGGCAATACAGTTATAAGTGTTTCAGGTTCTCCAGGGTCTCATCACAGATCTTTGGTTGGAAAGTGTTGTAGAGCAGGGAAAGTTGGTAGAGGACATTTCTTTTGAAGAATTAAATGTAATAGAGGTTAATGGAGGACTTTGAACAAGTGAATGCTGCCTGAGAGCCCAGCTTCCATAACACGCTTCAAACATCATCTGTGCACTGCAGTTTAACGACTGAGGGTGCCCTTGATTCTGGTGTAGGGGCTTTACAGTTTCTCATTGATCTTGTCGATTTGCACCATGTCAGGGGAAGGTTATGGGGAGGGGGAGTGAAGGTGAAGGGGCAGTATTACAACAAGATAGTGTTGGAATAATTGTACAAACTTGACATTGGTATTGACTGAGATTGGCTCTGTTGCAACATGAAGCAAATATAAGACTGGTGCCTGGGAAGTGTGAAATTTGCTTCCCTACAAAGTAGGACCTGCATTGATTTAATGGGAACAATCATGTCTGTACGTTTTTGTACCTTTTCTCCATGAGCTCTGGTTTCCTCCCACATTCCAAAGAAATACGTTTGTAGGTTAATTGGCTTAGGTAAAAAATTGTAAATTGTCCCTAGTGGGTAGGATTGTGCTAGTGTACGGGGATCACTGGTCGGCACAAACTCAGTGTGCTGGTGTGCCAGATGGCCTATTTCCGCACAGTATCTCTAAACTAAATGTGGCCTCACCAACGTCCTGTATAACTGCAACAAGACCTCTCAATCTCTATACTCAATACTCTGACTGATGAAGGCCAATGTGCCAAAAACATTTTTGACCACCCCTCTCTCCCCACCTGTGATGCTACTTTCAACTGCACTACTGGATCCCTCTGTTCTACAACACTCCCCAGAGCCCAACCATTCACTGTGTAGGTCCTGCCCCTGTTAGACTTCCCAAAATGCACACCTCACATTTCTCTATGAAATTCCATCAACCATTCTTCAGCTAACCTTCCACAATCACCCTCTACTTCCTTCCATCAAGCCAATGTTCTATCCATTCTGCAATATCTCCTTGTATCCCATGCGATCTAACCTTCCAGAGCAGCTTATCATGTGGAACCTTGTCAAATGTCTTGCTGAAATCCTTAAATACAGTGTCTACAGCTCTGCCCTCCACTTGTATAGTTTAAATACTTAATGGATCACAAAATGCTGGAGTAACTTAGCGGGTCAGGCATCATATCTGGAGAGAAGGAATGGGTGATGTTTCGGGTCGAGACCCTTCAGACCATCCGCCTGAAGAAGGGTCTCGGCCTGAAACGTCACCCATTCCTTCTCTCCAGAGAAGCTGCCTGACCCGCTGAGTTACTCCAGCATTTTGTGATACCTTCGTTTTGTACCAGCATCTGCAGTTATTTTCCTACTTCCGAAATACTTAATGGAGCTCTCCTTATTAAAGGGCATTCAAACATCAAGTTAATTCTTTACATCTCAGCACCCAGCAGCACTATAAAACTAAATGCCAACTTCAAACTAATGAAAACCAACAGTTCATTTCATGCTTTGTTATTTACTTTATGTTTTCTGCCTGTTAGAATTGTAACAGTAATGACAGTGGAATAAAAAGGTTGTAGAAACTATTAGGGAAGAAATAGAAACACTATATTAGTTACGTGAACAGTCAGAACTGTCAAATACCATTTGTTCCTTACCATAATATAGGACTCTGACTTTTGAAACCCAGGACGGAGCATCCTAATACAACATAGTGATGTCCAAAAACACTTAGTGCTGGAGTGATTCAGTATCTCTGGAGAGCTTGGATTTTGTGTAGGAAGAAATTGCAGATGCTGGTTTACACCGAAGACAGACACATGTTGGAGTAACTCAGCGGAACAGGCAGCATCTCTGGAGAAAAGGAATAGGTGATGTTTCGGGTCGAGACCATTCTTCAGAACCTCAGTCTCAACCCGAAACATCACCTATTCCTTTTCTCTAGAGATGCCTCCTTTCCCGCTGAGTTACTCCAGCATTGTTGTGTCTATCTATAGTATGATTTTACGGGATTGTATGCAAAACAAAGCATTTCACTGTATCTAGGGACTGTACATGTGATAAGTACAGTACTAGAATCTGAGGGAGTTGAAGGGAATGTGGGGAAATAAAAAAGATAATATAGGATTTGAGTGAATGGGCAGTTGATCATCAGCACTGATTCAATGGGCCGAAGGTCCTGTTTCCGTGCTGAATCTCTCCACAATCCCACAAGATCAAACCCTGTGCCCCCAACAAACAATTCCACATGGGCATCAAGTGAATTGTGAGCCACGCATCCTACACATTAAATAAGAACACTCCATTATTACATCAGTAATCGTGAAGTTCATGTGGCATAGCCTTTGCTCTCATCATGTGGTTGTTGTGCAGTGGCGTATTTCCTGTGGACTCGAGGGACCGCGGATGCTGGAATCTTGCAGGAAACTGCGCGAGTAACTCAGTGATCAGGTAACATCTCTGGAGGACCCAGGGTAGTGGGGAAAGGGGGGTTGTAGCAGTAGGGAGGAAGCTCAAAAAGAGGTGGGGCAGGACAAGGCCTGGTAAGTAAGTGATAGGTGATAGGTGAGGGGGGTCTCATTAGCTGATGGATGAACCAAGGCTAGAGATCAAAATGAAACAAAAGTTAGATCAGGAGAGAAGAAGAGTGAAATGTAAAGCCGGAGGGAGGGATATAGGTGGAGGGGGTGGGATAGTGGGAGAAATGGGTGCTTACTGAAGTAAGGCACAGGACAGAGAAATGTTACCTAAAATTGGAGAATTCAATGTTCATACCATTGCTTTATAACCTACCCAAGGGGAACAGGAGGTGCTGTTCCTCCAGTTTGCGTGTGACCTCAGTCTAGCAATGGAGGAGAGAATGTCCCCAGTGATGTCAACATGTACTCGCACCAACTACATAACGTTCATTCTTGAAACACCGAGACGTGGATTCAGGTGAGCAGAACTGTTCGTTATTGGCATGACTGGTTGAACCGAGCTTCCCTGTAGACACAATATGAACCGAGTGTTCAACCTCATTGCTGGTCATTGCTTGAGAAACATCACACCACCTTTCAGTACCGGGACTTAGTGTCCACTCCAATCAGACATCCGCCAGGATATTATGGGTTTCACATTTGGCCGTTCATCAAAACAGTGACTCTCATCTGTTAGCCTCAGGGTGACCATTCTTGTTCAGCAAATGGCAAGGCTGCTTTGTATGTAATTCTACTCCAGTATGATCGCCAGCAAGACCCAGTCAAGCTGTTCTGTGCACGTAAAATGTGTAGGAAGGAACTGCAGATGCTGGGTTATACTGAAGATAAACACAAGGTGCTGGAGTAACTCAGTTGTTCAGACAGCATCTCTGGAGAAAACGGACAGGTGACATTTCAGGTCGGAACCTTTCTCTGGACTCAGACTGCATTGTACTGAGTCTTTCCTGTTTCTCCAGAGATCCCGCCTGACCCGCTGAGTTACTCCTGCACTTTGTGCCTATCTGCGCACTAAGCCAGTTTCTATAAATTTAGGCAACTCAGTGTTGTTTCCGCAACTAATGTACCTTTTGTCAAAAAAAAAAATCTACTACAGCTCAACAAGACTGGCCCACAGACAGCCTCCAAATACAACCCAGGCAAGTGGCACGATGTTCATCAGGACTTTTCAGGGTTGTCTGGCCTGGATTTGCTTTTGAGTTCTAGAAACACAGTGCTTAGGCCAAGTCTTCATCTGTTTTTGTTATTGTGGAGTTTTGGAATGGTCAATTAGCTTGGGGCTGTGTCTGGCCCAGAATCACATCAAAGTTAGATTCAATAAGAATGAGAGAATTTCCTTAAAAGGCATCTGTGAGTTAGATAGGTTTTCATGATACTGTAAATCCATAGCCCTGGTTACTCATACAAATTTTACATCCCAGATTATATTTGAGTATAGGAGTAAAGAGGTTCTTCTGCAGTTATACAGGGCTCTGGTGAGACCACATCTGGAGTATTGTGTGCGGTTTTGGTCTCCTAATTTGAGGAAGGACATCCTTGCTATTGAGGCAGTGCAGCGTAGGTTCACGAGGTTAATCCCCGGGATGGCGGGACGGTCATACGAGGAAAGATTGGAAAGGTAGGGCTTGTACTCACTGGAATTTAGAAGGATGAGAGGGGATCATATAGAAACGTACAAAATTATAAAAGGACTGGACAAGCTGGATGCAGGGAAAATGTTCCCAATGTTGGGGGGAGTCCAGAACCAGGGGCCACAGTCTAAGAATAAAGGGAAGGCCATTTAAAACTGAGATGAGAAAAAACTTTATCACCCAGAGTTGTGAATTTGTGGAATTCTCTGCCACAGAAGGCAGTGGAGGCCAATTCACTGGATGAATTTAAAAGTGAGTTAGATAGAGCTCTAGGAGTTAGAGGAATCAAGGGATATGGGGAAAAGGCAGGCACGGGTTACTGATTGTGGATGATCAGCCATGATCACAATGAATGGCGGTGCTGGCTCAAAGGGTGAATGATCTCCTCCTGCACCTATTTTCTGTGTTTCTATATTGTCAAGGTCCCACATAGGAGATTGGTGTACAAACGTAAAGCACACGGTATTGAGGGTTCAGTTTTGAGGTGGATAGAAAATTGGTTGGCGGACAGGAAGCAAAGAGTAGGAATAAACGGGTCCTTTTCGGAATGGCAGGCAGTGACTAGTGGGGTACCGCAAGGCTCAGTGCTGGGACCCCAGTTATTTACAGTGTATATTAATGATTTGGACGAGGGAATTGAATGCAACATCTCTAAGTTTGCGGATGACACGAAGCTGAGTGGCAGTGTTAGCTGCGAGGAGGATGCTAGGAGGCTGCAGAGTGACTTGGATAGATTAGGCGAGTGGGCAAATGCATGGCAGATGCAATATAATGTGGATAAATGTGAGGTTATCCACTTTGGCGGCAAGAACAGGAAAGCAGAGTATTACCTGAATGGTGACCGATTGGGAGAAGGGGAGATGCAACGTGACCTGGGTGTCATGGTGCACCAGTCATTGAAAGCAAGCATGCAGGTGCAGCAGGCAGTGAAGAAAGCGAATGGTATGTTGGCATTCATAGCAAGAGGATTTGAGTTTAGGAGCAGGAAGGTTCTGCTGCAGTTGTACAGGGCCTTGGTGAGACCGCACCTGGATTATTGTGTGCAGTTTTGGTCTCCTAACCTGAGGAAAGACGTTCTTGCCTTAGAGGGAGTACAGAGAAGGTTCACCAGATTAATCCCTGGAATGGCGGGACTTGCATATGAGGAAAGACTGGATAGACTGGGCTTGTACTCGCTGGAATTTAGAAGACTGAGGGGGGATCTTATAGAAACATATAAAATTCTTAAGGGGTTGGAGAGGCTAGATGCGGGAAGATTGTTCCCGATGTTGGGGGAGTCCAGAACCAGGGGTCACAGCTTAAGGATAAGGGGGAAGTCTTTTAGGACCGAGATGAGAAAACATTTCTTCACACAGAGAGTGGTGAGTCTGTGGAATTCTCTGCCACAGAAGGTAGTTGAGGCCAGTTCATTGGCTATATTTAAGAGGGAGTTAGATGTGGCCCTTTTTGCTAAAGGGATCAGGGGGTATGGAGAGAAGGCAGGTACAGGCTACTGAGCTGGATGATCAGCCATGATCATATTGAATGGCGGTGCAGGCTCGAAGGGCCGAATGGCCTACTCGTGCACCTATTTTCTATGTCTATGTTTCTATGTCAACTGGATTCAACCCTCTTTCAGTGCTGGGAATAGAAGTCATGACTCTGGATCTCTAGATTACTACCTTAATAACATAAATACTTTTCTAATTTCCAACTGATATCTTTATTAATCAAAATACTTTTCACGTCATCATTAGCAATGTTATCAAACCTGATCTCAAATTGAAGAATTTAAAAAAATAAGCTGCGGGTAGTGAAAATCTGAAATAAAACCAGAAAAATGCTGGAAATGCTCAGCAGCTCAGGCAGCCTCTCTGGAGAGAGAAACAATTCATTTTTCAGGTCCTAGACCCATAATCAGAAGGTTCTGTTGTAACAAAGGGTTCCAGACCTGAAGCATAAACTCTTTCTCTTTTATTGATGCCTACTTTGTGTTTCCAGCATTTTCCATTTTTAGCTCAAATTTAAGATATGAAAAAATATAGTGTTTCATATAGTGTGGACTTGCTGCTTCATGTTAATTTTTATTTGGGTCCCGCTGTAAATGCTGGAACTTGTTTACTAAATCCAGTTTCTTCATAGGGTTCTGATGATGGGTCCTCATGATCAGTGTGTTGCCAGTAGCCCCACAACATTATTGCACAGAGCAATGCATGAATGATCCGACATGTTCAGTAAGCACCATTACCAGAGCATACTGGCAACCACGGGATAAATGGTGGCAAATATACAGATTTAAAACTATTGCAAATCAGGCCTCTCTGAAGAGAATTAAATTGTGACTGAAAAAAATCATACTCAAAAATATGTAGATGTTTATCCACATTTCTGACCTATTTTTTTTAAAAGTCTGCTTTTTCTTTCATATCTTTATTGTTGTATAGCTCAGCAAGAAGAGTGAAAGCTCCTCTACAGAGAATTTGCAGAAGTTGTTTCATGACTATTAGGTATAACAAATATCCATGCACAGATATACTGAAGGATTTGCACTGTTTGGGGGTCAGTGCAAATTTTTCAGCTTAAATGAAAATTGTTCCAAAACACCAACAGTTTCTCACAACCCCTTTCTCAAAGAAATGTTGAGATCTAAAGTGATGAAGCTTGGTTCCTCTTAATTTGCTGATCTTTGCTTTATATTTTCCCCAAAAGCGTTTGCAGGAAGATTTCAGAAGTGATCTCTTTCTGCTTACTTTTCTTTGGACATGAAAGTCCTAAACAAAAGTTCGGATTTGGAAATTTATAAAAACTCTGCATATAAAGTTTAACAATAGCTTTTATTTGTGCAATGCACTGGATTAAAAGCCAGTAAGCTAGAAATTAATATTTGCACTTGCAAAATAATTGAAACAGTGGCCTTATTTAAAATCTCAGCCTAATAAATGGCCCAGATCATTTTAGGTAATCAAAGCAGTCAGTGACCGGTTGTCTTTCCCATCAAAGTCTTGGCTGAGAAGGGCCGCTGGTTATGGATGATATTGAAGATCAGTTGCAATCACCAGAATATTCTGAAAAGAGGCAAGATGTTAACATTAAAATAATGCTCTCCCATCTTCCTTCATGTGGCATCAGTGCATGCTTCAAAGTACAGTTTATATCTATCGTCCCAGATGCATGATATGCCACAGCTTACTGTTTATATCTCATGAAACAAAACCAAACACCACAGGACAACCCACAGTGACTGGAACATCCTTTGAAAGAGTTTTCAATTCAATTCGACATATTCATCAACTTCCTCCTTGACAAGGACATGTCCAGTTCCCCCTATGGAAGTAACTATTAGGTCTGCTTTGACAACTTTAACGCAAGTGCATTTCTGATCACAACAGGTCACCACGTCACCTCTCTAGACCCTTGCCAACTACCCTTTGTTCTGCCTCCTGCCCATCCTGGCAAAGGAACCAGTTTCTCACATCTATTCGGATTTCTTCACTCAATTCTCTGAACACTCTACATCTTCCATTTGCCTTATCTGCTCCAAGGAGAACATAAATAAAATACAACACAGGAACCGGCCATTCAGTCCACGATGTCTTTGCTGAACATGATGCCAAGATAAACTAATCCCATCTGCCTACACAAGACCCATAACCCACCTTTCCCAAGATATCGATGTGCTTGTCCAAATATAATTGAAGTGCCACTATCGTATCTGCCTCCTTTAAGCCCCTCACCTTAAAGCGATGCCCTCTAGTCTTTGACATTTCCACTCTGGAAAAAAGATTCTGACTATCTTTGCCTCTCATAATTTTACATACTTCTATCAGGCCACCCCTCAAACTTTGGCGTTCTAGAGAAAATAATCCAAGTTTGTCCAACCTCTCCTTCTTAGCTAAAACCACTAATCTGGGCAGGATTCTGGTAAACCTCTTTAGCTCCCGCGCCAAAGCCGATACATCTTTCCTGTAATGAGATGCTCAGAACAGCATGCGATATTCCAAATGTGGCCTAACCAAAGTCATATAGAGCTACATCATGACTTCCTAACTATGATACTCAATGCCCCATCTATGCATGCATATTATATGCCTTCTCTACCACTCTTTCTACTTATGTTGCCTGATGGGCCCCTGTCGTCTGTGGATGCTACGTTCTCGCGCATTCTGGCCGAGTTCCCCGAAATCCTCGGCCCACAGTTCCACTCCTCCGCCTCGAAGCACGGGGTGGAGCATCACATTCCCACCGCTGGCCCGCCCCTGCACGCCCGGGCGCGGCGTCTTCCACCGGACAAGCTCCATCTGGCTCGGGAGGAGTTCCGCCTTATGGAGTCCCTGGGTATTGTGCGCCGCTCAGACAGCCCATGGACGTCCCCGCTCCATATGGTCCCCAAGGCAGCCGGTGGCTGGCGCCCTTGCGGAGGCTACCGTCGGCTTAACGATGCTACCATCGCTGACAGGTACCCGGTCCCCCATATTCAGGACTTTAACGCACACCTGGCTGGGGCACCAACCAGCCTGACAGTCGACACTTTGGATGTGGCGGTTGGGGCGGTGCTAGAACAGCAGATTGCTGGGTGTTGGAAGCCTCTCGCTTTCTTCAGCAGGCACCTCAGCGGCGCACAGCGGAACTACAGTGCCTGCGTCCAGACCCACTACAATATCATGAAATTGAAAGTTCCTTTCACCTAATAGTAATGAACTCCAAACTCAAACTAGAGAACAAAATAAAGTTGGCAAAAAAACATTTAATTTAAAAGTTATTATGTTCTAAAATAATAAATGATGGCCAAAATGATGTTGAAACTCTACACTGTAATGCAGGTTTCCAAAGAAATAAAATCGCCAAGACTGGCCAAGGCGGACATAGTCTCCCCTCATGAGTATCCTCACGCAAAACTGACCCCCTCATGTCTATCCTTCTGACCCAACTTCATTCACATGTATTTCACATCATTAACATCATCTTATGTAATGCAATCACTCACCTTGTTCACCTCAAGAGTGGGGTTTATAAAATTTAATTTTTTCACCTTTGGAAGTGGAATTCCATTGGTCAGTTTCACTGTAAGGAGAGGTATGAAAATTTTCTGTAACATTTCAAAGATGCAACACATGAAATATAAGCAGGAATAAGCCATTCAGCCCCTCACAACTGCACAGCCAATCATCCAATTGGTGTTCTACCTCAGTACGACTTTCCTGTGCAAATCCCTTCCCTAACATCCTAAATTTTATTGATCTCTGATTTGGATATCTGTGGTGATCGAGTCCCCACTACATTCTTGGGTAGAGGATTGATGTTTTCAAGAAAGAGTTAGATACACTGTAGCTCTTAGGGCTAATGGAATCAAGGGATATGGGAAGAAAGCAGGAACGGGGTACTGATTTTGGATGATCAGCCATGATCACATTGAATGACGGTGCTGGCTTGAAGGGCCGAATACTCCTGAACCTATTTTCTATGTTTCTGTGATTCTTGTCATTGTCGTTATTTTGAGACTGAGTTTACTCTGTTCTGGACACCCCAGCTTGGGAAAACATCACCCTAGCTCTACTTTGTCAAGCCTTGTAAGAATTTAAGACATTTAATTGAGATCACCTCACATTCTTTTCAATTCTAGACCCAGCCTGCTTAATCACTCCTTTAAGGACAATCACTTCACAGGAATCAACGTGGTGAACCTTTGTTGCACTCTTCTTTACCAGTTTATCTTTTCTTCTGCAAAAAGATCAGGTTTCTTCATAATATTTTCAGATGTGGTCTCTCACCAGCACCATATTGAATTACAAGAAGACATTTTTACTCTTGTACTCATTTCCACTTGTAATGAAGGTCAACAAATCACTTGCTTCTTAACTGATGTTGCAGCTGCAGGTTAACTTGGAGTGATTTGTGTACACACTGAACACCAACATTGTCCAATCTCTCAGCATTTAAAAAATACTGTGTATTTCTACTTTTAATTCCAAAGTGGATGGCCTCACATTTTCCACATTATATTCTGTCTGCCATGTCGTCTTCCTATCACTTGGCCTGCATGGATGCTTCAAAGTCTCATTGCATCCTCCTCTCAATATACTGTTCCACCCATCTTTGTATCATCAACACATTTGAAAATATTACACAAGATCCTTCATCTAAATCACTGGTACAGACTAAACAGCTGGAGCCTCCACAAAACCCACTATTCACAAACTTCCAAACCTAAATCAATCCACACATTTCTAACCCATTGACCAACCATTAACCAGTCATCAGTATATAACTCTGAATCCCACATGCACTAGTTCTATTAGCCTCTTTTGTGATATCAGATGACCTGATTCTCCATTATCCACTACCTTTGCACTAGGCAACACTAAAAAATCTTTGTACTTAACATAATTGTATTTAATTGTATTTATGTATTTATTTGTTTTTGCATTTATTGCATATATGTTTGTACGCACCGTCAGGATTGGCTATTTTTTAATTTCGTTGTACTCGTTGCAATGACAATAAATGAATATTATTATTATTATTATTATTATCATTTCATGCTATTTACAATCTCAAGAATTCTCAACAAATTTGACAAACACAAATCCATGTTGACTCTGCTCAATCCTATTATAATTTTCTAAGTGCCCTGTTATAACTTCCTTAATGTCTGTTTTGAGCATTTCCACAGCTACTGTCGATAGGCTAATGTAATTCAGTTTCCTCCCTTGCTTTTCTTGATTAGTGGGAATAGTCAAGAATTTCTGGGATTTTCAGACACTCCGAAAGGGATCCACTACCTCTATAAATATCATATCATATCATATCATATATATACAGCCGGAAACAGGCCTTTTCGGCCCTCCAAGTCCGTCCCGCCCAGTGATCCCTGTACATTAACACTATCCTATACCCACTAGGGACAATTTTTACATTTACCCAGCCAATTAACCTACATACCTGTACGTCTTTGGAGAAGAAAATAGCACTTTCAAATCTTCAGAACACGAGTCATCAGGTCCTGGGGATTTATTGGGATTCAGTTCCATTCATTTCTAGAACATTATCATTTTATGCCAATTTCATCCTATTCCTCATTCACACTAAACCTGCAATTCTCCACTACTTCTAGGTTTCCTAAGCAGTCTTCAAAGAAGACAGGTATACTGCATAATGTGTATCTGGTATTTCGTTATTTCCCTTTACAGTCTTTTCGGTCTCAAAGGGATCCAGACTTTGGCCATCCATTTCAATTAAAAACGTCCTAGTCAGTAAAATCTTTCATTTGCAAACTAAAGTCTCAGAACAATATAATTATCCTACCGGGCAAATGAGCAAAGCTAATTTTTCTAGATGAAAGATTATAAAATTCAGCATGCACTAGAGAAATCCTCATCATCTAAATACTTTGCACCATTATCCATTTGTACCGTGGATATCCCAAACAGTCTCCATCATGTACTTACAATTGACTTGTGGTAACACCACGAACTTTACTGCAATGTTCATTAACAGTTCCAGACTAGCCACCTTCAACAAGACATGATGAGAAAGAAAATGTGAAAAAGTTCCTCTCAGTTTAATATCCTAGGATAATGTGATGTTTACGGTGGGAGTAGGGAGTGATGGTATACAACATCGTTGTGGGGAGACTGGAATTGACAACCCAAAGTCCACTCATATGAACAAGGAGGTCTCAAGCTTCCCAGGATGTCCTCACTGCGGCCCTTTTGACCGCACTCTTGAGCAGAACTCTTGGGGTTGAGGTTTGGAATGTTAGCTTCCTGTTAGCTCATTGAGGAATCTGGGGAAGGAGCTGACCCAGGTTGGAACTGAAACAGATTCAGTGACTACATTTATTTCAGTGGAGAGGAATGGCTCTATTAGAGACAGGTGCTTTAGCCAATTTATGATCGTGGAGACACCCAGCATAGAAACAAGCCCTTTGGTCCACTGGCCATGCTGGCCATCAAAAACCTATTTTTACACAAGTCCTACCCTAACCCAATTTATTCTTCACACATTCCCATCAACTCCCACACCCTCAGATTCTAGTGCTCACCCACACCAAGGGAAATTTACAGTGACCAATGAACCTACGAACCTGCATATTGGTACATGGAAGAAATGGAGGGCCCTAAGCAAGGCCTTCCAGATAAGGAATGGAAGTGTAAAGGGACTGGACGTCCATGGTAATGATTAGGAGGTGTGGGCTAAGGAATTACAAAATATTTCTGGTAGAGGTGTAGGTGTAGGTGGGAAGGCAGGATAATGGGGGGGGTTAAGGCAGAGTTGAAGTGTGGAGATGACTTCGGTAGGGCAAGAGCAGTGGAAGCAAAGGGACTGCCAGTGCTGTCCTGTCGGTGGATTTTGGCTTGAGATAGAAATGGGCAGTGTGGGGTCTGGGAAAAAGCGATTGGAGGTTGTGGGGGGAACATTCTCCGAAGGGATACTCAACTTTACTCACAATCCCACTATTTGCAGTCATGTTTATCTCCACATTCAGAACTACTGTTGCTTATTATCTGGGGCTACATGATTATCATGTGTAATTCTCTGCCTCAGAAGGATGGAATTCTCTGCCTCAGAAGGCAGTGGAGGCCAATTCTCTGGATGCTTTCAAGAGAGAGCTAGATAGAGCTCTTAATGATAGCAGAGTCAGGGGGTATGGGAAGAAGGCAGGAACGGGGTACTGATTGTGAATGATGAGCGATGATCACATTGAATGGCGGTGCTGGCTCCAAGGGCCGAATGGCCTACTCCTGCACCTGTTGTCTGTTGTCTATTGACTGCACAAGGTGTTGATCATCAACCTGTGAACTCTCCTTCGACCACACACTGAAAATTTTGCAGCATTTTCTGGTTGTATGTAAAATCTTCAACATCCGCAGTATTTTCCTTTTGTAAATTTAATCACATTTTTATTGCATGGGACTTGGATATTCTACAACTGTTTAGAATTTTCCAATTTCATTCATGTTATCTGAGAAGAAGTACCTACCCAAATGTTGTGATGAGACACTACTGAGTTAAGCTCAGAAAGGATCTTGCCTATAAATACATCATATGGAGTACGTGTGATAGCCAAGTCAAGATGACTAGAGTCTGTGCATTAAGGCGCCGTTACACTGTGCTGCCATAACATTACTTTTTATTTGAACAATTGAATTTAATTGGTTTTAAAGTGGTTTTGTATTTTTCCCTTTCTCTTAATTTTTAATAGTAGAACTTACTTGCGATATATGATGACTGTCTAAGAGTGTTTCTTTGACCTAAGAATCATTTGGCGCCTCAAACGAACTTGACTTGAAAGAAGACAAAAAGTGCTGGAGTAACTCAGTGGGCCAGGCAGCATCCCTGGAGAACATAGGCAGGTGGCGTTTTGGGTTGGGACCCTTCTGCAGACAGATTATTGAGGAGGTAGAAAACTGGAAAAGAGGAGGAGCAGGGACACTGCCTGGCAGGTGATAGGTTGATACAGGCTCGAAGAATTGTGAAGCTAGAGGAAGGAATATAGGTAGAAGTGGAGGGGGAGGGGAGAAATAGGTGCAAATCCAGGCTGGGCACGGGGAGTGGGGAGTGGGGGGGGGGGGGGGGGTGTTGGGGAAGAAGGTGGGTTGGTAGCTATCTAAAATTGGTAGATGCAATGTTCTTACTGTTGGGTTGTATGCGACTCAAGCAGAATATGTGATACTTAAAATGTGCAGGAGGATTTTCTTACCGGAAAAGGGCCAACATTGGAATGTTCAAGAGACAACTTCAAACTACAAAAGAAACAAAGTAAAAGAGAAGAACACCATTATATCGCAAAGGAAATTGTCTGTTTTTTAACAATGTTTGTGCAATCTGACTCTAAATTCCTTCAGTAGATAATGGTACAGTGAAATGAGGCAACATGCAACAAATATAACGGCAGACACAAAATGCTGGAGTAACTCAGCGGGACAGGCAGCATCTCTGGAGAGAAGGAATGGGTGACGTTTCGGGTTGAGACCCTTCTTCAGATGAAGAGATGCTGCCTGTCCCGCTGAGTTACTCCAGCATTTTGTGTCTACCTTCGATTTAAACCAGCATCTGTAGTTCTTTCTTACACATAAATATAATAGCAGCTTTGCTTTGTACTGAATACTTGGATGGACAGAATTGGATAGGATCGCAGGCATTTTAAAGCTATCCCACATTTCTCGAGGCGCTGTTCTCTTTGCATCCTGATATGCAGATGTATATCGCCACGCCTCAGTGCACACATGCCCTTGACCTCTCCCTGCAACAGCACCAACCCTTTCTATCTCAGTGCTGTCCTAGTACACTGTTCCACTTTATCCTTTGCCACATTCAATGCTGCAGGAAACAGGTTTACTTCCTTTCAGATGGCAAGGATGGCAAACCTCAACAGCCATTGGTCTTCAATAGCGCTACTGACATTTCCCCTCCTCTACTTTCCTCTGGGCCACTCTCTCTCCCCTCCAGTTTCAGCCCTTGCTGTGTTTTCACCTCAATCCATCTGACCTTCCCCTCTCTAATTCGCATATCACTGTACCTTTAATTGGTACATGTGACAATAAAAGACCTTCAAAACTTTTGGAACCTTTGATCCCGAACAATGGCCACACTAACAAGCATTTTTTTGTGTTTTTGTCAATATCCACAGGGTCCGAAATTTGCTCTACACAGTCGTAGATTCATAAATTCACAGCTGCGATGCATGCAGGCTGGTTAATATCATCTGGGCAGCACGGTGGCGTAGTGGTAGAGCTACTGCCTTACAATGCCAGAGACCCCGGTTCGATCCTGACTACGGGTGCTGTCAGTATGTTTGTACATTCTCGCCCGTAACCTGCGTGGATTTTCTCCGAGATCGTGAGTTTCCTCCCACACTCCGAAGACAAACAGGTTTGTTGGTTAATTTGCTTGGTTATCATGTAAAAGTGTCCCTAGTATGTGTAGGGTAGCGTTAATATGCTGGTCGGTGTGGACTCGGTGGGCCGAAGGGCCTGTTTCTGCGCTGTATCTCTAAACTAAACTCATCTAAATCTACTTCACCAAAATCTATTCCCTTAAGCAGGTAAAGATAAAAAGGAGGCCATGACTGTGGTACAAATGCTGACTTTGAATAGGTTAGGAATAAGATAACATGCAAAATGTCACATGTTTATCAAGGGATTGTTATAATTTGCATTAATGATAACCTCTTGCATTGCTGCATGAAAAACATTTTGAGACAGGGAGCCAGGTCTCATATATCTTTTTAAGTGGGAGAGGCTGCAGATTATTGAGGAGCCATTAGAGTCATACAGCAAGGAAACAGGCCTTCAGCCCATCAAGCCCACAGCGACCATCAAGCCCCCATTCGCAGCAAATTCTATTTTATTTTCCCCAACTTCTCATCAACTCCACCCAGTTTCTAGTTCTCACCAACACACCAGGGTCAGAATTCAACATACCTGAGTGGCTACCCACAGTCTGATGTAGACCACTCTCAAAAGTTTGGGACCGCAAGCTTTCTTTCATGCTCTATTTACCCCCTCATCATTAACCCCTTTGTCCTCCTTTGTTGAATTCTAAATTTCTCCAGTGCTCCGGTTTGCTGCTTCCTTTGGCCAATGTATATGCCTCTTCCTTGAATTTAACACTATCCCTAATTTCCCTCGTTAGCCACGGTTGTGCTGCCTTGCTGTTTTAATTCATCCATGCGATCTTTAAATCTTTGCCATTGCTTATCCACCGTCAACCGTTTAAGTTTCATTTGCCAGTCTACCCTAGCCAATTCCCGTCTCATACCATCAAAGTCACCTTTCTTTAAATTCAGGACCCTCGTCTTTGAATTAACCGTGTCACTCTCCATCTTAATGCAGCATTCTACCACTGTTGCCCAAGGGGCCTTGCACAACAAGATTGCTGACTAATCCTTCCTCATTACACAATACACAGTCTAGAATAACTTGTCCTCTAGTTGGTTCCTCTACATATTGGCTTAGAAAACCATCCCATATACACTCCAGAAAATCCTCCTCCTCAACGTTGTTACCAATTTGGTTAGCCCAATCTATATGCAGATTAAAGGCACCCATGATAACTGCTGTACCTTTGCTACACGCGTCCCTAATTTTCTGTTTATCCCCAACCTCACTACTGCTGTTTGGTGGTCTGTACACAACTCCAACAAGTGTTTTCTGCCCTTGGCTATTTCGCAGTTCTACCCATACAGATTCTACAGCATCCAAGCTAATGTCTCTCCTTACTATTGCATTAATCTCCTCTATAACCAGCAATGCCATCCCACCTCCACTTCCTTTCTATCTATCCTTCCTGAATATTGAATACCCCTGCATGTTTAGCTCCCAGCATTGGTCACTCTGGAGTAGGGTTGCCAACATTCTCACTCCCAAATAAGGGACACAAGGTGACGTCACTGCCCCGTGCCCCATGTGACCTCACCTAGCCAGCGGCCATGTGCTCCCGCTCCACCATTGGCGGCCACCCGGGCTGGGAAGAGAGTTGCTACGCAACCTCCGTCAGGCGGTGCCCGGGTCTCCGTGCCTACACTGTCCGGGCCTACAGTATCTGGGTCTATAGTGTCCGGGCCTACAGTGCCCCCTGGGCCTAATACGGGACAAGGGCAGTCCCGTACAGGACAAACCAATTTAGCCCAATATACGAGATATCCCGGCTAATACGGGACAGTTGGCAACCCTACCCTGGAGTCATGTCTCCGTAATCCCAACTATATCATATCCGTTGACTGCGCATTCAATTCATCCACCTTATTACGAATGCTCCTCGCATTAAGACACAAATATTTCAGGTTTGTTTTTCTTTTCTCCCTTCGACCTTTTCCTTCTGCGCTCATTTTACAGCCCTCTGTCTCCCTGCATTGGTTCCCATCCCCCTGCCATTTTAGTTTAAACGAGACGTTTCCTGCACTCTCTTCTTCGATGTTTGTTGTAATAAATTGTGTGCTGATTATCTTACCCTGCACATAGGAGGGTCTCTTAAAGGCAGAAACGGGTGAAATTATTATGGGTAACAAGGAAATTGCGGAAGAGATGAACAGATACTTCGGATCTGTCTTCACTAAGGAAGACACAAACAATCTACCAGATGTACTAGTGGACAGAGGATCAAGGGAGACAGAGGAACTGATAGAAATTTGCATTAGGCGAGAAATATCATTGGGTAGACTGATGGGACTGAAGGTTGATAAATCCCCAGGGCCTGATGGTCTGCATCCCAGGGTACTCAAGGAAGTGGCTCAAGAAATTGTGGACGCATTGGTGATCATTTTCCAATGTTCAATAGATTCAGGATCAGTTCCTATGGATTGGAGGGTAGCTAATGTTATCCCACTTTTCAAGTAAGGAGCGAGAGATAAAACAGGGAATTATAGACCAGTTAGCCTGATATCGGTGGTGGGGAAGATGCTGGAGTCAATTATTAAAGAGATAATAACTTTTATTCACAAAATGCTGGAGTAACTCAGCAGGACAGGCAGCATCTCAGGAGAGAAGGAATGGGTGACGTTTCGGGTCGAGACCCTTCTTCAGACTGATGTCAGGGGGGCGGGACAAAGGAAGGAGACAGAAAGACAGTGGGAGATCTGGGAAGGGGGAGGGGAAGAGAGGGACAGAGGAACTATCTAAAGTTGGAGAAGTCAATGCTCATACCGCTGGGCTGCAAGCTGCCCAAGACGAATATGAGGTGCGATTCCTCCAATTTCCGGTGGGCCTCACTATGGCACTGGAGGAGGCCCATGACAGAAAGGATAATGGCACATTTGGATAGCGGTAAAAGGAATGGTCCAAGTCAGCCTGGATTTATGAAGGGGAAATCCTGCTTGACTAATCTTCTGGAATTTTTTGAGGATGTGACAAGTAAAATGGATGAAGGAGAGCCAGTGGATGTAGTGTATCTATACTTTCAGAAAGCCTTTGATAAGGTCCCACACGGGAGGTTGGTGAGCAAAATTAGAGCACATGGTATTGGGGGAAAGGTATTGACATGGGTAGAGAATTGGTTGGCAGACAGGAAACAAAGAGTAGGAATAAACGGGTCCTTTTCAAAATGGCCGGCAGTGGAGAGTGGAGTGCCGCAAGGCTCGGTGCTGGGGCCACAACTATTTACAATATATATTAATGATTTGGATGATGGAATTAGAAGTAACACTAGCAAGGTTGCGGATGACACAAAACTGTGTGGCAGTGTGAACTACAAAGAGAATGTTAGGAGGTTGCAGGGTGACTTGGACAGGTTGAATGAGTGGGCAGATGCATGGCAGATGCAGTATAATGTAGATAAATGTGAGGTTATCCACTTTGGCGGCGAAAATAAGGAGGCAGATTATTATCTCAATGGTGTCAGATTAGGTAAAGGGGAAGTGCAACAAGACCTTGGTGTCCTTGTACACCAGTCACTGAATTTAAGCGTGCAGGTACAGCAGGCAGTGAAGAAAACTAATGGCATGTTGGCCTTCATAACGAGAGGAGCAAAGAAGTCCTTCTGCAGTTGTATAGGGACTTGGTAAGACCACATCTGGAGTATTGTGTGCAATTTTGGTCTCCTAATTTGAAGAAGGACGTCCTTGATATTGAGGCAGTGCAGCGTAGGTTCACGAGATTAATCCCTGGGATGGAGGGACTGTCCTATGAGGAAAGATTGGAAAGATGAATCTTGTATTCACTGGAGTTTAGAAGGATGAGGGGGGATCTTATAGAGACGTGTAAAATCATAAAAGGACTAGACAAGCTAAATGCAGGAAAAATGTTCCCAATGTCGGGGGAGTCTAGAACCAGGGGACACAGTCTAAGAATAATGGGGGAGGCCATTTAAAACTGAGGTGAGAAGGAACTTTTTCACCCAGAGAGTTGTGAATTTGTGGAAATCTCTGCCACAGAAGGCAGTGGAGGCCAATTCACTGGATGAATTTAAAACAGAGTTAGATAGAGCTCTAGGGACTAGTGGAATCAAGGGATATGGGGAGAAGGCAGGCACAGATTACTGATTGTTGATGATCAGCCATGATCACAATGAATGGCGGTGCTGGCTGAATGGCCTCCTCCTGCACCTATTTTCTATGTTTCTATGAACAGCCTTCCAGCAGTCCTTCCCTTACCTACTCAGTTGCAGAGATCCAATCAGTTTCATCTGAGAGATGTGCATCTGAGCAG
Source organism: Rhinoraja longicauda (assembly GCF_053455715.1). Taxonomy (NCBI): domain Eukaryota; kingdom Metazoa; phylum Chordata; class Chondrichthyes; order Rajiformes; family Arhynchobatidae; genus Rhinoraja; species Rhinoraja longicauda. Next base: position 4,801,291 of record NC_135974.1, read on the forward strand.
AGACACTCGCTTGCTGCAACAAGACAAAATAATAAAGGAGATTTCTCATGGCAATAGTTTTGTCAACTATAAAAATTTAAGACATACTGCAGAAGAAGTAGATTTCAGTACTTACAATGTCCAGGACAAAAAGTGATGCAAGGGTTGAATTTGGCAAGACTGCATACACATCAAATGCACCAAATGCCTGAACGCTGATGTTGTTTGTTGTAGCCTGCAGAACTGGCGGTCGAGTGGCTCGCAGGTGCATTTCCATCGGCATGTTAGGATAGAGCTTCTCCAGCTGTTGACACGTGTATTCTATTAATATTTATGTCATTAACTTCATTTCCTTCTTCACAAATTGTAACCAATCTCAGTATTTTAGTATCAGTATGTAATGTTATGTTTATGTCACATTTCCAGAATCTTAAGTATTTTGCTCTGGTAATGCTCACCCTTCCCATCATAGAGTAACATGCAAAGAATCATGATGTGATAACAATGCCCATGGTGATATGGGATAAGGACTATCAGACAAACAGAACATCAGACAAGAGTTTGCAAACCCACGAAACACTTACTTGAGGTATGATTACACTGAAGGACGCTGTGTTTAACCTGATAGGTGATTGGCTCGGAATCTGGTGAAAACAGAAAGGAATTAGCCAATTTTATTTTTAGTATTTTGTGTGATTGTGTCATCGTACAATCTTGAAAGGCAAGTGTGGTGAAACAGTCAGTGTGGCTTTCGAACACAACTGCAATTCTGAGGTTGGATTTGTAAATGACTGCAGATTGCATTGACAAAAAACCTGGAGCATTATTGAAGTTATTGCAAAGAGTATGGCATTTCTAAAGAATTCATTTTCTACCAATAAATCTAGATTTACTGAAAGTAATTAATCAATACCCTAGTTCTGCCTCCTACCCTATGTTTCATCCTCATTTCATATTTTTCACATAATATTGGAGTCCATTGGGTCCCTTTAGTTTGTCTCAGCCCTCCCATTCCCCCATTAATTTCCCAATGACCTGTCCAAGCACATGTGGAAAGTAATGTTCCCGATTCTTCCACCAACCACTTAAACTAGAGGTAATGTACAGCAGCTAATTAGTGTAACAGGGTGTCTTTGGTATGTCGAAGGATATAAGAGCCTCTGGGCAAAACGTATGTGGCTACATGGAGAACAAGCAAACTTAGGCAAGATAGCACCGAAGCTCAGGACTGATGCCAGGTCACTGGAATAGTGGTATGGCAGCGTGACCTACAGAGCCAGGGGTCAGAGGTTATAGGGAGAAGGCAGGAGAATGGGGTTAAGAGGGGAAGATAGATCAGCAATGACTGAATGGCAGGGTAGACTTGATGGTCCGAATGGCCTAATTCTGCTCCTATCACTTATGACCTTATGAACATGAATCAGTGTGCCATTCCTCTCTGCCAATGGAGGAACCATGGAAACAGGCCCCATAAATCACCAGACATTGCCACCCCTTGTTGCCCCGTGACAAAACAAAGCTCATATTCCTATTTTAATCTATTATTTTGAAACAAAGCACTGACGTTCATAAGCGACAATTGAAAAAGGAGTAAGCTTCCATCTGAAGGTGCTTTATTTCTTACTCCCTCCTGACACAGTGGAATGAACTCAGTGGCCTGGAATTTGGAGTAAGAACAACAGTGACACCATGACTCCTCACAGAGGCCATGAAGTAAATCAGTTATTCTGTCGAAAATCAATCATTTTAACTCAGGCAGCCATGACCAGTGTTCGCAAGACGTAATCAAAGACGGGATCAGACTGTCCAATGTGCTCCCACTAGCATCACTGCACAGGTGATAATGTGTGCTTGGAATGGGGTGTCCAGTGCATCTTCAGAGTAATTGTGAACGGCAGGTGAATGGGGCCTCAGTGCTGTACCTCCGCATTGTTTCACAACAATCTACTGCAGAAACCCACCTCCTCCAGTGCAAATAATGACCGTGTGCACCCTGGGGCAGTGAAAGGACAGCTTTTACCCACCATTTTATCAGTGATATTCATTTGTAAGGCTCCAGCTTCATAATACACAAATCCTGCTGAGTTTGCAAGGAAATCAGATATTCCCAAGTACAACATGCGAGTGGATTTACTGGGAAGGCTGATTGGGGGTGGCTTGAAGGGAGGATCTTTCCTTTGTCCCACTCTGTAGAATTGACCCTGTAAAAAGAATTAGACATCAAATCGCATATAAGGCAGGAAGTCTCAAAATGCACTGGCAGAAAACCGGTCAACAAAATTATTTTTAACAACTGCCTGTCCATTTTCAAACTAGCGAATATAAATTATCTTTGAAACATAGGTTGCTCGTGGAACCTTAGTTTGTTCTTAACCACAAGGTCACAGACCTTGGTCCTAACGTGAACCAAAGAATGGGATTCGAGAAGCAAGTAGGTTACCGTTCCCCACTGTTGTGCCAGAAAACTGAAGTTAGCAAGAAGCCTTTTGAACCTGGAGAGTGAATATCGATCAGAAGATCTCTGGTAACTTATCAATAGAGAACTCAAAAACAGTCTTGGATAAGTCTAAAGGCAACACAAGTATGAAACAGCCCAAATGTCAACCCATCCAACTGCCCCTATACACTAGCATCACCCTCCCCTCCCCAGGACTCAGGGCATACCTTAAAATCCAGGTCCATGGCATCATTGGTGATTTGAATTTGATTAACCAGTGAATAGTCAACCTCAGCAAATTGGTTAATTTTGATTAATACTAAGAACACAGAAGGAAAAGAATATTAAATATGAAATATCAATACAAAAAATTCTAAATTCTTAATCCAGGTTGTTATTCGCCTGCCACCAGGGTAAAAGGTGAGGACTGCATTTGGCTTCAGTTCCAGGTCTATTGTAATCATGGCTCGATTGTAATCATGTATTGTCTTTCCGCTGATTTTGATAGCATGCAACAAAAGCTTTTCACTAAACTAAACTGTAAACTGTAAACCGTAGGTCTCTGTGGACTTTTAGTGGCCCAGTCTTGACCTTCCCCAACTCTTAGAGAGTTGAGATGAAACAACCAACCTTGGCATCCTCAGTGGCTCCACGATGACTTTTGCTTTACTCCATATCGGGACTATATCCTTTGGCTTCTAGAACACATCATTTACTTCAGCAACTGTCTGCTGCTGCAGAAGTCCTGATCCTTTACAATGAGCATTGATTCTTGAGGTGACACCACCACCAGAACCTGCATTGAAATCCTTGAGATTTCAACTATTACAAAACATCTTTGTGTTGCCCCCTATATATCCAACCCTTCCATCCTTATCAAATTACCGCACAGATCTCGTATGCTCATCTTTAACCACTATATGGTCTTGACATAGATTGAATCAGTCATGGTTCTCTTTCAATACACACAGCCTATCTCCTCCAGTCCTCTTGACTGCATTCCTCCTTGTCAGAATCCAATCCTGCCCTTCTTAGCTCCAGCTCCTTCATTGCCTTCAAAGTGTTTCTAAGCCAATGACCATTAATTGTTGGGTATAGGCTTTGGTTCCTGTCACCATCTCCAGAGAGAGCTCTGAATTTCCAGTCATTCCATCTTCCGAGTGAAACTTCAGGCCCACAATTAAAACAAGCTGGCACTGTTTCAATTGCCATCTCCCTTGGACTCTCTCAATATTTATTCCTGAATCAACATCACTAAAGGCCAGATGGTCACCTTGCCGTTGGTAAGTCTTGGCAACTCATTGAAATATTCTTCAAGGGTGACACGAGAAACCGAAGATGTTGGAGTACAAAGCAAATTGCTGGAGGAGCACCACAACAACTGTGGAGCAGTGGGGAAAAATGATCAACATTTCAGTCAACACCCTGCATCAGGACTGAGAATGGGGAAGGCGAACAGCCCCGGGGCAAAGAGGGGTGAGGTGAAGGGAAAGGTCAGGAACCGATAGATGATGGTGGAATGAGGAGGGGGGAAGGAAGCTTGTTTCACACACACACCACCCTTTGTGTGAAAAAGTTACCCCTCAGATTCCTATTAAATATTTCTCCCTTCACCTTAAACCTATGTCTTCTGGTTCTCGACTTCTGTACTCTGGGTAAGAGACTTTGTGTGCCTACCCAATCTAATCGTCTAAAGATTTTACACTCCTCTATAGCCCCTCATCCTCCTACGCTCCAAGGAATAGAGTCCCAGCCTGCTCAACCTCTCCCTATAACTCACACCCTCTAGTCCTGGCAACATCCTCGTAAATCTGTACCCTTTCCATGGTGCCCAGAACTGAACACAATACTCTAAATGCGGTCTCACCAATGTCTTACATTACAAGACCCCAACTTCTATACTCAATACTCTAACAGATGAAGACCAATGTGCCAAAAGCCTTTTTGACCACCCTATGTACCTGTGACACCACCTACAAGGAATTATGTACCTGCACTCTTCGATCCCTCTGCTCTACAACACTCCACAGAACCTACCTTTCACTGTGTAGGTCCTGCCCATGTTAGACTTTCCAAAAGGCAACACTTCTTATTTCTCAGTCAACCTGGCCAACCGATCACGACCCTGCTGTAATTTTTGACATCCATGTTCACTATCTGCAATACCACCTACTTTTATATAATCTGCAAACTTGCTAATATTGCCATGTACTTTCTCATCCAATTATGGATATAGGTGACAAAGAGTAATGGACCCAGCACCGAGCCCTGAGCCACACCACTAGTCACATCCTCCAGCCCAAGAAGTGACCTTCCACCATCACCCTCTGCTTCCTTCCATGAAGCCAATTTTGTATCCATTCAGTTATCGTTCTTTGGATCCTGTGCAATCTAACCTTCAGAGGTTTTAGAAGATGATGGAAGATTGGGGAGGAGGGAGGATGTAAAACAACATACTTTCCATGGTCTTTAGATTGTCTTCCAATTTGTTGATTGCACTGGAGACTTTAGGACAAATCTGTATCAAAGAAATAGTAAATGACAATGAGAAGATCGTCATGTTTTCAGTAGTTCCACCATGAGTTATACAGCTCGAATGCTGTGCAAGTTAACGGCACAATTACGCAACATGAATGGTGAGGGAAGCTGACCTACCTGACGGTCAAGAGCTTTACGAATGGGTTTCTCGAGGGATTTGCGGAACAGATTATACAACCATCTGCAAAGCACAATTATACAGTCAAAACAAAATAAATCTTAACATTGCGCAGACACACTCTCAAATACAGAAAGTGTGGAGATGATATTTTACCTGCATTCCCTTTTACCCATTATCCCTCTTACTGGTTCTACATTTTACTCCCCACCTTTCATCATTTGCACCCTACTGTCTTCTCCACTTCTCACCTGCAGCTTTGGTTACTATCTTCACCCTTCTCTCCCCTATCTGGCTCATCCCCCAATCAACACTTCACTTGCCAGTTCTTGCCCCACCCACTTCTCATCTGTTTCTACCAGCTATCTCCACTCTTCTCCACGCTGTTCAAGTTGGTGTTCTGGGCAAGTCCCATTTGCATGCAGACACTGCAGAGGGGCAAGAGAGTGAGAGCAAGAACATAGTGGAGTACAGCCAAGGAACAAGCCCAACAACCCACAATATCTGTGCCGAACTTGGTGCCAAGACCAACCTTTATCTGCCTGCACATTGTCCATTTCCCTCAATTCCCCGCATATCCATGTGATTATCCAGAAGCCTCTTATGCCACATTCGTACGTTCTTCCACCTCCACCCCTGGCAGTGCGGTCCAGGCACCCACCACCCACCACCCACCATAAAATACTTGCCCTGCACATCTTCTTTAAACTTTGCCCCGCTAACTTTAAAGGAATGCCCTCAACTATTTGATATTTCCCTGCTCTGCAAAAACGTTCTGACTGTCAACCCTATCAGTGCCTTTCCTAATTTTATATACTTTGATCAGGTCTTCCGCAACCTTCGGCATTCCAGAGAAAGCAATCCAAGTCTGTCCAGCTCCTCCCTGTAGGTAATACCCTCTAATCCAGGCATCATTCTGGTAAACCTCCTCGGTACCCTTTCCAAAACCTCCATACCTTCCTTATTGGAATGACCAGAACTCTACTCAGTATTCCAAATACAGTCTAACCAAAGTCCTGTAAATCTGCATCATAACATGAAAGAGCGTGGGGGAGAGAGAAGAAGAGTATGAGAGTAAACTGAAATATTCAGAGGTTTCTTTTATAACTTAATTTGTACATTACTTTTTTTTTTGTGTGAACTTGACATCTACTTTCCCAATATTGGCTGAGCAGGCCAAGCTTCGGAGTGCTGGGCGACCTGTGCTGTCCCGGCTCATTCCTATCTTCTCTGATATTGACAGACGGCTCACTGCCACGTCAAATGATCCACTCGTCCTACTGTGAGGAGACATGAAGAGATGCCAGAAGTCATCAGATAAATAACCATTGGAAGGCAAACATACTAATGAACACAGTACTGGTGGTGCAGCGGTAGAGTTGCTGCCTCACAGCGCCAGAGGCCCGGGTTCAATCCTGACTACGGCGGCTGTCTGTACGGAGTTTGTAAATTCTCCCCGTGACCTGCATGGGTTTTCTCCGAGATCTTCGGTTTCCATCCACACTCCAAAGGCATACAGGATTGTAGGTTAATTGGCTTGGTATAAATATAAATTGTCCCTAGTGTGTGTAGGATAGTGTTAATGTGTGGGATCTCTCGTCAGTGCGGACCCGATGGGCCGAAGGGCCTGTTTCCGCACTGTACCTATAAACTAAACGAAACAGTATTTATTGTCCCTGGTATTAAACCCCACCCTCTCTTGAACCAGAGGGATAGAGTTTTGAGAAGTTGCCGCTCTTGTGGGAATTGCATTATATTTGTTTCAGAGAAACAGGTCGTTCGGCCCATCTGTTTTGTGTCAGAGATTATGCTGCCCCATGAATTTCATTACCCCTCATCCTACCACCACAGGGACCAAGTTGAATGGAGCTGTTGATCAGTCATTCCAGTCTATGTCCTGCAGCAGTCACAGAGCTGAGGTCAAGAGAAGTTCATAAGTTCATACTTGCACGGAGCAGAATAAGGCCATTCGGCCCATCAAGTCTACTTCGCCACAATGGACAATTGTTGGCTGGGGAAAGGGTGATAACAAAGGGATCCAAGGATATGAACAATACAACTAGTAGGGCAACTAGGGTGGGGGAGGGGGGAGAGAGGGAACCTGCCCAAGTGCTGCTCCTCCAATGTGCATGTGGCCTCACTTGACCGTGGATGATGTTGAGGGAGGATGTATAAGGACAGGTGCTGCATCTCCTGTGGTTGCAGGGGGAAATTCCTGGGGAGGGGGAGGTTTGGGTAAACCATGGAGTTGCTAAGGGAATGGCCTCTGCCTGGTCGGTGGACTTTGCTTCCAGTCAAGCGGAGAGCAGAGTATGGAGCAGGATTCAGAGCCCTGGGTGGAACATTATGTGTGTAAGCTTCCAACTTGAGGCCTCCAGGAGAGAGAGAGCGAGGCTGTCAGATAACCTGGGCATGGAGAGATGTGCCCCATCCCCAGATCTGGGGGAGTGCGAGGATGAGTGGGGCCGAAAGGAGCAGCAGATACTGGGGAAAACTTGCTGCTTCCACCTGCTCTCCAAGAGGTGTTGAAAACTGTTCCCTTCAAGATATCTTTAGCTTCCTTCCTGCCATAAATGTCCCACCTCTCCAGGGTCTGGTGTGTTCCCCGGCTTAATCAGAAGCTGCCGGCCTCATTAAAACATTAAAACTGATTCCCACTTTCTAGGAATCAGTTAGTGACCCAGTTCTAGTTCCAAAGATAGACACAAAATGTTGGAGTAACTCAGTGGGTCAAGACAGCATCCCTGGTGAAAATGAACAAATGACGTTTCGGGTCGAGACCCTTCTTCAGACTGAGAGTCAGGGAAAAAGGAAACGAGAGATATAGACGGTGATGTAGAGAGTTAGAGAACAAATGAATTAATGATATGCAAAACAGTGACGATGATAAAGGAAACAGGTAATTGTTAGCTGTCGGCTAGATGAAAACAAGTTACAGATAATAAAACTCACCAGGATGACCTACAACGACCAGGGTGGGGGAGGGATGGAGAGAGAGGGGATGCAAGGGTTATTTGAAGTTAGAGAAATCAATATTCATACTGCTGGGTTGCAAACAGCCCAAGCAAAATGTGAGATTCTGTTCCTCCAATTTGCGTTTGGCCTCACTCTGACAATGGAGGAGGTCCAGGACTGGAATGTCAGTGTGGGAATGAGGAGGGGAGTTAAAGTGTTTGGCAAACGGGAGATTGTGTCTATCTTTCGGTTTGCATACAAGAAGTACATGAGGCACCGAATTGAATGTTATGCAACAGCTCCAGCAGTAAAATGGTGTATCTTCTCCAATTATCGATGATAAAATTAACAACACCATCACATCCTTCAAATTCACTTTATAAAGTGCAGTGAAAAATAGAGAGAGGCAACAAGTAGGATGATAAGAGTTGAGCAACAGCCTCTGTTCCCTTGGGCGAGGGAAGAGGTAAAAGGAGGCAGGGTACAGCAACTTTCCACAATTCCCAAGTCCAACATTAGAACAGAGTGGACAGCACCCTGGAATGGATCCAGTTCTTCCAAAAGGATCACAACAATAATAATAATAATAATAATAATAATAAGTTATAAACAAAGACTGAATACTTACAAAAATGCCTTTCGAATTCTAAAGTTACCCCTCACACCAATGAAACCATTGACGATGGAGAGCTGAATGCCCTGGCCAGCAGAGAATTTCACAGCAGACTGTGGTAAACCCACCTGGTAAATGTATAACCTGCAGACAAGATTGGTGCAATGAATTAACATTATATTCTCATCGGACTGGAGACGGACAGGATGATGGAAGAAGTAGTTTTAAGGAGACTGCAGTTATGATTACTTTTATTTCCAGGAATTTACCTTGACATCAAACTCACAATAAAATTAAAATGCACTTTGCCTTGTTCAGATTATTGAACTGCAAACTCCCAAGAATTTCTGTTAACTTCCCAATAAATCCTCTAGAGAAGGACCCAGAATATCTGATATTCCCCATAATGAATATATATATATGAATGAATGAATGAATGAATGAATGAATAAGTTTATTGGCCAAGTATGCAGATACAAGGAATGTGCCTTGGTGCTCCGCTCACAAATGACAACATAAACATACAGTTAACAATTAAGAATAAAGCATAACCACATCAAAACAATAAGGATACAACATTACGGTCTAAACATGTGGGTGAAAATAAACCAGAGCAAAAAAGAGACTCCAGACTTTGGTTGTTGAGTAGAATTATCACTCGTGGGAAAAAAGCTGTTTTTATGTCTGGCTGTGGCTGCTCTGACAGCCCGGAGTCGCCTTCCAGAGGGAAGTGCTTCGAAGAGTTTGTGGCCAGGGTGAGAGGGGTCAGAGATGATCTTGCCCGCTCGCTTCCTGGCCCTTGCAGTGTACGGTTCATCAATGGGGGGAAGGTTGCAGCCCAACAACCTTCTCAGCTGTGCGAACGATCCGTTGCAGCCTCCGAGTGTCGTGCTTGGTGGCTGAGCCAAGCCAGACCATGATGGAGAAGGTGAGGACGGACTCAATGATAGCAGTATAGAATTGGACCATCATTGCCTGTGGCAGATTGTGTTTCTTCAGTTGCCACAGGAAGTACATCCTCTGTTGGGCCTTTTTGACTGTGGAGTCGATGGTGGCCCCCCATTTAAGGTCCCTGGAGATGATGGTTCCAAGGAACTTAAATGACTCCACAGATGTGACTATGGTGTTGTTGATGGTGAGTGGGGGGAGGGGAGGGGGATCTCTTCAAAAGTCTACAATTAGTTCTACTGTCTTGAGAGCATTGAGCTCCAGGTTGTTGCGATGGCACCAGGACGCCAGCTGTGTCACTTCCCATTTGTAGGCAGATTCCTCCCCATCCTGGATCAGTCCAATCAGGGTAGTGTGATCCGCAAACTTGAGGAGCTTGACAGAGGAGTCTGTGGAGGTGCAGTCGTTGGTGTAGAGAGAGTAAAGGAGAGGGGAGTGTACGCAGCCTTGCGGTGCTCCTATGTTGAGGGTCTGCGGGTCCGAGATGTGCTTTCTCAGCCTCACATGCTGCTTCCTGTCCGTCAGGAAGCTGATGATCCACTGACAGAGGGGTTCAGGCACAGTCAGCTTGGAGAGTTTGTAGTGTAGTAGCTCTGGCACAATGGTGTTAAAAGCAGAGCTAAAGTCCACAAACAATCCTGGCATAGGTCCCCTTGCAGTCTAGGTGCTAGAGGATGAAGTGCAGGCCTAGATTGGCTGCGTCATCCACCGATCTATTGGCCCTGTATGCAAACTGCAGGGGGTCCAGCAGGGGGTTTGTGATGTTTTTCAGCTGGGCCAGCACAAGTCTTTCAAAGGTCTTCATGACTACAGAGGTCAGTGCGACAGGCCTGTAGTCATTAAGACCAGTGATCCTTGTCTTTTTGGGTACAAGGACAATAGTGGAGACCTTGAAGCAGGCAGGGACAGTGCATGTTTGCAGGGACTGGTTGAAAATGTCTGTGTAGATCGGTGCCAGTTGTTCGGCACAGAGCTTGAGGGTGGATGGGGAAACATTGTCCAGTCCGGGAGATTTCCGGCTTTTCTGTTTTCTGGATAGCCTCTTCACCTCCGCAATTTCTATTATAATGATCAGTCTGAAGAAGGGTCTCGACCTGAAACATTGTCTGTCCATTTCCAGGGCGGCACGGTGGCGCAACGGTAGAGTTGCTGCTTTACAGCGAATGCAGCGCCGGAGACTCAGGTTCGATCCTGACTACGGGTGCTGTCTGTACGGAGTTTGTACGTTCTCCCCGTGACCTGCGTGGGTTTTCTCCAAAATCTTCGGTTTCATCCCACACTCCAAAGACGTACAGGTATGTAGGTTAATTGACTGGGTAAATGTAAAAATTGTCCCTAGTGTGTGTAGGATAGTGTTAATGTGCGGGGATCGCTGGGCGGCGCGGACTTGGTGGGCCGAAAAGGCCTGTTTCCGCGCTGTATCTGAAATATGAAAAATAAAATATTTCCCTTCACAGATGTTGCAAATTTGCAGATGATACTAAGCTGGGGGGTAGTGTGAATTGTGAGGAAGATGCAATAAGGCTGCAGGGTGACTTGGACAGGTTGTGTGAGTGGGCGGATACATGGCAGATGCAGTTTAATGTAGATAAGTGTGAGGTTATTCACTTTGGAAGTAAGAAAAGAAAGGCAGATTATTATCTGAATGGTGTCAAGTTAGGAGGAGGGGGAGTTCAACGAGATCTGGGTGTCCTAGTGCATCAGTCAATGAAAGGAAGCATGCAGGTACAGCAGGCAGTGAAGAAAGCCAATGGAATGTGGCCTTCGTAACAAGAGGAGTTGAGTATAGGAGCAAAGAGGTCCTTCTACAGTTGTACCGGGCCCTGGTGAGACCGCACCTGGAGTACTGTGTGCAGTTTTGGTCTCCAAATTTGAGGAAGAATATTCTTGCTATGGAGGGCGTGCAGCGTAGGTTCACTAGGTTAATTCCCGGAATGGCGGGACTGTCGTATGTTGAAAGGCTGGAGCGATTGGGCTTGTATACACTGGAATTTAGAAGGATGAGGGGGGATCTTATTGAAACATATAAGATAATTAGGGGATTGGACACATTAGAGGCAGGAAACATGTTCCCAATGTTGGGGGAGTCCAGAACAAGGGGCCACAGTTTAAGAATAAGGGGTAGGCCATTTAGAACGGAGATGAGGAAGAACATTTTCAGTCAGAGAGTGGTGAAGGTATGGAATTCTCTGCCTCAGAAGGCAGTGGAGGCCAGTTCGTTGGATGCTTTCAAGAGAGAGCTGGATAGAGCTCTTAAGGATAGCGGAGTGAGGGGGTATGGGGAGAAGGCAGGAAAGGGGTACTGATTGAGAGTGATCAGCCATGATCGCATTGAATGGCGGTGCTGGCTCGAAGGGCTGAATGGCCTACTCCTGCACCTATTGTCTATTGTCTATTGTCTATTGCAGCATCTTCAGTCTCTTGTGTAGAGATTGGAGGGCGGGAGGGCGGGAAAGAAAGCTGGATAAGAGGAACAGCAGGACAGAGCGTGGCTGGTAATAGGTGACCATAGGCAAGGGTTTTGTTTGGTGGGCAGATTGTTGGAAAATACCCAGAATTGTAAACTGTTAAGCTCAGGGTTAAAAAGTTCTGAATTGTGTCGCCATTGGAAATGGTGCCAGGGAGGGGGGGGGGGGGGGAGGGGGGGAGAAAGTGGAGTGAGGTTAGCCAAGGTTCAGTGTTGGGTCTCCAGTTATTCATGATCATATATTAGTAATGTAAATAAGTGGATTGAATGTAATACTTCCAAGTTTGCAGCAGGTGGCTTTCAAGGCAGACGGTATCTCGGCTGTGACAGGGAGAAGCAGCAGGGATGTCTTACTGTAATTGTACAGTGCCTTACAGCAACCATGTCTTGAGTGTTGTGTGCAGTACTGGACTCTTACCTAAGGAAGGGTGCCCATGATTGCAGCGAAGGTTCACCAGATTGACACCTGGCACGGCGGTGAGATTTCATATTAATGTAATTAGGCTCAGGAGAATTTAGTAAAAAGAGAGGGGAACTCATTGTAACTTGACGACACAGAAATTGGTGGAGTTGTGGACAGTGAAGAAGGCTGAGAAAGGCTAAAGTAGGATAAAGGTCAGTTACACATATGGGCGGTAAAATGGCAGAAAGAGTTTAACCTGCACAAGTGTGAGGTGTTGTACTTGGGAGGTCGAATGTTAGAGGAGGTTATACAGTTAATGGCAGGACCTATGGGAGCATTGCTGTACAAAAGGATCCTGGAGTCCAAGTGCATAACTCCATGAAAGTGGCAAGACAGATACTTAGAGTAGTAAAGAAGGCATAAGGAATGCTTGTCTTCGTCGGTCAGGTACACAAGAGTCAGGAAGACATGTTGCAGCTTTTAAAAACTAGTTCTGTCGCATTTGGGTATTGTGTGCAGTTCTGTTTGCTCCATTATAGGATGGACGTTGAGGCTTTGGAGAGGGTGCAGAAGAGGTTCACCAGGAAGGTGCCTGGATGAGAGGGTATTAACTATGAGGAAAGGTTTGACAAAATGGATTCTTTTCTGCAGAGGATGGGAAGCAAAGGGGAGACGATAGAAGTTTACAAAATTATGAGAGGCAGAGTGTAGACAGAACTTTTTTTCCCCCTGGTGGAAATGTGAAGTGCTGGAGAGAATAGCCTTAAAGTCCAATGAGGAAAGTTTAAAGTAGATGTGTGGGACAAGCTTTATTTCACACAGAGAGTGGTGGATACCTGGAACATTGTTGCTGCCAACCCTCAGCTGAACACATGTCATGGTCTTTACAAAGCTGCATAATCAACGCCATTTAACACAGTTTAATGTGGTGATGAGTCCACCAGCCCTAAAATAACAGTTGCATTTAACAGCTGATACACATGAACTAAAAACCAGCACAAATTCCACTCACGATGTGATGGAGTAATGCACGCTCCCAATCACATCTAAATGCACTTTACCATCCATATCTGGAATACGCATTTCTCGCAACTTCTGTTGCAACACACCGACCCCAACCTGTCGGCCTGCAGAGCAAAAAACATGCAAGAATTAAGTGCACAGCGGGGTTTGGATCAACACAACTATGGTCTTAGTTACTCAACCCTCTCCCCCAGGGTACCACTGCACATGGTTGGCTGGATACTCACGTCTGTCCAGCTACTGATGCCAAGGGCTACATAGCCCAGTGTCTGAAGTTACACAGAGGGAACCATCCCATGCTAGACACACTTATGGTTAGTAACTAATGATTAATAGTTAGTGTTACTATCGAGATAGAAAATGCTGGAAATATTCAGCATCAGCAGAGAGAAAAATGAAATGAGGCATGTGATAAAAATATTTCTGCAAGGCTTGAAGCCTTAAACCTTCAATGTGTTCTTGGTAAAACTGTAAAATGGAAAGGAGGCAGTACATGTGTATTTTACATCCTTGTTTATTGGATGGTATTTTACATCCTTGTTTATTTGATTGTTCCTTAATGCTTTTGTGGGTAAGTTTACAAGTGTGACATGTGGTCATGGGTTAATACTGGACAATATAGATGAGCCGACATGGATTTGTTCCATTGGCTTAATACGGAGCCACTCATATTAGTACCAAACTATGCCAGATACATCAGTAACAATACAAGACACGGTGGGCCATTGGACGGTTCTAAGTCACCGTCATTACATATTTGTATCCAGTATTTAGTATCTAGCATTGTGCAAAATATTAGTACTGTTTCTGGATTGCAAATCTTGCAGTCGGGAAGGGGACCAGTCTCGGGGATTGGGCTCAGTGATGAGTGCCAAAGGGTGCCAGTGTATTTCTGTGTTAGATGATATGAGAGTGTTTGTTAGTGATGGGTGTGGGAATTGAGAAGGAATCGGAGGCTGCAATGACAGAATGGGGCATTACGACAGTCTCAAGGGGTGGAGAAAGGGAGAAGTTGGCGATATTTTGAAGATGGCATGAAAGTAAGAAAGCAACATTCGGGATAATGCCCTGGACATCGAGCGCAAATACACAGGAGCAGGTGTATGCCAGTCACCCTATTGAGGCTCCATTAAAGATGATCATGTCTGATTTACCCCAGCCCTCAACTCCCCCCTCTGTATCTGCAGCACATTCCTCTCAAGTTTTCAATCTTACAAAAATGTTTCTACTTTCACAATGGCAGTTTGAGTGGCAGTTGTTGAGAGTGCTTCAAAATTTTACAGAATAAAAGCCGAGAGATGTCCACACTCACCATAGTCCAAAGCTTTCTGCGTTACTCTTGCTTTCAAGCCTGGGTTTGTACACAGGATGCACGAGGCAAGAAACAGGAGAGCGGTCGTCGCAATCCAAAGTCTGGGCAGCATCTCCACTTGATGTCAATGCCGAGATAGAGCTGGACAGCAGGTTACTGACGGACCGACCAAGTCTATTTAAACAAGGTACAAAGCAGAAGCTGCTGAAATATACTTTGATTTTGGCTTGCGTCATCTGATGGTTGCTCAATTTCCTGCTTGGGCTGAATTTCCCGCCTTCAACTTTCTCAATCACATCTTAACATTGCTCATTGTGTATAATTACCACTTGGAACCCCTCTCTGAGCCTCTGATATCCCCTGACCCGATCCCCCACACACTCTCCCCGTCTGTATTCTGTATGCAAGTTTTAGCCTGATTCTTTCACATATAATTTCCTCAATTGATTCCATTAACTCTCATTTTCCCAAAGTAAAGTTCCTAAATTTGTACTTACATTTCTCTATTGCTCTGAACGTTCTCGTGACCATCCACCCTGTCAGCCCAAACTGATGCCCTCTTCTGACATCTTCTCTGGCCTCTTATCCCACTTTTTCAAACTAAACCATAAGTCACCTGTCCCACTGCCTGCAATTTCTCCCTTTACATTTTTCTACCTCCCATTCTTATTTCAAGTCCTCTTTATTCGTACCTTTTTACAAGCCGTCCTAATGCTTTCTTGGCTCCAGTAACTTCAACAGGCACCTCAAGACGACCTTTGGGTTTGAAATCCTGACAAGATTGCAAGATTGGTGATGTTTAGGTGAACTAACCAAACCGGTTAGTTCCTTCTCTCCCGAGATGCTGCCTGACCTGCTGAGTTACTCCAGCATTTTGTGAATAAATCGATTTGTACCAGCATCTGCAGTTATTTTCTAACCAAACCGTTATTGTCTGGCCTTCTGCTCGGAGTCCCTGTCAAATCAGCCAAGTCCACTCCTCGTTACTTTAGATCGAGAAATACAAGGTAAAGTTAAAATGCACCCTAGCATTGCAAAATTGCTATGCTGCTGATGTCTATAGGCAGAAAGAATCAGGTGGACATGGTGGTGCAGCGGTAGAGTTGCTGCCTTACACCGAATGCAACCCAAGTTCGATCCTGACTATGGGTGCTGTCTGTACAGAGTTTGTACGTTCTCCCCGTGATCTGCATGGGTTTTCTCCGAGATCTTCGGTTTCCCCCCACACTCCAAAGACGTACAGGTGTGTAGGTTAATTGGCTTGGTAAAAAATTGTCCCTAGTGGGAGTAGGATAGTGTTAATGTGCTAGTCGGTCCACGCTGTATCTCTAAAATAAACTAAACTATATCACAGTCAGACTATGTGCAGTATGGGTTTACAAAGTGGGGGGGAAGAGCAAAAGAAATGAGACAAACAATCTTGCGAATTGATGAATTGGAGTAGCAGGCATAGGGAACTCTTAATACCGTCAGATCTGTCTGAAATTCACCTCACATGATAGCTTGGAGAAATAATGACAACAGCAATGTAAAGGAAGACTTGTGAAGAGGCAAGAATAGATTTACTGGAAGAGATGAATTGAAACAATACTAGTTGTCATGCCTTCTGATGAAATCAGACACCAAGATTGAAGCCTACTTACTGTCTTTTTGAACAAAACACAAGGTATTAATCCTTTCCAAGATTTTGAGCATAGGCTCTGGTAACGTTGTTGTTTATGTGTTTCTGTCATGCCCAGCTTTTCAATTGTCTCACAGACCTAAACAGGAAGTCCATTAAAGTATAAAATTGCTCATGCTGTTAAAAAAAACCCAGAGAAACTGACACTAATGGTTAAGAATGACATCAGTATGCGTGGATAACTAACTATACCAGTTACCCAAACAATTTGGCAAAACAGGATACATGCAGCTGTCTGAATCTGAATGGCAAACAAGCAGGCGAGAGAGAGGGTGTCACAGCCAGAGTCATATTGCACTGAAACAGGCTCTTCTGTCCAACTCACCCATGCTGATCAAATACAAGTCCACTTTGCTTGCGCTTGGCACACATCCCTCGAAAGCATCCCTGTCCATTTACCTGTCCAAATGTCTTTTGAATGTCATTATTGTACCTGCCTCAACCACAGAGTTTAGAAGAATGAGGGGGGACCTCATTGAAACATTCAGAATAATGAAAGGCTTGGATAGAGTGGATGTGGAGAGGATGTTTCCACCAGTGGGAGAGTCTAGGACTAGAGGTCATAGCCTTAGAATTAAAGGACGTTCTTGTAGGAAGAAGATGAAGATAAATTTCTTTAGTCAGAGGGTGGCGAATCTGTGGAATTCTTTGCCGCAGATGGTTATAGAGGCCAAGTCAGTGGATATTTTAAAGGCAGAGATAGATCGATTCTTGATTAGTACGGGTGTCAGAGGAGAAGGCAGGAGAATGGGGATAGGAGAGAGAGATAGATCAGCCATGATTGAATGGCGGAGTAGATTTGATGGGCTGAATGGCCTAATTCTACTCCTATCACGACCTTATGATTTCCTCAGGCAGCTGGAACCCACCATCCTCTGTGAAAAAGTTGCCTGTCAGGGGTTCCTGTTAAATCTTTCACCTCTCACCTTAAACCTATGATGTCTAGTTCTTGATTCCCGTACCCTGGGAGAAAGACTATGTGCTCCTCCAGCACTTTGTACTTTCTCCCAACATCTATACTTAATTCCCTGTCGGATGTAGGTCTGCATGCTAAAAGCCTTCCTTGTTACCCCTTCCACCTACGATGCCACTTTCAGAGAACTATGTACTTGTACTCCTGGATATCTTTGCTCTACAACACTACCCAGGAATTTTTACTACAGAGGACTATAAATCCAGCCGTGGTTTGATTTTGCAAAATGGAATACTTCATACTTATCTGAATTAAACTCCATTAGCCATCCCTCAGCCCGCCCGCCCAGCTGATCACAATCCTGTTGTTATTCTTGATAACCATCTTCGCTGTCTGTGATACCACATATTTTAGTGTCATCTGCAAACTTACAAATCATGCATTGCACATTTCTCAGAAGAAAAGAGGGGGTAGAGAAAAAGAGGTGCAGAGAGAGGAAGAAAGAGGGGAGTTTTAATGGAAATTATAAAAGAATGAGGATAGGTTTAACTGATGTGCTCTGAGCAAATAGATTAGCAGGTAAAAAGCAAAACAACTGGCAGGCTGTGAGTGAGACTTAAGGAGTCAATTCATGACTTCCAACAAGATTCTAAGAAGGCATGAACAAATCATTTCTCATCAAGGAAGTTAAAGAGATATAAAAGATATGAAGTGCTCAATGGTTTAAGCAGCATTCCTGAAGAACAATAATAGGCAAAGTCACCTATCTATGTTCTCCAGACATGGCTGCCTTATCTGTTGAGTTGCTCCAGCACTTTGTGCCCTTTTGGGTAAACTAGCATCTGCAGTTCCTTGTGTCTACAAGTTAAAGAGATATTAGGTTGAAAGAGCAAGTGCATAAGGGGACAAAAGCTTGTGGTAAGTGCTAAGTCTGGGACAAATTCAGAAACCAGCAGAGGAGGACTGAAAATGAGTCCAGAAGAAAATGAAAATAAACCAAGGGCGAGCCGACTAGCAAGAACTATGTAAAGGGAGAATGAGGGTTTCTTTAAGCTTATAAATAAGGAACAGAAAGTTCCAAGCAAACATTGGACCCTGTGAGTGATTGAGGCTGGGGAAATGTTTATGGGGAACTGGGCAATGGCACGAGTTAAACAGTCATTACTGTGGAAGATTGCACAAATAATGATGGAACGATTGCACAAATAATGAAAAATACTGTCACTGTGGATGAGATGGTAGATGTAGTTGTTGTTATCTACTCAAACTCCTTTGATTCTGGAGAGGTGCCATAGAAATGAAATCCTGCCAATGTAATATCCTTATCCGAAAAGAGAAGAGAAAATGGATAGCCATTTGCTGATGAGCTGAACATCTTTTGTTGGAAGATTTCTAGAAAAATTACCAAGTAAGTAATGGAAAAAATCATAACCTGATCAAACAGCATCAGGATGGATTCATGAAGGGGAAGTCATATCAAAGAAAGTATTACCTAGAGTAGTGCAGAGTGAAACCAGTAGCGGGGATGTATTTTAATTTTCAGAAGGCATTCAGCAAGGTGACTGGTGCTGGAGGTGATTTATTGATGTGGGCAAGGGATTCGTTAACCCCAGCAAGTAGCTCAAAAGGGATCTCCTGAGATGCTGCCTGACCCGCTGAGTTACTCCAGCATTTTGTGAATAAGTAGCTCAAAAGGGATCATTTTGAAGATGGAAACCTGTGGCCTTTGAGTGTTGGACTTGTGCTACAGACAAATTTGCAAATGATACAGAACCATGGGGAAAGGAAATGTGTGATGAGAGACACAAAAAGGTGGAGTAACTCAGCGGGACAGGCAGCATCTCTGGAGAGACCCGAAACGTCACCCATTCCTTCTCTCCAGAGATGCTGCCTGTCCCGTTGAGTTACTCCAGCTTTTTGTGCCTGTCTTCGGTTTAAACCGGCATCTGCAGTTCCTTCCGACACAAATGTGTGATGATGTTACAGTACAGAGATGCCGGTAGGTTTGTAAGTGGGCAAAATGGTGACAAACGGGATAATGTGTACCTTTTTCACACAGAAGGCGATGGGTATATAGAACAAGCTGCCAGAGGAAGTAATTGAGGCCGGTACAGTAACAATATTTAAAAATGCTTTGATAGGTACACAGACAGGTAGATAGACAAGTAAATAGATAGATTTGAGAATAGGCTTATATAACTTGACATATACTGTATTATGCTTGCCTTCATTGGTCGGGGCATTGAGTACAAGAGTCAAGAAGTCATGATACAGCTTTTTAGGACTTTGGAGTATTGCATGCAATTCCGGTTTCCCCATTACAGTAAGGATGTGGAGACTTTGGAAGGTATCACAAAATGCTGGAATAACTCAGCAGGTCAGGCAGCATCTCAGAGAGAGGGAATGGGTCTCACAAAATGCTGGAGTAACTTAGCAGGTCAGGCAGCATCTAGGAGAGAGGGAATGGGTCTCACAAAATGTTGGAGTAACTCAGCAGGTCAGGCAGCATCTAGGATAGAGGGAATGGGACTTTGGAAGGTGTGCAGAAGAGATTTACCAGAATTATGAAACAAGGAACTGCAGGTGCTAGTTTAGGAAAAAACCCATAAATTACTTCTGCGGTTTGTGTCCTTTACCAGAATGATGCCTGAATGAGGAGGCATTAGCCACAGGGAGAGATTGGAGGGACGATTGCTTTCTCTGAAACGCCAGAGGTAGCAGGGTGACCTGAGTGAAGAATATAAGAATATGAGAGGCATAGATAAGGTAGGCAGTCAGAAACTTTTTATCAGGCTGGAAATTTTAGTTCAGTTTAGTTTAGAGATGAAGAATGGAAACAGGCCCTTCAGCCCACCGAGTCCACACCGACCAGCGGTATCCACCACACTTGGGACAATTTACAATTTTTATGGAAGCCGATTAACCTACAAATTTGAAAATAGATACAAAAAACTGTAGTAACTCAGTGGGCCAGACAGCATCTCTGGTGAAAAGGAATAGGTGACATTTCGGGTCAAGACCCTTCTTCAGACAGAGTCAGAGGAAAGGGAAACGAAAGGTATAGACGGTGCTCCAAAGAGATATAGAAAAATAGACAATAGACAATAGACAATAGGTGCAGGAGGAGGCCATTCAGCCCTTCGAGCCAGCACCGCCATTCAATGCGATCATGGCTGATCACTCTCAATCAGTACCCCGTTCCTGCCTTCTCCCCATACCCCCTCACTCCGCTATCCTTAAGAGCTCTATCCAGCTCTCTCTTGAAAGCATCCAACGAACTGGCCTCCACTGCCTTCTGAGGCAGAGAATTCCACACCTTCACCACTCTCTGACTGAAAAAGTTCTTCCTCATCTCCGTTCTAAATGGCCTACCCCTTATTCTTAAACTGTGGCCCCTTGTTCTGGACTCCCCCAACATTGGGAACATGTTTCCTGCCTCTAATGTGTCCAATCCCCTAATTATCTTATATGTTTCAATAAGATCCCCCCTCATCCTTCTAAATTCCAGTGTATACAAGAAATGAATGAGAGATATGCAAAAAAGTTACAATTGATAAAGGAAACACTGAGGAGACACATGTGAGGATCTCATCATTGATGGAAGAGGGTAACCACCATTCCCTAAGGAATGAGGTTGGCTCAGAAGTCCTGGTCAACGTATCTTGGGCGCAGATGCGACGTAGAAGGAGGAATTGGGAGTAGGGAATAGAGTCTTTGGAGGAAGCAGGGTGGGAAGAAGTGTAGTCTAGAGTTGTGGGAGTCAGTAGGTTACCTCCAACCTCATCTACTGTATCCATTGGTTAATGTGTGAACTCTTATACGTCGGCGAGACCAAACGTGGACTGGGCGATCGTTAATGTTGAACACCTTTGGACCTACCTGATCTCCCGGTTGCTAAACACTTTAAATCTTCTTCTCATTCCCATCCTGACCTTTCTGTCCTAGGCCTCCTTCATTGTCAGAGCGAGGCCAAACGCTAATTGGAGGAGCAACATCTCATATTTTGCTTGGACAGCTTACAACCCAGTGGTATGAATATTAATTTCTCTAACTTCAAGTAACCCTTGCATCCCCCCCCCCCTCTCTCCATCCCTCCCCCACCCAAGTCGTACCAGCTTCAAAGTCATCTTGTTGAGTCTATACTTGTTTTCACCTAGGCCACAGATAACAACGACCTATTTCCTTAATCATTTATGCAGGATAATGTGCATAGAGCTCTGTTTTAAGTTGAAACACGATGTTACTCAAATGATGCATCAAGGTGTACAAAATTGCCTGCAACATTGTGGAAAGCAGTGATGGAGTCAATTAAGACTGTGGGAGTTTAACAGCAAATACAGTAAGTATTTCAACACCCTGTGTATCATATGATGTGAAACTAAATGCCAGCATTTTTTAAATTAATGGTAAAGGAATGCAGAAATGGGGCATTCAACCACTAGAACCAGCCTGACCACTGAATGAGAACATAACTGACATACCAAAATAGACAAATTACATGCAGGTGTAGGCAATCCAGCCGCCATTCAAGCAATTAACAAGATTATGGTTGATCTGTTTGTAGACTACACTACTTTGAGTCAATTAGATTTTAGTTTAGAGATACAGCGCGGAAACAGGCCCTTTGGTCTGCGCCGACCAGCAATCCCCGCACATTAACACTATCCTATACCCATTAGGGACAATTCTTTTTACATTTACCAAGCCAATTAACCTACAACCTGTACATCTTTGTGCCTGTACCTGACTGTTCTTGTGCATGTGACAATAAACTTGACTTGAACTTTTTTATGATGAAATGCTTCCCAATGTTACCTCTGGATGGCTTATCACTTACCATAGATTACACCATAGAAACTAGGAACTGCAGATGCCGGTTTACAAAAAAAGGCACAAAGTGCTGGAGTAACTCAGCGGGTCAGGCATACCCTCTCCCTCACATCCAGGGACCTCAGTAATCCTCCCAGGTGAGTCAGAGGCTCACATGCACCTCCTCTAACCTCATCGACTGCATCCAGCATTCCTGAGGTGGCCTCCTATATATCGACGAGACCAAGCGTAGACTCGACAATCGTTTTGCTGAACACTTGCACGCAGTCCACCAAGGCCTACTGGTTCTCCCAGTTGCTAACCATTTTATTTCCTTTTCCCATTCCCATCCTGACTTGGGCCTCGTCCATTGCCAGAGTAATGCCACAGGCAAAATGGAGGAACAACACTCATGTACCACTTGGGTAGCTTACAACCCAACAGTATGAACATTGAATTCTCTGGTTTGAGGTAGATAACTGAATTCACCCCCACCTTTTCCATCCCTCTCCCCTCTCTTCCCTGCGCTCCACCTGGACTCGGACCTGTTTATTCCTTCCACTTACATTCCTTCCTCTGGCTTCACTATTTGTAACTCTTCAATCCTTATCTCATACTTTTATTCTTTTCATCTCTGGCCTTTGTGCAACCATCTCTCTATCCAACCCCCCCTCACCTATATCCACCTATCGCTTGGCCAGCTTAGTCCTGCCTCTCCTCTCTTCCAGCTTTCTTCCCCCCACCACAATCAGTCTGAAGAAGAGTCCTGACCTGAAATGTCACCAATACATGTTGTCCACCGATGCTGCCCGGCCCGCTGAGTAACTCCAGCACTTGGTGTCTTTCCATTGTTCTGGATTCCACAAATATGCATCTAATTTCCCCGTCAACCCCTTCAATCATGTTAAATATTGCACTAAATCACCTCTTTATTTCTGAACTCAAGGGAATGGAACTTTAATGTGTGCAGCCTGGCCTTGTGATATAACGCTTGGCCCCAATATCTGCACTCCATATTTCCTTTACTTTTCCAGAGATGGTTTCCAGACCTCAAACAGGCACTCCAAATGGATTATAGCCAGAGAATATTAAGATTGTCACATAATCCACTCCTTTCTTCTTAACAGCTCACATGAGATAAATTAAAACTTTATTTTCTGCATTTGCCCTTTATAAAGCTCAAATTCAAATCACAGACCATTGTGGCATTATTTGATTAATGCTAATTGATTACCTTACTTGTGAGTATGATTCCAAAATGGGTAAGTAATACTTGTGAGTGGGACGGGTATCCAATCTGTGAAGTACAAGTCCAATCTATGTGTACAAGTCAAATGATCCCGAGTGGTACAAGAAATCTTGCTGAGATCTTTGCAAAGCCAACCGGGATGCCAAGAGGCAATACTGGGACAAACTGGAGTCCCAGCATAACCACTCGAACACCTGTCAACTATAACATAACATAACATAACATAACAAAACTTTATTGTCACTCGGCACAAACACCGAACGAAATTTCAGCAGTCGCAAGACACAGCAAATAAGAAAAGAACACAGGACACACGACCCCAACACAAACATCCATCACAGTGACTCCAAACACCCCCTCACTGTGATGGAGGCAACAAAACTTCCCCTCTCCTCCCCCCGCACCCACGGACAGACAGCTTGACCCCTACCGAGGCAACCGACACGCACAGCCCCCGCAAGGGGATGGAAGGCCCCGCGGCCGAGCTGCCGCGGGCACCGAAACGTCCCGCGGCCGCAACGGGCGATGTTAAGTCCAGCGGCCGAGCCGCACCGGGCACTGAAACGTCCCGCAGCCGAGCCGCGCCGGGTACTGAAACGTCCCGCGGACGAGCCGCGCCGGCGATGTTAAGTCCCGCGGCCGAGCTGCACTGGGCACTGAAACGTCCCGCGGCCGAGCCGCGCCGGCGATGTTAAGTCCCGCAGCCGAGCCACGCCGGGCACTGAAACGTCCCGCAGCCGAGCCGCACCGGGCACTGAAACGTCCCGCGGCCGAGCCGCGCCGGCGATGTTAAGTCCAACGGCCGAGCCGCGCCGGGCGATGGAAGGCCCCGCGGGCGAAGTGCGCCCCGGGGAAGAGACCTAATAAAAGAAAGGTTTCCCCCGCCCCACCCCCCCCCACACACCCACCCCCCCCACACACCCACCCCCCCCCCCCCCCACACATACACAGCCAAAAACAGAAACAAAAACCATCCCAACACCGACACAAACAAAAAAAAGAAAAAAAGACAAACAGACTGCCAGAGAGCCGCAGCCGTTAGGCGCAGCCAACTCCTCCCCTGGCAAGGCCTGATAGACAGAAATGCTGGGGTAACTCAGCGTAGGGTTGTCAACTGTCCCGTATTAGCCGGGACATCCCGTATTTTGGGCTAAATTGGTTTGTCCTGTACGGGACCGCCCTTGTCCCGTATTAGGCTCGGGGAGCGCTGTAGGCCCAGACACTGTAGGCCCGGACACTGTAGGCCCTTGGGCCGCTGTAAGCCCAGACAGTGTAGGCTAACAGAGTAGGTTCGGGGAGCGGGACCGAGTGTGTTTGCCTAATGGAGATTGCGTAGCAACCCGCCTCCCAGCCCGGGCGGCCGCCATTGGTGGAGCAGGAGCACTTGGCCGCTGGCTGGGTGAGGTCTCGTGGGGTGTGGGTGGTGACATCACCATTTGTCCCTTATTTGGGAGTGAGAAAGTTGGCAGCCCTAACTCAGCGGGACAGGTGAGAAGGAATGAGTGACGTTTCGGGTCGAGACCCTTCTTCAGACATCAGACTTACTCCAGCATTTTGTGTCTCTCTTCGAATTAAACCAGCATCTGCAGCTCTTTCCTACACATAGCAAGGCCTGATATCTATAATGGGCTATCAAGTGAATTCAGGCAGCATCTCTGGCGATAGTGCATCCCACCCTGATGAACAATGCATTCTGTGCTCACTTTAAGCAGAAGGTCAACAAGGCAATAACATCCGTCCTGACATTCTCATCTGTGCCTGTTCTGTCACTGTTGCAGAGGGAAGATTGGCCTTCCTGAGGGTGAACCCATGAAAAGCAACTGGCCTGGATGGATTCCCTGGCTGCATCATTATGACGAGCAACTCACAGTAGGATTCACGGACATCTTTGACCTCTCCCTATTCCATTCTGAGGTACCCATCTGCTTCAGGAGGACCACTGTCATCCCGTTGTCAAAGGCAATCAAGATCTCATGCCTTAATGACCACCATTTACTGACCTTGACACCTACCATCATGAAATGCTTTGAGAGGCTAGTTCAGGCACATTTTAACTCCGGTCCATCAAGTAGCCTTGATACACTGCAGTTCGCCTACCGCCACAACAGGTCCAGGGATGATGCCATCGCCCTAGCCCTGCACTCATCCCAGGAACACCTGGGTAAGAAAGACACCTACGTCAGATTACAGCTCTTCGACTACAGCTCTGCTTTCAATACCATGATCCCATCCAAGCTCATCGCCAAGCCCGTGGAAAGTGGAGTCAGCACTCCTTTGTGCAAATGGATCATCAACTTCCTGACCCACAGACCACAATCAGTGAGGATAGGGGGCAAATCATTCCATGATAATCCTCAACACTGGTGCACTGCAAGAATGTTCTCAATCCCCTCTAATACATCTTATATACTATCAACCATGCAGCCAAATACCAATCCAACTCAATTGACAAGTTTGCAGACGACACCACTGGAGTGGGCCGGTTATAGAATAATGACAAGACAGAGTACAGAAAGGAGATTGAGAACCTTGTAACTTGGTGTCAAGACAACAACCTCTTCCTCAATGTTAGCGAGACAAAGGAAATAGTGATTGACTTCAGGAAGCGAAGCGGTATCATATCATATCATATATATACAGCCGGAAACAGGCCTTTTCGGCCCACCAAGTCCGTGCCGCCCAGCGATCCCCGTACATTAACACTATCCTACACCCACTAGGGACAATTTTTACATTTACCCAGCCAATTAACCTACATACCTGTACGTCTTTGGAGTGTGGGAGGAAACCGAAGATCTCGGAGAAAACCCACGCAGGTCACGGGGAGAACGTACAAACTCCTTACAGTGCAGCACCCATAGTCAGGATCGAACCTGAGTCTCCGGCGCTGCATTCGCTGTAAAGCAGCAACTCTACCGCTGCGCTACCGTGCCGTGCCGGTACACACAACCCTGTCCACATTGATGGTGCTGAAGTAGACATGGTCAAAAGCTTCAAGTTCCTTGGAATAAATGTCACCACATATTTTTCCTGGACCAACCACATTGAGGCTATGGCCAAGCAAGCACACCAACACCTCTACTTCCTTAGAAGGTCTAGAAAGTTTGACATGTCCCCAACTACTCCGGGTGTGCTGTGGAAATCATCTTATTAGGATGCATCACAGCCTGTTTTGGGAACAATTCTATTCAAGACCACAAGAAATTGTAGAGAATGTGCACATTGCCCAGACCATCGCACAAACCAGCCTCCCTTCCATGGATTCCAACTACACTCACGCTGCCTCGACAAGGCCACCAGCATCATCAAGGACCAGTCTCACCTTGGTCATTTCCTCTTCTGCCCTCTCCCATTAGGCAGGAGGTACAGTAGTTCGAAACTGCACACCTCCGGATTCAGGAACTGTTTCTTCCCAGCTCCTATCAAGTAACAGAATGGTCCTCGCCTCAGCTAGAGTGTGGTCCTGACCTCCCACGTATCTCAGTGGAGACTGTTGAACTATCTTTAAGCAGACTTTGGCATACTTTAGTGTAAAATCCTTGCACTAATACATTGTACCCTTTATCCTATATCTTTGCACTCTGGACGACTTGATTGTATTTATATATTGTCTTTTCTTTGACGAGACAGCACTCAAACAAAAGCTTTTCACTGGACGGCAGGTACTTGTGACAACGATAAACTAAACTAAAACAAGTGATTAAATATTATTGTGTACAGAATACAATGAGATAATGCAAATTAATGACCTTGTCTTTGAGGATGATTCCAAAATGGGCAAATGAGTGAGATGGTTATTCAATCTGTGAAGTTATTAAATATTATTGTGTAAAGGGCGCACATTGTTAATCTAGATTAACAACGAGTACTCATCACCAGCTCCCAGAATTGAATTTCTGCTGACAGGAATGAATGCCACCTGAAATGAAAGCTGACAAGAATGACATAAGCTATTGTACTTGTCCCATCTGACACTGTCAAGTTTCAGGTGAATGAGAACTTGACAGGTGGATGTTAATTGGAATTTATTATTTTTGATCTTCTTTGGCGTATCGTTGATGGCACTTTAATTCCACCGCAAACACAGTTGTTCACTTTAAAAATATACAGAAAGCCCCTATTGTTCTATTAAAAAGAGCAGTGTCTGTATGATGCTTCGTAACTTGGCACCACGGTTAAATCTCAAGTGTCTGAATGTGTGATCCGGTTCCAGCCCAGAAATTGCCAAGTACTTCCTGACTTCATCAGTTTGGCATGGAGCTGATTGGTGCAGTTTAGTGCAGTTTGTATCATTGGTGTTGAGGAAGTGGACATTTTGGTTTTTTTCCTTTATCAGATTCCCAATCTCCTGTTTGCGCTATTTTCACCTTTATTCTAAATACTTGAAAGATAATATTTGCAGTCGTACAAAACTGAAGTTGTCACTGCAGTTCATATAACATAATGCAGATTGTAACCAAGTTGAAACTGTTTAGATTTACAGAATCCTATTGACAGCATGTTCATTGGAATTTGTTCAAAAGCAAATGTGTTATGCATTAATATCCAATAGTCCAGAAAATCAGCATTCCAAAATTCCAAGGGAGCTGGGTTATCAGAGTTCTATTCTGCTGTTTTGTTAGCAGCACTTTATAGACTCAGGCAACTTTGACTTTGATGGAGTGTGGTTCCAGCAGTGCAGCACTAACTCAGCACTTTATTGAAACATCAGCGTTAACCCTTCCTGAAAACTGACGTTTACTGAGATGAGCAACCCATGAACTAGATTTTGAAGAAGTGGTAGACTGGGGAGCAATTCTGGTCACCACAGAGGCAGTGTAATAGGTGTCAAAGATGATAAAAACAGGACCCAGGACCAACGTTGTTGGTAAGAAACACTGTTAAAGCCAGGCTCTTACCAGTCCTCTGCCTTCTGTTTACTGCAGATGTGGTTTGACAGATGGAGAATATCAATGTGGGGAGCAGCCAAATTCTGGAAGTTCTTTGCCCAGAGGGAAATTCAAATGTGGAACTTGTTGCAAGGAGTGGTAGTACTTCTTCTTCTTCTTTTTCTTGCGTTTGAGGCAGCAGAAATTATGTAACGCCCTCCAGGCGCTGTAGCGACAATGTGCTGTTGCCGAGGGCCGTGAGGTCTACCCCTCCACCAGGGGGACGGAGGACAGTACAGTCAAAAATGCCGTGCCGCGCTGTTTGCTGGTCTGCTCCACACACGCAGGCTGCTGATGGATGCAACCCCCAACGATGGATGTTGGCGTTGAACCGGCCGACCCCTGTGCGGAGCCGTTTCAGGGCGACCCACTCTTTGCGGGGCATGTCTGAGCCGGGTGGGGCTGTGGTGTTCGGTGCGACAGTGAATTGAGGAGGTCACGATGTCTGTTCCCAGCTGGTTCTCCGTGCTCCTAGTATGTTGAAACCGGAGCCACAGCGGGTCGCTGCATGACGGGAGAAAGGGTGACGAGATGACACGTTGACGCGTGGGACGCGTTGAGGTCCCAGTGAATCCTGGGCGAGGTGGTGCAAAGGATGTTTGGCGTCCGATGGGGCCTTGCACACCAGCCTATGAGTGAAGAACTCTCTGCGAAGCTTGGCGGGTGCGATACCTGCGAGCACCGGCAGGAGATCCGTCGGAGTAGGGCGTAGGCAGCCGGTGATGATCCGCATGGTGTCGTTGAGGGTGGCGTCTAGCTTGCTGGTATGAGCGCTGCGGCACCATGCTGGGGCGGCGTACTCAGCGCCGCTGTACACGAGTGCAAGAGCACTGGTTCGAAGAGTAGATGTCCTGGCGCCCCATGACAATCCGGCCAAGCATCGCAGGAGGTTGTTCCGTGCCGAGACTTTAGCACGGAGAGCTTCAAGGTGTTGCTTGTAGGTCAGCTGAAGGTAGTTGAAGCAATCGTATAGATATGATTAAACAAAGGGTTGTTAACATATTAGAGAGAAAGAAATAGAAGTGAATACTAAAAGGGTGTGATAAAGAGAAATGAAATGGGGCTTGGGTCAAATAGAAGCACAATAATGAATGTCAGACCAAGTAGCCTGTTCTGTTTTGCTCTACATTGTGTGTTGCAAGGCTGTACGATTCTAAATATGTTCAGTCATAGAGTGATACAGCGTGGAAACAGGCCCTTTGGCCCAACTTGCCCACACCGACCAACATGTCCCATCTACACTAGCCCCACCTGCCTGCATTTGGCCCATATTCCTCTAAACTTGTTCTATCCATATACCTGTCTAAATGTTTCTTAAAAGTTGCGATAGTCCCTGCCTCAAATACCTCCTCCGGCAGCTTGTTCCATAACCCCACCACCCTTTGTGTGAGAAAGTTACCCCTCAGGTTCCTATTAAATCATTCCCCCTCCCCTCACCTTAAACCTATGTCCTCTGGTTTTTGATTCCCCTATTCTGGGCAAAACACTTTGTGCATCTAGCCGATCTATTCCTCTCATGATTTTTTACACTTCAATTGGAAATAAATCTTTAATAACTTGGGTGGTCCTGCATGATATAACAGTAAGTTTCTTTTTCACAAGGACTTAGCCTGTCTACTTCAGATAAGTTATTTTGCTTCCATGGGGCATCAGGTTCACTAAATATGCTGCTTGTATTGGCTGGAGGAGGATTTCTAGCATTTGTACTCTGCTTCTCTGAATTCCTTTTGGTTGCCAAATGGTCACCTATCCATTGCGGGTATTTTTAAGGTGAGCCACTTGAGTTCTGTCCCTCTTTACACAGCACTTTTGTAATTTCATTGCAGTATTTGTTCAGTCGTAAGGAACAGTGGCAATTGGAATCCAAAATAAGAAAGCAAGGCTTTTCTCTCACCCCATGCTAACCCCATGGCTGCTTTTACCTGCCATAGCAGACCAGGGAAGGGGCATGACATTGAGACATAGAGATTTTTTTTTTAGATTTAGATTTAGAGATACAGCGCAGAAACAGGCCCTTCAGCCCACCGGGTCCGCGCCGCCCAGCGATCCCCGCACATTGACACTATCCTACACCCACTAGGGACAATTTTTACATTTGCCCAGCCAATTAACCTACAAACCTGTACGTCTTTGGAGTGTGGGAGGAAACCGAAGATCTCGGAGAAAACCCACGCAGGTCACGGGGAGAACGTACAAATCCGTACAGACGGCGCCCGTAGTCAGGATCGAACCTGAGTCGTCGGCACTGCATTCGTTGTAAGGCAGCAACTCTACCGCTGCGCCACCGTGCCGAGTGATACAATGTGGAAACAGGCCCTTCAGCACAACTTGCCCATACCGGCCAACATGTCCCAGCTACACTAGTCCCACCTGCCCATGTTTGGTCCATATCCCTCCAAACCTGTCCTATCCAAGTAACTTGCTGGAGGCCCGTGCCTTGTGAAAGGGAAGCAAAGCACAACAAGAGATGTTCAGGCCTCAAGCAGTACCCTCAGCACAACCTGATAGGCTTTGACCACTCATTGATGTTCATGGTATTTGTTGTGTTTTTAAAAGTTTTGGATATTAGATATTTAAAGATGACATTTTAAAAAATTAACAACAACAAAAATTAACTTAAAAATTCCTTATTTCGCTTTTAATTAGAAACAAAACCTTCTGAAGTTTTTAACGATGGTTGGTGACTGCCTTCATTTGATGGCCTCTCCTGGTCTGGATCTGCCACTAGATGAATATAAAGTCTGATGTACAGGACTTTTATTAGGGTAGATGTGTTAGCAAGGATTGAAGATTAGTTAACACACATTGCATATTGTTTGAATCGAATTGAACTTGAATTATTTAAATGGTTGGTGGAGCTCTCCTACTTATTAAAGGCTATTTAAACATCAGCAAGTTAATTCTTTACATCTCAGCACCATGCAGCACTATAAAACTAACTGCCAACTTCAAACTCACAAAAAGCCACAGTCTGTTTCATGCTCTCTCACTTAATTTACGTTTTCTGCCAATCAGAATTGAAACAATAATGATAATGGATTAACAGGTTGTAGAAACTGTTAGGGAAGAAATAGAAACACTATATTAGTTATGTGAACAGTCAGAACTGTCAAAGACATTTGTTCATTATCATAATATAGGACTCTGACTTTTGAAACCCAGGAAGGTGCATCCAAACGCAACACAGTGATGGTGTAACTCAATGTGCTGGTGTAACTCAGCAGGTCAGGCAGCATCTCTGGAGAACTTGGACAGGAAACGTTTCATATCGTCACCCTCCTTCAGATATAATAGACAATAGACAATAGGTGCAGGAGTAGGCCATTCGGACCTTCGAGCCAGCACCGCCATTCAACATAATCATGGCTGATCATTCATAATCAGTCCCCCTGTTCCTGCCTTCTCCCCATACCCCCTGACTCCGCTATCTTTAAGAGCTCTATCTAGCTCTCTCTTGAAAGCATCCAGAGAATTGGCCTCCACTGCCTTCTGAGGCAGAGAATTCCACAGATTTACAACTCTCTGACTGAAAAGGTTTTTCTTTATCTCCGTTCTAAATGGCTTACCCCTTATTCTTAAACTGTGGCCCCTGGTTCTGGGCTCCCCCAACATTGGGAAGATGTTTCCTGCTTCTAATGTGTCCAATCCCTTAATAATCTTATATGTTTCAATAAGATCCCCTCTCATCCTTCTATATAGCTGGTAGAGCAACTGCCATGCAATGCCGGAAACCAACCTTGGGTGCTATCTGTGTGGAGTTTGCACGTTCTTCCTGTGAGCCGGGTTTCCACCGGGTAGCTTTGTTTAGAGTTTAGTTTAGAGATACAGCACGGAAACAGGCCCTATCCTTCATCCCTCCCATTGGATCTACATTTTAATCCCCAACTTCCTTTCTTATCACATTCCACCATCTGCATCTATGTGTCTTCTCCGCTTATCATCTCCAGCCTTGGTGACTATCACAATCATAATCAATCACAATCATACTTTATTAGCCAAGTATGTTTTGCAACATACGAGGAATTTCATTTGCCGTACAGTCATAACAATAAAAAGCAACAGGACACACAAAATACATTTTAACATGAACATCCACCACAGTGACTCCTCCGCATTCTTCACTGTGATGGAAGGTGAAAAAAAGTTCAATCTCCCCCTCCTTTGTCCTCCAGCGGTCGGGGGTCTCTAACCTTCCGTTGACGAGATGATCTTGACTCCCGTAGCCGGCGGCGGGCCTTCCTCGTCTGGGTGATCAAGCTCCTGCATTGGGGGGGGGGAAATCTCAGCTCCCCCACGCCGGTGATCTACCCCGGGTTGGGGCTTGTTGAAATTCGTGCGGCTTTTGGAGCTTCCCGACCGGTCTCGACCCAAGACTGTGAGCTCCGCGATGTTAAGTCTGCAGGCCGCGTTGGAGCGTCGATCCAGGCAAGGAATCGCACGCTCAGATATTAAGTCCACGGCCTCTCGGGGGCTCAAAGTCAGTCCCAGGCAAGACCTCCAGCTCCACGATGTTAGGCCGCAGAGCGACCGGAGATACGGCCCGCAAAACAATCGCATCTCCGGCAAGGTAAGAGATTGAAAAAAAGTTTCTACCCTTCTCTCCCCAGCTAACTCATTTGACAATTACATAACATCATATCATGTGTGATGTAACCCGCCCTACGGCTCAACAAGACTGGCCCACTGCCAGCTTCCAAATATAACACAGGCGCATGCCATGATAGTTATGAAGATTTTACAGTGTTGGTTTGGCTGGATTTGCTTTTGACCTGCAGAACCACAGTCCTTGGGCAAAGTCTTCATCTGTTTTTGCTATTGTGGAGTTTTGGAATGGTCAATTAGCTTGGGGCTGTGTCTGGCCCAGAACCACATCAAAGCTCGATGCAATAAGGACAGAGAATTTCCTTAAAGGCATCTGTGAATTAGATCTGTACTTCCCAGATATCGTCAACGGGATTCAACCCTCTTTCGGTGCTGGGAATTGAAGTCATTGCTCTGGATCTCTAGATTACTACCCTAATAACATCAGTAC
This sequence comes from Rhinoraja longicauda, assembly GCF_053455715.1. Classification (NCBI taxonomy): domain Eukaryota; kingdom Metazoa; phylum Chordata; class Chondrichthyes; order Rajiformes; family Arhynchobatidae; genus Rhinoraja; species Rhinoraja longicauda. The sequence goes on from NC_135974.1 coordinate 4,834,696, forward strand.
TTTTCTAATTTCCAACTGATATCTTTGTTAATCTCCCTCTATCTTCCTGTTGCCACCTATATCCTTCCTTTGTCCCGCCCACCTGACATCAGTCCGAAGAAGGGTCTCGACCCGAAACGTCACCCATTCCTTCTCTCCTGAGATGCTGCCTGACCTGCTGAGTTACTCCAGCATTTTGTGAAATAAATACCTTTGATTTGTACCAGCATCTGCAGTTATTTTCTTACACTCTTTGTTAATCAAAATATTTTTTACATCACCATTAGTAATTTTGACTAATGCTGTTTATAGAATGTACGATTCAATCTCGCATCTCATATCTTGACCCAAAGTGATTATGCAAGAATGTATATTTTGAAGTTATTGCTTGCAGGGTTATAATGGTTACCGACAAAGATAAATGCTTTAGAAGTGTGATCAGCATTGGAATTTTGAAGACCTTTAATTCTCACAATCTGATACCAGCAAAACTAGGGAAGTAATATTTTCTCACAAGTTGTTGTGCGAGCTTGTAGCATGAAAACTTGAAGAATAAAATAGAAGTTAAAATAAACCGAAGATAATGGAAATCTGAAATAATATCAGCAAATGCTGGCAACGCTCAGCAGCTCAGGCAGCCTCTCTGGAGAGAGAAACAATTAATGTCTCAGGTCCTAGACCTATAACCATAATCAGTTCTGGCAAAGGGTTCCAGACCTGAAACGTCAACTCTTTCTCCTTCAATGATGCCGTCTGACCTGCTCAATATTTCCAGCATTTTCAGAATTTACCTCAAATTTAAGACATGAAAGAACACAGTGTTTCCATGTAGTGTGGACGCTGTTGTAAACTTGCTCTAGTTGCCCATATTAACCACAATTTTGAATCGTTCTCATGATGTGGGTCATGTCGAAATGCTGGGACTTGTTTACCAAACCCAGTTTCCTCAAAGAGTTCTGATGATGGGTTGCCGTGATCATTGTGTTGACAGTAGCCCACAACATTATTACACAGAGCAATGCACGAATGGTCCTACATGTTCAGTAAGCACCATTACCAGAGCATACTGGATGGCACAACGGTGAACGGAAATTCCTTGTGACAAAAGAAATAACAGCCAGTGTGTGGAAAGGATCATAAGATTCAGTCCTTAAGGAATATTCATTTATATTCATTTCTGAAGAATACCCAGAATTGTTCTATTTCAGATGCCTCTTGGAAAGATGGGTCATATAAGCCCCAATATGTGATTGTCAGTGCTTGTACATCAATTAAAGGAGACATTACAAGGAACCCCAGTAGAAAGCGTGGGAAATCTATAGATTTAAAACTAATGCTAAGCAGGGGTCTCTGAGGTGGAAAAAATCATGACTGGGAGAACACACAACCGAAAACATGTAGGTTTTTCTTCTCATTTCTGACCTCTAAAAATAAATAAATCTTTTTTCTTTCATATCTTTATTGTTGCATAGCTCAGCAAGAAAAGTGAAGGCTCCTCCACAGAAAGATTGCAGAAGTTGTTTCATGATTATCAGGCATAACAAATATCCATGCACAGATATACTGAAGGATTTACACTGTTTGGGGGTCAGCGCAAATTGTTGAGCTTAAATGAAAATTGTTCCAAAACACCAACCGTTTCTCGCAACCCCTTTCTCAAAGAAAGGTTGAGATCTAAAGTGAAGAAGCTTCACATTTACTTTTACTTGTTCGAGGAAAAGCTTTGTTCCTCTTAATTTGCTGATCTTTGCTTTAAATTTTCCCCAAAGGTGTTTGCAGGAAGATTTCAGAAGTGATCTCTTTCTGCTTCATTTTCTTGGGCATTAAAGTCCAAAACAAAAGTTCAGATTTGGAAATTTATAAAAAACTCTGCATATAAAGTTTAACAATAGCTTTTTTTTCGTAATGTACTGGATTAAAAGCCATAAAGCTAGAAATTAATATTTGGCAACATGCAAAAAAATGAAACAGTGGCCTCATTTAAAATCTCAGCCTAATAAATGGCCCAGATCATTTTAGGTAATCAAAGCAGTCAGTGACCGGTTGTATTTCCCATCAAAGTCTTGGATGATATTGAAGATCAGATGCAATCACCAGAATATTCTGAAAAGAAGCAAGATATTAAAATTAAAATAATGCTCTCCCATCCTTCCTTCACAGCTTACTGTTTGTATCTCATTGCTTACTGTTTGTATCTCATGAAACAAAACCAAACACCACAGGAGGTATTCAGCCCTCAGTGACTGGAACATCCTTTAAAAGAGTTTTCAATTATATCATCTCTGTGGTCATCCTTGACAAGGACATGTCCAGTTCCTTCCATGGAAGTAACTATTAGATCTGCGTTGGCAACTTTATCGGGAGTGCATTTCTGATCACAACAGGTCACCATGTCACCTTGCCCCTTGTTCTGCCTCCTGCCCATCCTGCCAATGGAACCAGTTTCTCACGCCTATTCTCGTTACTCGCTGACGGCTTTGAACACTCCCTACATCTCCCATTTGTCTTATATGTTCCAACAAGAACATAGAACTTAGAATAGCACAAGAAAATAACTGCAGATGCTGGTACAAATCGATTTATTCACAAAATGCTGGAGTAACTCAGCAGGTCAGGCAGCATCTCGGGAGAGAAGGAATGGGTGACGTTTCGGGTCGAGACCCTTCTTCAGAATAGCACAATACAGGAACAGGCCCTTCAGCCCACAATGTCTGTGTTGAACATGATGCCAAGATTAACCAATCCCACAGCTCTTCATTCCCTGTATAACAATGTGTGTTGTCTAAATGCTTTTTAAATACCACTATTGCATCTGCCTCCTTTGAACCTTGTCCCTCTCACCTTAAAGCCATGCTCCCTAGTCTTTGACATCTCCACTCTGGGAAAAAGGTTCTGACTGTCTATAATTGTATATACTTCTATCAGGTCTCCTCTCAACCTTTGGCATTCTAGAGAAAATAATCCAAGTTTGTCCAACCTCTCCTTGTAGCAAAAAAACACTAATCTAGGCAGCATTCTGGTAAACCCCTAGCACCCTCTCCAAAGTCTATACATCTTCCCTGCACTGACGTTCTAATAACTGCATGCACTATTCCAAAAGTGGCTGAATCAAAGCCATATAAAGCTGCATCATGACTTCCTAACTCTTATACCCCATGCCAAAAGCAATGAAGGCAGGCACACCATACACCTTCTTTACCGCTCTTTCTGCTTGTGTTGCCAATTTCAGGGAGTTATGAACCTGGACCCCAAGATCCCATCTTCCCCAGCCTCGTCATGTACCTGGAGCATCTCAACTCTGGAACCATTGTCACAAATCTCTGCACCCACTCCCATCCCAAGATGGCCACCAGAAAGTCTAAGAACCAGAACTGATTACAGTACTCAAACAAGAATTTTGTAAACATTTTAAGTTGTAATAAAGGCTTATTTTTGTGTGCTGCGCTTTAGTATTTAAAAAGTTGGATGCTCTTTTTGATATCGTTCTAAATATTCAACCATTTTTGAGGCATTGAAAAGATGATACCTTTTTAAACTGCCTCAGTGTTTACTTCTTTCACCGGGATCAAATTGAAATCCATATCATGAAAATGAAAGGTAAGTGCCTTCAACCACTGAAGGTCACCTCACCTTCTGTCTCCTTTCTCTGTTCGTTTACTTATTTACTTATTTACTTATTTATCTATTTATTCATTTCCCTATGTTCTCTAAATCTCTGTAAAGCGTCTTTGAGTATATGAAAAGCGCTATATAAATAAAATGCATTATTATTATTATTATTAAGTTCACCAACACTAATGCACTCTCTCAAAGTCCAGCATTAAAAAAAGTCAGGCACCAAAACATTTAATGCTAAAGTTAATTTAAAGTCATTGGGAATGGCTCAGGATCACACTAATAAATGGTGTTGTAACATAATAATTGATGGCTAAAAAAGATGTCGAAACTCTGCGCTGTAATCGAGTTTCTAAAGAAACAAAATCGGCAAGATGGGACAAGGTGGACATAGGTCTCCAAAGGGTCTCTCATAGGTCTCCACTCACAGGAAACTGGAGCCTCATGACATTTGTTTTGATCCAACTTCATTCGCATGTATTTCACAACATTTAGCAATTACTCACCTGGTTCACCACAAGTTTGGGGTTTATAAAATTTAGGTTTTTCACATTTGGAAGTGGGACACCTTTAGCCAGTTTCACTGTAAGGAAAAATATGAGAATTTTCTGTAACATTTAAAAGACCCAACACAGGAAATAGAAGTGGGAGTAGGCCATTCAGCCCCTCACAACTGCACAGCATATCACCGCAATGAGGTCTGGTATTTTAACATCCAAAGGTTTATTGCTCTCCATTTTGGATACCTGTGATGATCGAGCCTCCACTACAATCTTGGGTAGTGGATTATTGTGTTAGGTAGAGGATTCTTGACTTTGTGATTAAATTGAGACTGCAAACACTGATCTGGACACCCCAGCTGGGGAAAACATCACCCTTGAGTCTACTCTGTCAAGCCCTGTAAGTATTTAAGATATTTCATTGAGATCACCTCACATTCATTTCAATTCTAGATCCAGCCGGTGTAATCACTCCTTAAGGACAATCCCAAGAATTATGGGATGAACCTTTGTTGCACTCCCCCTTTGCCAGTTTATCCTTTCTTCTGCAAAATGATCACGTTTCCACAAAACATTCCAGATGTGGTCTTTCACCAGCACCATGTTGAATTACAATAAGATATATCTCCCCTTCTACCTCATAGTGGTGTAGAGGTAGAGTTGCTGCTTTACAGCGCCAGAGACCTGGGTTCGATCCTGACTACGGGTAATATCTGGATGGAGTTTGTATGTTCGTCCCATGATTGTGTGGGTTTTCCCCAGGTGCTCTGGTTTCCTTTCACACTCCAAAGATGTACTGGCTTGTAGGTTAATTGGCTTGGTAAAATTGTAACTTGTCCCTAGAGTGGAGAACTGGCTAGTGTATGGGGATCACTGGTTGCACGGGACTAGGTGGACTGAAGGGCCTGTTTCCGCGCTGTATCTCCAAACAAAATTACCAATTTCCACTTGTAATGAAAGCCAACATATCACTTGCTTCCTAATTGATGTTGTATCTGCTCGTTAACTTGCAGTGATTTGTGTAGAAGTACACCCAGGTCCCACTGAACACCATCACTGTTCAATCTCTCAGCATTTAAAAAGTACTCTGCATTTTTACTTTTTGGGACCAGCGATCACTGGTCTATCAGGTTTAAGATAGTTATAGATAGAGACATGGCAGGCCCACAAGTTAAAATTTTAAATTGGAGCAAGGCCAACTTTCAGATTATAAGCCAATAACTCGCTCAAGTTGATTGGAGCAGGTTTTCGTCAATGTTAGAGTGAAGGGCAATGCAGGTGGCGTAAGGTAACTTAGATGACAAGAGATATTGTGGCTCTGGTCAAGATGGAGTCATGGGGCAGCTGTGATCAAGTGTACCCCTGGAGGAGCAAGCTGAAAAATAAATCAGGGGGACAAAAGAATACAGGAGGGAGCTCTGGCAGATAATCCCGAGAGATTTTCTATATATAATTGGAAAAAGGATAACCAGAGAGAGAATGGGACCCCTTGGAAATCAAGGCAGTCAACGCTGTGGAGCCACAGGAGATGGGCAAGGTCCTCAATGAGTATTTCACCTCTGTCTTTACTGTAGAGAAAGACATGGGGATCGGTGAATTTGGGTCTGTCAATGGAAGTGGCTTGAGGGCAGTCAGTATTACGGTCGAGGAGGCGCTGAAGGTCCTGATGCATATGAAGGTAAATACATCTCCTATGCCTGGTCAGATAGATCCAAGGGAGTGGAAAACTGGCTGAGATTTACAAGTTATCATGAAATACAGGTGAGGTGCCGAAAGACTGGAGGGTGGCAAATATCGTGCCTCTATTCAAGAAGGGCTGCAGGGAAATGCTTGGCAATTACAGGCCAGTGAGCTTAACAACTGTAGTCGGAAAGTTACTGGAGAGTATTCTGAGGGATAAGATATACATGTATTTAGATGAATAAGGGCTGATTAGGGATGGTCAGCCTGGTTTTGAACATGGGAGGTCATGTCTCACAAACCTGATTGAGTTTTTTGAAGATGTGACCAAAAATGTTGATGGGGGCAGAGCTGTAGACATTGTATATATAGATTCCAGCAAAACATTTGACAAGGTTCTGCATGGTAGGCTGCTCTGGATGGTTAGATCGCATGAGATCCAAGGAGAGATAGCTGAATGGATAGGAAATTGGCTTCATGGAAGGGTGTTGCTGTTTGGAGGCTTGTGACTAGTGGTGTGTCTGAGATTTTCGGTCTGGGCCCATTGTTTGTCATCTATATCAATGATTTGGATATGAACGTACAAGGCATGATCAGCAAATTTGCGGATGACACAAAAGTGGGTGGTATTGTAGATAGCGTAGATGGCTGTAAAAAATTGCAACAGGATCTTGATCGGTTGTGCACATGGGTTGAGGAATGGTTGATGGAATTTAATGCAAAAAGGTGTGAGGTGTTGCATTTTGGGCAGTCTAACAAGGGCAGGATCTACACAGTGAATGGCAGGACTCTGGGGAGTGTTGAAGAGCAGAGGGATCTAGGAGTGCAGGTACATAGTCCCGTGAAAATGGCATCACTGATAGATAGGGTGGTCAAAAAAGCTTAAGGCACATTGGCCTTCATCAGTCAGAGTATTGAGTATAGATGTTAGATGTCACAGTTGTATAAGACGTTGATGAGACCACATTTAGAGTATTGCGTTCAGTTTTTATCAGAAAAGATGTTATCAAGCTGGAAAGGGTGCAGAAAAGATTTACAAGGATTTTGCCAGGCGTCGAGAGCCTGAGCTATAGGGAGAGGTTGAGTGGGCTTGGACTTTATTCCATGGAGCGCAAGAGGATGAGGGGTGATCTTATAAAAGTGTACAAAATCATGAGAGGAATAGATTGGGTAAATGCACAGTCTTTTGCCCAGAGTAGGGGAATCAGTTACCAGAGGACATAGGTTTAAGGTGAGGGGGAAAAAGATTTAATAGGAACCTGAGGGTTAACTTCTTTACATAAGAGTGGTGGGTATATTGAACGAGCTGCTAGATAAGGTAGCTGAGTCAGATACTATCCTAACATTTAAGAGACATTTCGGCGGGCACATGGACAGGATAGCTTTAGAGGGTTTTTTGGTCAAACGTGGGAAAGTGGGACGAGTGTAGATGGGCATGTTGATCAACGTGGGCTAATTGAGTCGAAGGGCCTGCTTCCACACTGTATCTATGACTCCAAGACAACATTTTGGGTTGGGACCCTTCAGATTGATCTGGTCTGATCCTGGGGTAATTTGCAAATATTCTTCTTGCACCCATCTATCCAACAGTATTAAGTTCACAAAATGCTGGAGTAACTCAGCAGGTTAGGCAGCATCTCCGGGGAAACATGAATAGGTGATGTTTCAGGTCGGGACCCTTCTTCAAACTGATTGCATTGGGAAGAGAAAGCTGGAAATGAGGTGCGGGCAGGAGAAAGCAAGGTAGGTGGACACAGGTGGGGGGGGGGGGGCTTGATTGTGAAGCCAGAGGAAGGAATGTAAGTAGAAAGAGATGAAGGGGGGGGGGAGAGGAAAGGAGGGCTGGGCAGTGGGAGAAATGGGCACACATCCAGGTGGAGCACAGGGAAAAGAGATGGGAGAAAAAATGGGTGGGGGGAGAGGGAGGGGAGGGGCATTGAAGTTTGTGATGAACTGAGAGTGTGAGAAAGTTGATAATTTAATGTTGATTCTATCTTTTGGCAAAGAATGGAGATATGTTGGAGGCCCCTTTAACTTCAACGGACTTAGCAAGGAATAGAATTCCTATTACATCTGATCCATGCATTTCCCATTTGGCAATTTACATTACAATTACAATACAATAACATAGAATAATCAAGTCAGTAAAATATTTCATTTGCAAACCAAAGTCTCAGAACAACATATTTATCCTGCAGGCCAAATGAGCAAAGCTTATTTTTTCTAGTCTAAAGCTTATGATGTTCAGCACGCACTTCATCATCTAAATGAGATTTCTCTCAATGAGAAATCCCCATCATCACCATAATTTTTACAATGGATATCCCAAACAGTCTCCATCATGTACTTACAATTGACTTGTGGTAACACCACTAACTTTACTGCAATTTTCATTATCAGTTCCAGACCAGCCACCTTCAACAAGACATGAGAGAAAGAAAATGTGAAAAGGATCCTCTCAGTTTAATATCCTAGGATAATGTGATGTTTACCGTAGGGAGTAGGGAGTGATGGTATACGACATTGTTGTGGGGAGGATGGAATTGACAACCCATAGACCACTCATATGAACAAGGAAGTCTCAAGCTTCCCAGGATGTCCTCACTGCGGTCCTTTCGACCGCACTCTTGAGCAGAACTCGTGGGAGTGAGGGTAGGAATGTTAGCTTCCTGTTAGCTCATTGAGGAATCTGGGGAGGGAGCTGACCCAGGTTGGAACTGAAACAGATTCAGTGACTACATTTATTTCAGTGGAGAGGAACAGATCTATTAGAGACAGTCGCTTTAGCTAATTTATGATCGTGGAGACACCCAGCACAGAAATAGGCGGAAGAAAGGTCTCGACCTGAAACGTCACCCATTCCTTCTCTCCCGAGATGCTGCCTGTCCCGCTGAGTTACTCCAGCATTTTGTGTCTACCTTCGATTTAAACCAGCATCTGCAGTTTTTTTTCCCTACAGAAATAGGCCCTTTGGTCCACCAAGTCCACGTTAGTCATTAAAATGGGATGATGAACCAACGAGTTGCAGAGACAGTGGCCTCTGTGGAAAGAGGAAAAAGGTGAGGAGGGGAAGATGTGACTAGTGGTGGTTTTGCATTGATGCTGATTATAATGTTGGAAAATGATGTGATGGATGCAGAGGCTGGTGTGGTAAAAGGTAAGGACCAGAGAGTTCTATCCAGGCTCTGTCTGGAGGGAGGAGCAGAACCACAGGATATGAGGAGACATGGGTGAGGGCTTCATGCACAACTGCTGGGGTGGGGAAAGAGGGAGGGGGGGGGGGGGGGGGTAAACCACCTTTACTGAAGAAAGAGAACAGCTCAGATATCTTTGAATTGAGACAGAGAAATCAACAATGGAGCCATTTGACCCAAAACACCCTGAACCTTCAGAGAGTTAGAACAATTAGAAGTTGTTGCTATATTCTGATAGGTGGAGGTGAGTGTAAGTTGTGGGAAACTGGTTGGTTCTAGGAAGAAATGGAGGGCCCTAAGGCCCTTCCGGACAGGGAATGGTAGTGTAATGGGACTGGATGTCCATGGTAATGATTATGAAGTCTGGGCTGAGGAATTAGAAGTTCTTTGTGGTGGAGGGTGGCCTGGATATAGGTGGGAGAGGATTGGATAATGGGGGGAGTTAATTTAAGGCAGAGTCGAGATACGAGGAGATGACTTCAGTAGGGCAATAGCAACGGAAACAATGGGCCTACCAGGGCTGTCCTGTTTGTGAATTTTGAGTAGATATAGTATTGAGCAGAGTGGGGACTGGGAACAACGAGGTTGGAGGTTGTGGAGGGAACATTCGCAGGAGTGATGAGATCTGTGATGGTTTGGGAGATCGTGGTCTGGTGTTGGTGGCGGGATCATGGTCAGGGGAAGTTATGAGGAGGTGTACGAGAGCTGATGCCAGGCCTTGGCACAGCAGAGTTCTGTCAGCCACATTACAACAGCTCCACCGTTGTCCGTTCCCTACATATATGCGGCCTGCTCGCTGACTTCCTCCAGGGCTTTGTTTTTTACTCAAGATTCCACCATTTACAGTCTCCTTTGTCTCCACATTCAGAACTACTGTTGTTTGCTACCTGGGACTACCTGATTATCATCACAGCACAAGGCGTTAATTGATCATCGCCCTGAGAACTCTGCATTCACCACCCACTCAGGATTTTGCAGCATTTTCTGTTTGTATTTAAAATCTTCAACATCCACAGTATTTTTGATGGCGTAGCGTTGGAGCTGCTGCCTTACAGCGCCAGAGACTCGGGTTCGATCCTGACTACGGGTACTGGCTGTGCAGTTTGTACGTTCTCCCCGTGACCTGCATGGGTTTTCTCCAGGATCTTTGGTTTCCTTCCACACTCCAAGGATGTACAGGTTTGCAGGTTAATTGGCTTGGTATAAATATAAAATTGTCCCAAGTGTTTGTAGGGTAGTGTTAATGTGCGGAGATCGCTGGTCGGTGCGGACTCAGGGCCGAAGGGCCTGTTTCCGCACTGTATCTCTAAACTAAACTAAAAATCCACCGTATTTTCCTTTTGTAAATTTAATTTTGTTTTGATTGCATGGAACTTGGATTTTTAACAACTGTTTAGAGGTTGAATTTTCCAATTTCATTCCTGTTATCTGAGAAGTATCTTTCCAAATGTGTGGTTCAGTCTGAAGAAGGTTCTCGACCTGAAACGTCACCCATTCCCTCTCTCCTAGATGCTGCCTGACCTACTGAGTTACTCCAGCTTTTTGTGAAACTTTCCAAATGTTGTGATGAGACTCTGCTGGAGTAATTCAGTGGTCAGGCAGCATCTCTGGAGAACATGGATAGGTGGTGTTTTGGGCTGTGACCCTTCTTCAGACTGATTATGGGGGAGGGAGAAAGCTGGAAAAGAGAAGGAACAGGATACAGCCTGGCAGGTTGATACAGGTGAGAGGGGTTTGAAAGGGAGATGGATGGACGAAGGCTAGAAATGATAAGACAGGTTTTAAATAGTTGTGAATTGTGAAGCTAGAGGAAGGATTGTTGATAGAAGCAGAGCAGAGTTGGAGAAATAGGTACAAGTCCAGGTGGGGCTTGGGGAAGTAGGGAGGGAAGGGAAGGGAGGTTGCTAGTTAACTAAAACTGGTGAATTCAATGTTCATGCCACTGGGTTATAAGCTACCCAAGCAGAATATGAGGTACTTAAAAACATGCAAGAAGATTTTCTTACCGGAATAGGGCCAACATTAGAATGTCCAGAAGACAAATTCAGACTGTACAAAAAACAAAGTAAAAGAGCAGGCCACCATTATATCACAAAGTAAGTTGTTTTTTTAACAATGTTTGTGCAATCTGACTTTAAACTCCTCTAATAGATAATGGCACAGTGAAATGAGGCAACATGTAAATGGCAGCTTTGGTTTGTACTGAATTATTTAATGGACAGGGTTGGATAGGATCACAGGCATGTTTAAGCTATCCCACATTTCTCGAGGGGCTGTTCTCTTTGCATCGCGAGATGCAGACGTATCGCCGCGCCTCAGTGCACGCATGCCCTCGACCTCTCCCTGCAACAGCACCAACCCTTTCTATCTCAGTGCTGTCCTCGTACACTGTTCCACTTTATCCTTTGCCACATTCAGTGCTGCATGAAACAGGTTTCCTTCCTTTCAGATGCTAAGGATTGCAAACCTCAACAGCTGTTGGTTTTCAACGGTAATAATGGTCAATGGGTAGTAATGATCAAGAAAATAGAAAAAAAATATATATTGTAACAGTGAGAAAAACCAATAGTGATTCTAAGGATCATGGGCCGTTGTAGCCGTTGACTGATTGTTCTGTTCAATGGAAGAGGTTCACTTTTTCTTGAATATACTTATTGGTTGGATTAGCCATTTGTTAGGATAGCACAATTGAAAACCTCCTGCCCTGGTATAATGCTTTTGTAGAAAGTCTCAGCCTTCTGATTGACTTACATTACACTTTGCAGAGAGAAATAAAGCTATTTATACCAGAGGACATAGCTGTAAGTTCAGAGGGGTAAAGTAGAAACATAGAAACATAGAAAATAGGTGCAGGAGTAGGCCATTTGGCCGTTCGAGCCAGCACCATCATTCAATATGATCATGGCTGATCATCCAAAATCAGTACCTTGTTCCTTCTTTTTCCCGGTATTTCCCTTAATTCCATTAGCCCGAAGAGCTAAATCCAACTCTCTCTTGAAAACATCCAGTGAATTGGCCTCCACTGCCTTCTGTGGCAGAAAATTTCACAGATTCACAACTCTCTGGGTGAAAAAAGTTTTTCCTAAACTGTTTAGGAATAGTCTAGGAATAGTTTTTCCCTTATTCCTAAACTGTGATCTCTGGTTCTGGACTCCCTCAACACCGGGAACATTTTTCCTACATCTACCCTGTCCAATCCCTTTAGAATATTATATGTTTCTATGAGATCTTCTCTCATCCTTCTAAATTCCAGTGAATGCAAGCCCAGTCCATTAGAAGGATGAGAGGGGATCTTATCGAAACGTATAAGATTATTAAGGGGTTGGACACGTTAGAGGCAGGAAAAATGTTCCCAATGTTGGGGGAGTCCAGAACAAGGGGCCACAGTTTAACAATAAGGGGTAGGCCATTTAGAACTGAGATGAGGAAAAGCTTTTTCAGTCAGAGAGTTGTGAATCTGTGGAATTCTCTGCCTCAGAAGGCAGTGGAGGCCAATTCTCTGAATGCATTCAAGAGAGAGCTAGATAGAGCTCTTAAGGATAGCGGAGTCAGGGGATATGGGGGAGAAGGCAGGAATGGGATACTGATTGAGAATGATCAGCCATGATCACATTGAATGGCGGTGCTGGCTCGAAGGGCCGAATGGCCTCCTCCTGCACCTATTGTCCATTGTCTATTGTCAGTCGACCCATTCTTTCATCACATGGCAGTCCCGACATCCCGGGAATTAACGTGGTTAAGTTTAAAGGACGTTCTTTTTACACAGAGGTTGATAGATGCCTGGAACACACTGCCACTGTGGTGATGGAGTCAATTACAACAGTGGTGTTTCTGAGGCTTTTAGATAGACACCCGAACATGCAGGGAATAGAGGGCCATGGGGCCAATGCGGGCAGAAGGGCTTAATTTAAGCAGGCAGCATGTCTGACAGATGAGGCTTTCCTTATCTTTAATTTTTTGCAGCGTTGGACAGAGATTTTAATCAATTTGAAGGGCATCAGTTCTCTCGGGATATAGTAATCTCCCGATAAAGCTCTCCCATTTGCCTGAGTTTTGAGCTAGTTGGTGCAAAGTAGTTGCTTGAACCTCATCGTAATCAGTGAACCTCATCGTAATCATGCTTGCACAAATCCCACTCAATGTCACTCGACAGGAGTCACAGAAAAGTCTAGTTGATTAAACCTAATCTAGGAATGCAGAAGTTGCATCCTTTCTGAGGTAGCTAATAACATAAATCAAGGGTCTAAACTAGGTTCATTTTAATCTACGGGCCTCAGTACCATATTAATGAAATAAGCAAAAATATTTCATCAATATTGACTATCATTAGCTCTCAATAAGTATAAAATGTTAGTTGTGCATTCAGTAGGAGAGAATGAATATGTCATGAATATATCTCAGAAAGTTATGGAGTGAAGCCACACTCTAAACATTTGAAGACTTCATCTACGCTAAATTTTAACCATGACTTTTTTTTTTACAGGTGAAGCTCCATCAGCAAACTGGGCCCATGTGAGGGCATGAAAAGTCTTTCAGTTTTATTTTCCTTACTGATTTAGTTGTAGAGATCCAATCAGTTTCATCTGAAGGATGTTCACCTGAGCAGAGACACTCGCTTGCTGCAACAAGACAAAATAACAAAGGAGATTTCTCATGACAATAGTTTTGTCGACTATTAAAATTTAAGAAGTACTACAGAAGAAGTAGATTTTAGTACTTACAATGTTCAGGGCAAAAAGTGATGCAAGGGTTGAATTTGGTAGGACTGCGGAGACGTCAAATGTACCAAATGCTTGAACGTTGATGTTGTTTGTTGTAACCTGCAGAACTGGCGGTCGAGTGGCTCGCAGGTGCATTTCCATCGGCAAGTTAGGATAGAGCTTCTCCAGCTGTTAAGAAGTATATTTTTGCCATTAATCATTCTCCAGAGATTGTGCCAGGTCTCTAAGCATCAGTATTTTACGCTATTTTTTATTTTATGTTTTTAGAATCTACAGTATTTTACATTGGTAATGCTCGTCTTTCGCATCATAGAGTAACATGCAAAGAATCATGATATGATAACAAATATGATATAGGATAAAGAACTGTTAATATCAGACAAGAATTTACTAACCCATGAAACACACTTACCTCAGGTACGATCACACTGAAGGACTTTGTGTTTAGTCTGATGGGTGATGTAGTTGGAATCTGAGGAAATCAGAAAGGAATTAGCCAGTTTTATTTTTGGTAATTTGTGGAACTGTATCATTGGACAATCTTGAAAGGCAAGTGTGGTGAATCAGTTGGTGTGGATTACAAACTCAACTGCAATTCTGAGGTTGGATTTGTAAATGACTGCAGATTGCATTGACAAAAACCTGGAGCATTATTGAAGCTATTGCAAAGAAAATAGTATTTCTATAATATTTCTATATTATCTATATGAGGAGCATCCTCAACAATGGAGCATCTTCAACAAGGATGCGTTCTCAGCCCCATATTTATTCCTTGTACACCCACGACTGTGCGGCCATGTACAAATCAAATTCAATTTTCAAATTCGCAGACGACACCCCCATTGTGGGCCTGATATCAAATAATGATGAGACGGACAACCTTATGTCCTGGTGTTGAGACAACAACCTTTCTCTCAATGTCAGTAAGACAAAGGAGATAGTGATCAACTTCAGGAAGCGAAGACTGCAACAAATTGTAGCGAATTGTGGACGCAGCCCAGACCATCACACAAACCAACCTCCCTTCTTTTGACTCCATCTATACCTCACGCTGCCACGGCAAGGCCAGCAGCATAATCAAGGACGAGTCGCACCTGGGCACTCCCTCTTCTCCCCTCTCCCATCGGGCAAAAGGTATAGAAGTGTGAAAACGCACTCCTCCGGATTCAGGGACAGTTTCTTCCCAGCAGTTATCAGGCACCTGAATCATCTTACCACAACCAGAGAGCAGTCCTGACAACTATCTACCTCCTTGGTGACCCTCGGACTATCCTTGATCGGACTTTGCTGGTTTTACCTTGCACTAAACGTTATTCCCTTAACATTTAGCTATACACTGTACATGGCTCGATTGTAATTGTCTATTGTCTGTCTGTTGAGTGGATAGCACGCAACAAAAGCCTTTCACTGTACCACAGTACACGTGACAATAAACTAAACTGTAAAGAACTCAAGCTCTATTAATAAATTTAGATTTAATGAAAGTTATTAATCAATACACTAGTTCTGCGTCTTAATCAATGCTTCATATCATATCATATCATCATATCATATTTTCCACTCAATGTAGGAGTCAATTAGGCCCATTGAGTTTATGCTAGCCCTCCTGTTCCCACATTTATTTCAAGTAACCTGTTCTATCATGGAAAATAGTGGCCCCGATTCTCCCACCTACCAATTGTACTAAGCTAATCAGCCTATTTGAGTGTCTTTGGGATGTGTTATGATATTTGAGCCTCCAGGCCAAACCTATGTGGCTACAGGGAGAACATGCCAACTCAGGCAAGACCGCACCAAAGGTCAGGACTGAATGGTACCGGGAAAGGTCTGCCTGAGCCACCGGGGGGCCGAGATATGGAGCCACAAAGTCGGCCTCGGAGGTCAGCTATGGGAACGGATCCACCAGCTCCAGCCGGGCTGGAGTTCCAGAACCCCGGCCGCAGTGGGCAAATTCAAACTGCTGATCGGAAGTCCCGATGAGGTCGAGATCAGGCGCCTCACCTGGCCGAGGCACCATATTTTCGGGAAGGATGTCAGGGACGCATTTCAAGTGCGCTCTCGTTATTTTGTCTGGATTGAAGGAGGTGCCAGATCATATCGAAGCCAGAAAATCAGTCGTGTACCTGTAAAGTCTTATCGCTAATTGGATAGTATGCAACAAAAAAGATTTTCATTGTACACATAACAATATTGCTAAACTAAAGTAAACTAAATTAAACTAAACTACACCTTTGATTGATGAAAGGCCGGCTTTTACCCACCATTTTATCCGTGATTTTCATTTGTAAGATACCAGCTTCATAATACACAAATCCTGCTGAGTTCGCAAGGAAATCAGATATTCCCAAGTACAACATGTGAGTGGATTCACTGGGAAGACTGATTGGGGGTGGCTTGAAGGCAGGATCTTTCCTTTGTCCCACTCTGTAGAATTGACCCTATAAAAAGAATTAGACATCAAATCTCATATACTGCCAGAAGTACACGTGATACTAAAAAACCCTTGAAACCTTTGAAGTTACAAAATGCACTGATAATGGAAAGAGCTGGTCAATAACATTGTTTTTAACAACAACTTTCAAACTTCTG
Organism: Rhinoraja longicauda; assembly: GCF_053455715.1. Taxonomy (NCBI): domain Eukaryota; kingdom Metazoa; phylum Chordata; class Chondrichthyes; order Rajiformes; family Arhynchobatidae; genus Rhinoraja; species Rhinoraja longicauda. The sequence continues at coordinate 4,850,974 of NC_135974.1, forward strand.
AATATGAACTATATCTTTGAAACTTCTGTTGCCAGTAAAACCTTAGTTTGGACTTGACCACAAGGTCACAGACCATCACTGCATTGGTCCTAACGTGAACCAAAGAACAGGATTCAAGAGGTGAGTGTGTTACTGTTCCCACAGTTCTTGGTATAGGGGGACCAAACTCTTAAGGATGTCAGGTCAGATAATGTCAAGGTGATGGGCAAAGTGCACTGGTTAGAAGCTTATCTTAATTAACATCAAGCTTTTCTAAACCTAGGTCATCTTTTGTTGTGCTAGAACATTGAGGTTAGCAATTAGACTTTTGAGCCTGGATAGTGAACATCCATCACCAGACCATTGGAAACTTATAAATGGAGAACCCAAAAACAGTCTTGAATAAGTCTAAAGGCAGCAGAAGTATGAAACAGCCCAAATGTCAACCCATCCAACCGCCCATGTACATTCGCATCGCCCTCCCCCCCCCCCCCCCCGCGGAGTCAGGGCATACCCTAAAATCCAGGTCCATGGCATTATTTGAGATTTGAATTTGATTAACCAGTGAATAGTCAACCTCAGCAAATTGGTTCATTTTGAACGATACTAAGAACACAGAGGGAAAAGAACATTAAATATAAAATATCAATACAAAAAAATTCAAAATTCTTCATCCAGATTGTTTTTTGGCTACCACCAGGGTAAAAGGTGAGGACTGCATTTGGCTCCTATTCCAGGTCTATGTGTGGCACAGTTAGTCTGACTCTTGATCTTCCCCAGCTCCTAGAGAGTTGAGATGAAACAACCGCTTGGCATCCTCAGTGGCGCCATATCAAGTCTGTTGCCAGAGCTCCATCCTTCGGTTTCTAGAACACATCACTTACTTCAGCTACTGTCTGCTGCTGCTGAAGTCCTCAATGATGAGTACTGATTCTTTAGGTACCATCACCACCTGCATTAAAATCCTTGAGATTTCAACTATTACAAAACCTCTTTGTGCTGTCATGTATGTATCTAGCCCTTCCATCCTTATCAAATTACTGTACAGATCTTGTACGCTCATCTTCCCTGTACCCTTTCCAACGACAACATGTTTCCTGTAACATGGTGCCCAGAACTGAATGCAATTGTTGACATCCATGTTCACTATCTGCAATACCCCCCACTTTTATATCATCTGCAAACTTGCTAATTTTGTCATGTATGTTCTCATCCCAATCATTGATATAGATCACAAATAGTAATGGACCAAACAGCGAACTCTGAGGCACACCACTAGTCACTGGCCTCAATCCCAAGGTTTACAAAACTTCTTTGTGTTCTCATCTATGTATCCAGTCCTTCCATCCTTATCAAATTACCGTACAGATCTTGTACTCTCATCTTTAACCTCCATATGGTCTGGACAAAGCTTGAAGGGGGAATGGTATTGGGACAGAGCCAGGTGGATGATAGATGGAGCAAACAAAACTGGGCTGATGGAACCAGCTATGGGGAGGGGAGAGCGAGGGTGGAGGATCGGAAGCAGCAATCTTGAAAGAGTCTTTGGAGGGTGATGGAAGAATGAGGAGGGAGAATTTAAAACAACATACTTTCCATGGTCTTTAGATTGTTTTCCAATCCGCTGATTGCACTGGAGACTTTAGGACAAATCTGTGTCAAAGAAATAGTAAATGACAATGAGGAGATCACCATGTTTCAGTAGTTCCACCATGAGTTATACAGCTCAAATGCTGTGCAAGGTAACGGCACAATTACTCAACATGAATGGTGAGGGAAGCTGACCTACCTGACGTTCAAGAGCGTTACGAATGGGTTTCTCGAGGAATTTGCGGAACAGATTATACAACCATCTGCAAAGCACAATTATACAGTCAAAACAAAATAAATCTTTGTATTGTGCAGACACACTCTCAAATACAGAAAACACTCAGGTTAAGTGTAGAGGTGACATTTTACCTGCATTCACTTTTACCCACCATTTGGTGCTACATTTCACTCCTTCCTTTCTTAACAGACTCCACCATTTGCACTCTTGTATTCTCCACTTCTCACCTGCAGCCTTGGTTACTATCTTCAACCTTCTCTTCGCCATCTGACTCATCTGCCAAACCTTTCTTTACCTAAATCGACTTTTCACTTGCCAGCTCCTGCCCCACCACTTCTCTCCATTTCCCTCCACGGATGCTGCATGCTTTGTTGCCCAAGTGGAAGATGGACCCAGTGGGTTGAATGGTCTCCTTTTGCATTGTAATGACTTTGCATCGGTGCCTTTCCCTTCTGCAACAAACTCTGCAGATCAATAGCAGTTGCATGAGGTTATCTTCAAACAGCACCTGGGCTTCACATGCACCCTGCACCACATTGTGACCACATTTCATCAATGCTCTGTGTCAACACTATCCCATACACCTCAATGCATCTCCCATCGGTAGGCTTCTGAATTGGACTCAGGATTCCTCCCCATTTGCTCTTCACATTTACCACCAGGATGTATTTATTTCAATAAGGCAGGTCAGGCAACATTAAATATTTCATGTGTCCATTTGCCATGGTCTTCGGTTTCAGATTTCAAGACCATCAATTGCACTTCAAAAATAAATCAGAAAGCTCTGGAAATCCTCAGCAGGTCAGGCAGCCTCCATGAGGGACAGACTGTGCTATAATTCCAGGTTGATGGCTTGATCTTCTATTTCTGTGCTGTTGTGCCTTTGACAACTGAGCATTAAGCCCAGGACTAGCTCAAGTCTTGACCTCTGTGGTAGGGTTGCCAACTTTCTCACTCCCAAATAAGGGACAAAAGGTGACGTCACCGCCTCGCGCCCCACGTGATCTCACCCAGCCAACGGCCACGTACTCCCGCTCCACCAATGGCGGCCACCCGGGCTGGGAGGCGAGTTGCTACGCAACCTCTGTTAGGCGGCGTCCGGGCCTCCAGGCCTACACTGTCCGGGCCTACAGTGGCCCCCGGGTCTACAGTGGCCCCCTGGGCCTACAGTGTCCGGGCCTACAGTGTCCGGGCCTACAGTGTCTGGGCCTACAATGTCCGGCCCTACAATGCCCTCCGGGCCTAATATGGGACAAGGGCAGTACCGTATGGGACAAACCAATATACAGGATGTCCCGGCTAATACAGGGCAGTTGGCAACCCTACTCTGTGGGCTTTTCTATTATACCAGGATGGATTTCTCTCCCTGGTTCCTAGAATCATAGTCATAGAGCTATATGACATGGAAACAGCCCATTCAGCCCTGGTTAGTTCATGCTAACCAGGTTGGCGTTCTATGTGAGTCCCATTTGCCTGCATTTGACCCATAGTCCTCAAAAGTGACGTTTATCCCAAGGTGTGCTGAAAATTACTTTGCATGTCCGCAAAAAACAAAGTTCCTGCTGGATGATGCCAAGATCAACTCTCATCTTCTTTGCAAATGCCATCTTCCTGCCCATCAATATGCCAATACTTGCACACAAATCTACCAACATTAAATTTATCACATCCCAATGAGCTGCCTCCACCACCATCCCTGGCAGTGTTGTGCAAGGACCCACCACCCTCTGTGTAAAAGAGTTGCCCCACACATCTCCTTTAAACGTTGTCCCTGTTAGTTTAAAGCTATGCCTACTAGTATTTGATATGTCCATGCTGGAAAAAAGAATCCAACTGTCAACCTTATCTAAGCCTCTCCTAATTTTAAATCCTTCCATCAGGTCTCCCCTCAACCACTAGGGTTCCAGAGAAAACAATCCAAGTTTAACTTCTTGTAGTTAATGCTCTCTAATTCAGGCATCATTCTGCGAAACCTTCTCTGCACCCTTTCCAAAATCTCTACCTTCTTCTTGTATTGGACTGATTAGAACTCTACGTTTCTATGTTTCTATATATACAAGATTACCTGCAGCCTTGCTTACAACCTTCACCCTTTTCTACCCCATCCAACTTATCTGCCAATCAACCCCTCCTTTCAATTGCCAACTCTTGCCCCACCACTTCTCCTGTAAAGCTGCATCATGGCACGAAAGAGCACGGGGGAGAGAAAACAAGAACGCAAGAGAAAAAACGGAAATATTCTGAGGTTGCTTTTATAAATTAATTTGTACATTACCGTTTTTTTTTTGTGAACTTGACATCTACTTTCCCAATATTGGTCGAGCAGGCCACACTTCGGAGTGCTGGGCGGCCTGTACTGTCCCGGCTCATTCCTATCGTCTGTGATATTGACAGACGGCTCATAGCCACTTCAAATGATCCACTCGTCCGACTGTGAGGAGACATGAGGAGATGGCATAAGTCATCAGATAAATAACCATTGGAAGACAAACTTACTAATGAACGGAGATGCTTTGCTCTGCCAGTATTTATTGTCCCTGGCATTAAACCGCACTCAGTTACCATCCAGAAGGATAGAGTTTTGAGAAGTTGGTGCTCTTGTGGAATTGCATAAATTTTGCTTCAGAGAAACAGGTCGTTCAGCCCATCAGTTTTGGGCCAGAGATTATGCTGTCCCATGAAGCTCATTCCACCACCACAAGATCCAACTATGATGGAGCTGTTGCCCAGTCATTCCAGTCTATGTCCTGCAGCAGTCACACAGCTAAGGTCCGGTGAACCCACTACCAGAGTTCTTTGGGAACTCCCGGCCTAATATCACCGGTCTTTTTAAGCACACACCAAGTTTGATGTGGCTTGTTAATTACATAACAAGATATTATGACAGATATAAAACATGGCTTTTTTCTCCACAGGAGAAGCAACATTAACCCAACACCAAGGGAATTTTCTTCTTGACTGATTGTCTGTCAGACAATCAGCCTGGTCGGTGTACTTTGCTTCCAGTCAAGCGGAGAGCAGAGTATGGAGCAGGATTCAGAGCCCTGGGTGCAACATGATGTGAGTCAGCTTCCAACTTGAGGCCTCCAGGAGAGAGAGAGCGAGGCTGTCAGATAACCTGGGCATGGAGAGATGTGCCCCATCCCCAGATCTGGGGGAGTGTGAGGATGAGTGGGGCCGAAAGGAGCAGAAATACTGAGGAAACCTTGCTGCTTACACCTGCTCTCCAAGAGGTGTTGAAAACTGTTCCCTCCAAGATATCTTCAGTTTCCCTCCTCCCATAAATATCCCATCTGTCCAGTGTCTGGTGTGTTCCCCAGCCAAATCAGAAGCTGTCGGCCTCATTAAAACATTTAAACAGCCCCCCACTTTCTAGGAATCAGTTCGTGACCCCATTCTAGTTCCACTTCTGTTGAATCTGAAAGTGAATGAATCAGAGACGTGCTGGGGTCAAATATGACCATTTAAAAAAGGTAACATCTCACCTAACACCAACCATTCTGTGGGGTTTTTAAGATGGAGGTTTATGGTTGGGTTAAAATTCCCATCATTCTCTCCATCGCATTGGTTTTCATTTACAAACTCAATAGATTAAAGAAATATATTGCATATAAGTGGGCGGCACGGTAGCGCAGCGGTAGAGTTGCTGCTTTACAGCGAATGCAGCGCCGGAGACTCAGGTTCGATCCTGACTACGGGTGCTGCACTGTAAGGAGTTTGTACGTTCTCCCCGTGACCTGCGTGGGTTTTCTCCGAGATCTTCGGTTTCCTCCCACACTCCAAAGACGTACAGCTATGTAGGTTAATTGGCTGGGTAAATGTAAAAATTGTCCCTAGTGGGTGTAGGATAGTGTTAATGTACGGGGATCGCTGGGCGGCACGGACTTGGAGGACCGAAAAGGCCTGTTTCCGGCTGTATATATATGATATGATATGATGATAAGACATATATTAGGCATCGAATAGGATGTTATGCCACAGTTCTCACAATAAAATGTTGTATCTTCTCCAATTATCGATAATAGAATCAACAACAGCATCACATCCAAATTCATTTTATAAAGTGCAGCAACCAATAGAGGGTAGAATGATAAGAGTTGAGCACCAGCCTCTGTTCCCTTGGACGAGGGAAGAAGTAACAGGAGACAGATTACAGCAGCTCATTGCAATTCTCAAGGTCAACACAAAGCAGGGCGTGGACAGCAAGCCTGGAATTGACCCAGTTCCACCAAAAAGATCAGAAGAAAAATAACAAAAGGTAAAACAAAGACTGAATACTTACAAAAAGTGCTTGCGAATTCTAAAGTTGCCCCTCACACCAATGAAACCATTGGTGATGGAGAGCTGAATGCCCTGGCCAGCAATGAATTTCAGAGCAGACTGTGGTAAACCCAACTGGTAAATTTGTATCCTGCAGACAAGATTGGTGCAATGAGTTAACATTATATTCTCATCATAGCTACAGATGGACAGGATAAAGGAAGAAGCCGTTTTAAAGAGAATGCTGTTATGATTATTTTTATTTTCAGGAATTTCAATAAAAGTCAAACTCACAGTCCATTTAAAATGCAGAAACTAGGAACACAAGATGAGCATTAGAATGTTCATCTGTTCATAAGTTATAGGAGCAGAATTAGGCCATTCGGCCCATTAAGTCAACTGTCATTCATCATGGTTGACCTATCTTTCCCTCTCAACCCCATTCTCCCACCTTTTTCCCATAACTCCTGACACTCGTACTAATCGAGAACCTTTTAATCGCCACCTTAAAAATATCCATTGACTTGGCCTACACAACATTCTGTGACAATTAATTCCACAAATTTACCACCCTCTGACTAACAAAATTCCCCCTCATCTCCTTTCTAAAGGTACGTCATTTTATTATGAGGCTATGGCGTCTAGTCCCAGACTTTCGAACTAGTAGAAACATCCTCTCCATATGCACTCTATCCAGACTTTTCATTATTTAGAAAGTTTCAGATATAATTGATCCATCCCAGATTTTTTGGCATCCTCGAACGCTCTAGTCGATGAAACAAGGTCAACATTGCTGGGGAGTGGGGAGACCTGATGGAAGTTTACAAAATTACAAATTGCATAGTATAGACAATCATAACAATCAATTCAGGATCAGTTCCTGTGGATTGGAGGGTAGCTAATGTTATCCCACTTTTCAAGAAAGGAGCGAGAGAGAAAACGGGGAATTACAGGCCAGTTAGCCTGACATCGGTGGTGAGGAAGATGCTGGAGTCAATTATTAAAGAGGTAATAACGGCACATTTGGATAGCAGTAAAAGTATAAATCCAAGTCAGCATGGATTTATGAAGAGGAAATCCTGCTTGACTAATCTTCTGGAATTTTTTGAGGATGTGACAAGTAAAATGGATGAAGGAGAGCCAGTGGATGTAGTGTGCTGGGGCCGCAACAATTTACAATATATATTAATGATTTGGATGATGGAATTAGAAGTAACACGAGCAAGTTTGCAGATGATACAAAGCTGGGTGGCAGTGTGAACTGCGAAGAGGATGTTATGAGGTTGCAGGGTGACCTGGACAGGTTGAACGAGTGGGCAGATGCATGGCAGATGCAGTATAATGTAGATAAATGTGAGGTTATCCACTTTGGCGGCAAAAATAAGGAGGCAGATTATTATCTCAATGGTGTCAGATTAGGTAACGGGGAAGTGCAATGAGACCTTGGTGCCCTTGTACACCAGTCACTGAAAGTAAGCGTGCAGGTACAGCAGGCAGTGACAAAAGCTAATGGCATGTCGGCCTTCATAACGAGAGGATTTGAGTACAGGAGCAAAGAGGTCCTTCTGCAGTTGTATAAGGCCCTGGTAAGACCAAATCTGGAATATTGTGTGCAGTTTTGGTCTCCTAATTTGAGGAAGGACGTCCTTGCTATTGAGGCAGTGCAGCGTAGGTTCACAAGGTTAATCCCTGGGATGGAGGGACTATCATATGAGGAAAGATTTTAAAGACTGGGCTTGTATTCACTGGAGTTTAGAAGGATGAGAGGGGATCTTATTGAGACATATAAAATTATAAAAGGACTTGACAAGCTAGATGCAGGAAAAATGTTCCCAATGTTGGGGGAGTCCAGATCCAGGGGACATAGTCTAATAAAGGGGAGGCCATTTAAAACTGAGGCGAGCAGAAACTTTTTCACCCTGAGAGTTGTGAATTTGTGGAATTCTCTGCCACAGAGGGCAGTGGAGGCCAATTCACTGGATGGATTTAAAAGAGTTAGATAGAGCTCTAGCGGTTAGTGGAATCAAGGGATATGGAGAGAAGGCAGGCACGGGTTACTGATTGCTGATGATCAGCCATGATCACAATGAAAGGCTGGCTCGAAGGGCCAAATGGCCTCCACCTGCACCTATTTTCTATGTTTCTATGTAACTGTCAAATACTAAAGGGCATAGCTTTAAAGTCCAATAAAGGAAGTTTAAGGTAGATGTGTGGGGCAAGCATTATTTCACACAAAGGGTGGTGGATAAATGGAACGTATTGCTCATTGTTGCTGCCAAACCTCAGCTGAACGCACGGCATGGTATTTACAAAGATGAATAATCAACGCCAGTTAACACAGTTTAATGTGGTAATGAGACCACCAGCCCTAAAATAACAGTTGCATTTAACAGCTGATACACATGAGCTAAAAACCAACACAAATTCCACTCACGATTTGACAGAGTATTTTATTTTGCCAATCCACTTTACTCGCACTTTACCACTCATATCTGGAATACGCATTTCTCGCAACTTCTGTTGCAAAACACCGATCCCAACCTGTCGGCCTGCAGAGCAAAAAACATGCAAGAATTCAGTGCACAGCGGGGTTTGGATCAACACAACCATGGTCTTAGTTACTCAACCCTCTCCCCCAGGGTACCAATGCACATGGTTGGCTGGATACTCACATCTGTCCAGCTACTGATGCCAAGGGCTACATAGCCCAGTGGCAGGAGTGTCTGAAGTTACACAGAGGGAACCATCCCATACTAGACACACTTTCGGTTAGTAACTAATGATTAATAGTTAGTGTTACTATCGAGACAGAAAATGCTGGAAATATTCAGCATCAGCGGAGAGAAAAATGAAATGAGCCATGTGATTACAATATTAATTTCTCAAGGCTTGGATTGTGAACTTTAAATGATTAAATGTTTTGTTCGTGAAATTGTACTATAGAAAGGAGGCAAAATGTGTGTATTTTACATCCTTGTTTGCTGTGGAAGAGGTGTTTAAAAGCAATAAGGTCAGAGAAAGGTTGGAGTGTCTTAGTTTAGTTTAAAGATACTGCATGGAAACAGGTCCTTTAGCTCAATGAGTCAACCATTGATCACTTGTTCACACTAGTCACACTTTCTTACCCACTCGTTACACTCAAGGAAATTTTTTACAGAGGACAATTAACCCACAAACCCGCATGTTATTGGGATGTGGGAGCAAACCAGAGCACCCGGAGGAAAACCATGGAGGGGGAACGTGCAAACTCCACACAGAAAGCGACCCAGTTCAGGATTGAACCCCGGGTCTCTGGTGCTGTGGGGCTCTACCAGCTGCACTACTAAGGTGGTTCTGAGGGCCCAGCCTGGGACATGTAGGTCAAAGGAATTCAGCAAGGCTTGGTTTCACAAGGGTATGCAGACATTCAGAAATAAGAGAACCATTTGGAGAATAATTTGTGGAGCCAGTGAGATAGAGGACCCAGGTGGCCAACAATCGAGAAGGGGCTAGTCCAGAGGATTGGGCTCAGTAATCAGAAAGGGTGGCAGTGATGGGGAGATGGTCAGGAAACCAGGGGTGCAGTGAAACACAGGGAGACAACAGATTGGTACAAGGAGCTACTGAATATGCCAGGTGCAAGTGTTAACAGACTCATAGGAAACCAATCTTTAGGGAGCACAAAGATCTAGTGCTTGGAACACAGAGAGCCAATGGAAGAAGGAAGAGTCATGGATGTGGACAAGGAGCAAGTGGGTAGGAGGGGAGTTGAGGGTTCCAGCAGTGAGGCAGGGGAGTCAGTGGAGACGTACAGGGAGCCAATGGATTCCTGTGTGGTGCAAATGCTATAGAGCACAGGGAGCCACTGCAGAGGCATGGCAGTAGAGATGAAGAGGGACCAAGAGAACCACCATAACGAATGAATAAACCCATTAACAGCAGGTGTGTATGAGTAATTAATGAATGTGTGCAGTGTATTTCTGTGTTAGTTGATGGGGGATTTGTTAGTGATAGGTGTGGGAATTGAGAAAGAGTCTGGGGCTCGCGATGGCAGAAGGGGGCATTCCACCAGTCTCAAAGGATGGAGAAGGGCAGAGGTGGGCACTGTTTTGAAGATGAAAAAAGGGGAAAAAGCAACATACAGGAATAATGCCCTGGACATTGAGCACACGTGTACAGGTGGGAGCAGGTGTACGCCACGCATCCCATCAAGCCTGCCCTGCCACTTAAGATGATTATGTCTGATTTACCCCAGCCCTCCTCTCCCCCTCTCCGCCTGTAGAACGAACCTCTCAAGTTTTTAAATCTTACAAAAATGTTTCTACTTTTACTTTGGCAGTTTGAGTCACGACATGTGGCAATTGTTTTTAGTGCTTCAACCTTTACAGAATATAAGCCCCGCATCTTGGCGGAGAGATGTCCACACTCACCATAGTCCAAAGCTTTCTGTGTCACTCTTACTTTCAAGCCTGGGTTTGTACACAGGATGCACGAGGTAAGAAACAGGAGAGCGGTCGTCGCAATCCAAAGTCTGGGCAGCATCTCCACTTGATGTCTCCGTCGAGATGGAGCGGGACAACAGGTTACTGACAGACCAAGTCCATTTAAACAAGGTACAAGCTGCAATACTTTGATTGTGGCTTTCGTCATCTGATGCTTGCTTAATTTCCTGAGCTTCAACTGAATTTTCCGTCTCCAACTTTCTCAATCACACCTTAACATTGCTCAGTACCTACAACTGTCACTTGGAACCCCTCCCTCTGTCCCCAATATCCCCTGACTCGATTACTTACAGTCTCCCTGTCTGCATTCTCTATGGAATTTTTACCTTGATTCTTTCACATATAATTTCTTCGCTTAACTTCCTTGGCCTCCTGATCCCCAAATTGAAGTTCCTAATCCTGTACTTATCTCTCTCTATGGTTCTAAACTTGCTAATAACCTGAAAATCTACAATCTACCCTGTCAGCAAAAACACAACCCCTCTTCCAGCACCGTCTCTGACCTCTTATCCCCATCATTTCAAACGAAATCTTATACTGCTTTTTCCATAGTCAACAACTACCCTCATAGGAAGGAACTGAAGATGCTGGTTTAAACCGAAGATAGACGCAAAATACTGGAGTAATTCAGCGGAACAGGCAGCATCCCTGGAGAGAAGGAATGGGTGATGTTTTGTTTCAAGACCCTTCTCCAGACAAGGAAAGAAGCATCTCGACCCAAAACGTCACAAATTCCTTCTCTCCAGAGATATTGCCTGTTACTCCAGTATTGAGTTACTCCAGTATTTTGTGTCTGTCAACAACTACCCTGTCAGTTCCCCTCAGGATCTTGTATAATAAGGTAATCCTTCTTTCTTCTAAACTCCAATGATTACAGATCTAATTTATTCGGGCTCACGATAGGAAACTCTCAATGCAAGAATTAGCTTGTAAATCTCTTACCGAGTACCTCAGGGAAAGCTATGAAGACAGTACTATTTAACCAGTAGTTAGTGGTTAAATACTAACTATTTCGTTATGTATTTTTATTTCTTCTTAGTGATACAAAAGATACTCCTGAATTACTGAGTGGTTTCTATCCATCCAGAGGCACAATGGACACAATTTTTACTGTGTAATAACTCCAAGAAAAATTCCTGGGATCAACTCCAGCCATAATATATGGCCCTTTTGACCTCATGGATGCTCTTGGTTGGGAGAATCCATTGAGTACTCTTTGACTGCCTAAAGAACTTCATTACTATTAGGGCGGCACGGTAGCGCAGCGGTAGAGTTGCTGCTTTACAGCGAATGCAGCGCCGTCGACTCCGGTTCGATCCTGACTACGGGTGCTGCACTGTAAGGAGTTTGTACGTTCTCCCCGTGACCTGCGTGGGTTTTCTCCGAGATCTTCGGTTTCCTCCCACACTCCAAAGACGTACAGGTATGTAGGTTAATTGGCTGGGTAAATGTAAAAATTGTCCCTAGTGGGTGTAGGATAGTGTTAATGTACGGGGATCACTGGGCGGCACGGACTTGGAGGGCCGAAAAGGCCTGTTTCCGGCTGTATATATATGATATGATATGATACTATCTAATGCTTGTCCCATCATGGTTTAGAGGCTGTGAAGTTAGCTGACAGGTCAACAACAGAAATCATGTTTAGTTTATTGTTCCATACACAAGTACTGTAATTCAATGATTCAGTTATACTTTATTGTCATATGTACCAAGGCACAGTGAAATTCTTTGTTTTGCGTACAACCCAGGAAAAATTTTCCCAATGTTGGGGGAGTCCAGAACCACAGTCTAAGAATAAAGCGGAGGCCATTTAAAACTGAGGTGAGAAAAAACGTTTTCACGCAGAGTTGTGAATTTGTGGAATTCTCTGCCGCAGAGGGCAGTGGAGGCCAATTCACTGGATGAATTTAAGAGAGAGTTAGATAGAGCACTAGGGGCTAGCGGAATCAAGGGAGAAGGGAGAAGGCAGGCACGGGTTACAGACCGTGGATGATCAGCCATGACCACAATGAATGGCTGTGCTGGCTCGAAGGGCCAAATGGCCTCCTCCTGCATCTGCATCTATTTTCTATGTTTTCTAACGCGGTAAAATCATACAGCAGACCTCACCTACACAAAGAGTCACCACGATTCTGGCACCAACAAAGTGACAGAAAGTTAATCGAACAGTCTGATCTTCTGCTCGCAGCGGTGAACCAGGCCTGTCGCTGCACGTGGCCGCAGGCTGCCATCACGTTGGGTCCCCCTTTGTTCTCGGCCGCCCCCCTCCCTTCCCCCCACTATGCTCTTGGCAGTTGCTCGCGGGTCCTTCCTCGCTCGCGACGGTCCGCCCGCCTGTACGTTCGGCTCCACGGAGCATCCTGGGCTCCATGGCGGTCGAGACAAGCCTGACATCGGGATGGGCCGCGGCTCGCCGGGATGAGGTACAGCCACACTTTAAATCTTGATTATAGCAGCATCACGGCTCAGACAATACAAGTAAATAAATAACACATAAATTGTAAAAAGAAAAAAGACCACAAAAATACATAACATTCAAGCAAAACATAATTAGAAAGCAAGTCTGTGTTCGTTACTGAGGTAGATAAGGGATGTGCAAGCCAGTTCACGAATCTGCTGTTGCAGGAAAAAAGCTGCTCCTGAACCTGGTAGTGTGGGACCTCAGGCATCTATATTTGTGAAGCAGTCTGCAGTCTGAAGAAGGGTCTTGACCCGGAACATCACCCATTCCTTCTATCCAGAGACGTTGCCTGGCCTGCTGAGTTACTCCAGCATTTTGTGTCCGTCTTCAATGTAAACCAGCATCTTCAGTTCCTTCCTACATATATTTCCTGCCCAATGGTAGATGGGAAAAGAGGCCATGACTCAGAAAGTAGGAAATCTTGATGATTAATGCCACCTTCCTCATACAGAATCATACAGAATGCTCTAAGAATCCATCTCGGAGGCACTCCATAAACTCCCTTTCTTGGGGTCCATTACCAAGCTGATTTTCCCAGTCTACCTGCATGTTGAAATCTCCCATAACTACTGTAGCATTACCTTTGTGACATGCCAATTTTAACTCTTGATTCAACTTGCACCCTATATCCAGGCTACTGTTTGGGGGCCTGTTGATAACTCCCATTAGGTTCTTTTTACCCTTACAATTCCTCAGTTCTGTCCATACTGATTCTACATCTCCTGATTCTATGTCACCCCTTGCAAAGGACTGAATATCATTCCTTACCAGCAGAGCGACCCCACTCCCTCTGCCCACCTGTCGGTCTTTTCGATAGGTCGTATACCCCTGAATATTCAGCTCCCAGCCCTGGTCCTCTTGCAGACATGTCTCTGTAATTCCCACAACATCATACTAGCCAATATCTAACTGAGATCTAACTGAGCCTCATCTTTTGCTCAACTTTTCTCACCACTGCACTTTAAATCATTTCCTACAAATTTCCAATGGGTTGGAGCTTATTTCCAGAAATAAGGATCAGCTGTTCAATCTATGCCAATGGTGTTCCACAATTAAGGTTATCCCATCCTCTGTGGTTGAACTGCAGTACACAGATACTGACATCAACATACATTCTGACACCAAGCTCCAAGCCATCAGTAAAGCTTTTCACTGAAGCATGAGAGGCGATGGGCCTAACGTCCAGAGGACAAAGGTCTTCAACCAACCTGCCCCACAATGAGTGTGTGTGTACATTGCACCAGGACATTCAGAACCAAGGTGGGTAGATAAAATATCAGGGCTATCAGGATCGAGTTGAAGGGCAGAACGGTCTTCCCTACTCCTTTGTTTTAGGGAACAACTCAGTGGGACAGTTAGACAAAACAAGTAACTACATCAATCGGTAGACTTCACATAGCCACGCGTACTGCACTCAAATAGAATCCAACCAGTCTCCAAGAAACCTAACACATACCGCAATATCTCACTGGAATCTGACACATACCACAATATCTCACTGGAATCTGACACATACCACAATATCTCACTGAAACAGATAATAATGGCTTTATTGGCGGATTCCATTTTGTGAATAGTTAAATTGTACTGCCCAATTCTCAACAATGGTTTGTGTTCTAGATTGTGCAAAAAAACGGAATCACACTTGAAATAATAATGGGAAGTTTGTAACGAGAATGAGGTTAGAAAGGGGAAAGATATAATTGTTGCCCCACTGAAAATAGGAACCCAGCTGTAATTTCAGAGCCTGCACACGGCATGTGTAATTCCTCTTCACTTCACCTCTGGTCCTCCGCCACAAGTGACCCAATCCTCCCCAAGGGAACATCTGAAGCAATACTTGCACAAGAAACTGAAAAGAGAAGCAGAAAACTGGATTAGGAATCAACGAATATCTGTGCACCTGAGCAAACTACAGATATAAGAAGCTCCAGGTACGGAGAAATTAAGAATGATTTCAGTCAAAATAAATGCTGGAATTATTATGTGCATGATGTCTTCAGTGTGTCAAACTATTGTGAGCAGAGTTTGGAATATGGATGAGTTTTATTTTCAAGCTTGGAATGAAATTCCTGTCTGAGCTCATCTGAATCTTAAAGAGTGGCATGTGTACACTGATGACCCGAGTGCTGGTTGTATATGAGAGTGAATTTATTTTGGAGGATCTTCTGACCAGTTTCACAGGGGCAGCCACCGATTTGTCACATCAGCTCATTTCTGGTGGGCAGTCTCCCTCTGTGAGAACTGTGTTCCAAGTCCAGATTGATCTTCAGATGATGCACCCACTGGCTTGCCTTACTTTCCTGTTGAGCCTTACTTTCAGTGCAGAATGCTTGCGTTACCAAGATGGAATAGTGGAGCAACATTCAGGTTAAATGGTGTTGGGACGGACCAGGATCCCAACATCCCAGGTCCTGAACTTCATATTACAGAGTGGGTGTTACCTGTCCCTGGTTTCTTTTAATGTGGCGTTTACACAGGTTTCACAGAGCAAGGTCTTGATCCAGTGGGAATTGAGTCAAGATGGGCACTGCCCCATGGGTGTTAATGCGAACACATCAGTGGTCTTGCATACAGGTTCTCCGAGATATTCAGTTTCCTCCCACACTCCAAAGACGTGCAGGTATGTAGGTTAATTGGCTTGGCGTATATGTAAATTGTCCCTACTAGTAGGATAGTGTTAATGTGTGGGGATCGCTGGCCGGTGTGGACTCAGTGGGCCGAAGGGCCTGTTTCCGCGAGGTATCTCTAAACTAAAAAAATGTGTCCATCTGATTACTCACGCACGCAGACCAAAATCATCCAAGGTAATGGAAAATATTATCAGCTGTGTCTCCACAAAGTCCCACAAACCACTTTGAAGACTGAATGAAGCCGTGTCAGAGTCAATAGACAATAGACAATAGACAATAGGTGCAGGAGTAGGCCATTCAGCCCTTCGAGCCAGCACCGCCATTCAATGCGATCATGGCTGATCACTCTCAATCAGTACCCCGTTCCTGCCTTCTCCCCATACCCCCTCACTCCGCTATCCTTAAGAGCTCTATCCAGCTCTCCCTTGAAATCATCCAACGAACTGGCCTTCACTGCCTTCTGAGGCAGAGAATTCCACACCTTCACCACTCTCTGACTGAAAAAGTTCTTCCTCATCTCCGTTCTAAACGGCCTACCCCTTATTCTTAAACTGTGGCCCCTTGTTCTGGACTCCCCCAACATTGGGAACATGTTTCCTGCCTCTTTTTGTGTCCAATCCCCTAATTATCTTATATGTTTCAATAAGATCCCCCCTCATCCTTCTAAATTCCAGTGTATACAAGCCTAATTGCTCCAGCCTTTCAACATACGACAGTCCCGCCATTCCGGGAATCAACCTAGTGAACCTACGCTGCACGCCTGTCCACCGCCTGGCCAACATTCCCGGCACTCGGCCCTGGTCCCAGTGCTGTAGTCAGGTCACACCATTCTCATGCTCGGGACAAACACTCTGGTTTTTTTTAAGAGATACATTGCAGCAACAGGCCCTGTTGCATTGCAGCAACAGGCCCCATCGGGTCGACTCCAACAAGCATTATCACTATCACACTAGGACACCAGCACTATCCTACACAGTAGGGGCAATTAACCTACAAACCGGTATATTTTGGAGTGTGGGAGGAAACCGAAACACAGAGAAAACCCATGTGGCCACAGGGAGAACGTACACAGTAAATACAGGCAACACCCATGTCAGGATTGAACCCAGGTCTCTGGCACAGTAAGGCAGCAACTCTACCTCTGCACCACAGTACCGCCCATAAACATTCTGTTCTCAGCTTTGGTGTGGGTGATTACAAAGCAGAGAGAGGAATAGGTTCAAAGGAGATGCAAGGATCGTGGTTCATGAACAAAACTGGACATGCTCGAGTATGAATCATGCAGCATCTGAGGACATGGATAGGCAATGTTTGGAGTTGGGACCATTCTTCAGGCTGATTGTAGTCAGGGGAGAAGAGAGCTGGGGTTGGGACAAAGCTTGGCAAGTGATTGGGGGAAGTCTGCAGAATCTAAAGAAGGTACCTGCTCTGAAACACCGTCTATCCATGTCCTCCAGAGATGTTGTCTGCCCTGCTGAACTACTCTAACACTTTGTGCTCTACCCAAGTGATAGGGGGATACAGGTGAGGGGGTTTGATTGGAAGATGTGTGGAGCAAGTGACAAAGATGAGAGATGAAATGGAGACAAATGGATGTCAGATAAGGAAAGGAGTGAGATGTAAAGTCAGAGGGAAGGAGATAGGTGGAAGGGGACAGTGGTGGGGAAGGGGAGAAAGAGGGTCCAGAGGGTGGGAGAATTGGGTGCACAGAAGCTGCTTACGAAAGAGGTGCTTTTGTGGTCTCGTAGGCTGAGCTCTGGTTTGCTGAGGCCCGGCATCAACTCTCCGACCTACTCATACCTACTCCTTGACCATTACCCTACAGATGAACAACAGGTCACTATTTCCCAGACTGTTACCAATCTCATCACCTCCCTTCCACAACCTTATAGTTCCTGAAGAAAGGGAACATCCTCACCGGCTCCTGGGATCCTCTCGCCCACGGCCGCTCAAAGTGAAGGACAAGCATTCAGGGTGATATTGAGAACCACAGGTTCACTTTGGGAGCAAGTGGTCAAGGGACAGCACCACCTCACAAACTCGCCACTGGGCCATCCATTTTCCTTGCCAACTACCACTTGCCCCGTTTGTAGGAGTGTTTGTTGTTATCACTTTAATCATCTCAGAACCCACTAAACTGGAGTAGAAGCAACCAATTCATGACCACGAGTCCAATGGAGTCTGTGTGCAAATGTGGACATTGTACCAGAACTTTCAGTACCAGTTTGAGTTTAGTTTATTGCCACGTGTACCGAGGTACAGTGACAAGCTTTTGTTGCATGTTAACTAGTCAGCGGAAAGACAATTCATGATTACAATCGAGCTGTCCAAGATGTATAGATACACAATAAGGGAATAATGTGAATAACGTTTAGTGCAAGGTAAAGTCCGATCAAGAATAGTCCTTATAAACTATATAGACCAGTCCACTGACTTGAAGCAGTCACATAGAATGTCATCCATGTCCCGAAATGTGGCCAAGGGACAGAGCAGTAGGAGTTTCTTATTGATGTGTAGCAGTGGGCGAGGGTATTCTGGCCCCTGCTGAGACATGCTGGTTGTACTGTGGTAGTTCTCCTTTACCCTGCGCTTACCCCGTTTCCTCAATAAGTGGCAGCACTTCCACCTCATGCGACTGTTCCCTGGGCTGGAATCAGCGGTAGACGGCTGTGGTGGTGGGTGTCTGCACTGGGTGGGTGGGGGCCCTGGGAGGTGGGTGCCTGCGCTGGGTGGGGGCGTCCAGAGTCTAAGGAGGTCAGTCTCTCCATTCAATGGAGGCGTCGGGTGCCACGGTGGGTCAGGGCTCCATCCAGGCCGGCAACCAATGGCGGGAGTCAACGTCGGGAGCTACCATGGATCAGGCCTCTGCCCTGCCATCGGTGGAGGTCGGGCCTTTGGTCTGGCGGACCTCCAGAGGCCGGTGGTGGTGCTGGACGGTCCAGGAGATGAGTGTTGAGGCTCGACAGGGGTGTTGGGCGCTTGACAAGATTGGACCTCCAGTCTCAGAGTCATCACTGGTCCAGGGTGGGTAGATATGTATGTAGAGCAGTCACGATCATGTGAAGGACAGAACACATTCGGGGCAGAGTGGTCTTCCCAATTATATTTTTGGAATCAATTTGGCGGGGCTGTCAGACAGAACAAAATACAGAAGGATTTTAGTAAGCCATAGGAATCCATTAGTTTTCCAATAGATCTAACGGACTCTGTACTATCTCATTGAAACAAATAATCCTGCCTGCTTTAACAGGTTCCTTTCTGTCAAGAGTTAAGTTGACCCAAAGCTGTTCTCAATTCTCAACCATGGTTTCTGTTCAACATTGTGCAAGATACTGCATCTGGATTGAAATTGTAGTGGGAACTCTGTAACTGGGATTAGATTGGAAATGAGGAACATACCATTGTTGCCCCACCAAAAATAGGAACTCAGCTCTCATTTCAGAGCCTGCACATGGCACATGTATTTCCCCTTTGTGTTGCTTCACCTCCCCTTTAGTCACAGCTGCAAGTGACCCAGATCTCTCCGGGAGAACGTTAGTCTCAACAGAAGCAACACTTGTGCAAGGAACTGAATGGAGAATCTGAAAATTCCATTATGAAACAATAAGTATCTGTGACCCTGAACAACTGTGAAGATCAGAAGCTCCAGCAACAGAGTCACACACAATGATTTTAGTCAAAATAAATTTGGGAATTTTCAAATGCATGAGAGCTTGAGATACTGAGAGCCTCAACCCCATGCTTTTGTGAGGATAGCGAGGCTCGGTGTAAATCTTGAGAGGAGCAAAAACGATTTCACACCAGTCACCTCAGAACCAAAGGCCTGCTGGATCTGCGTGCTGCTAACCATCTTGGCTCTAATTCCCATCATGACCTTTCTGTGTTCACACACAAACTGGAGGAACAGCATCTCATATTCTACTTGGGTAGCTTACAACCTAACAGAGTGAACATTGAATTCTCCAATTTTGGTTAACTAATTTAACCTAAACCCCCAGTTTTCTCTCCCCCCCTTTTTATCTTTCTTATATCCCTTTTCCTTGTCCCCCACCTTGATGCACATCCATTTCTCAAGGTCAAGAATCAGAAGTCAACAAGTGTTCAATTATCATATGTGCCGTTAATGGCAATGAAATTCATAATTAGTCATAGAGTGATACAGCGTGCAAACAGGCCCTTGACGTGCCCACACCGGCCACCATGTTACCACCTACATTAACCCCACCTGCCTACGTTTGGTCCACATCCCTCCAAACCTGTCCTATCCATGTATTTGTTTCCATAACTGTTTATTAAATGTTGCGATAGTCCCTGCCTCAACTACCTCCTCTGGCAGCTCGTTCCATACACCCTCACTCATCGGGTGAAAAAGTTATCCCTCAGATTCCTATTAAATCTTTTCCCCTTCACCTTAAACCTATGTCCTCTGGTCCTCAATACCCCCCACTCTGGGCAAGAGACTCTGTGCATCTACCTAATCTATTCCTCTCATGATTTTATACACCTTTTTCAGATCACCCCTCATCCTCCTGCGCTCCAAGGAATAGAGTTCCAGCCTACTCAACCTCTCCCTATAGCTCAGACCCTCCAGTCCTGGCAACATCCTCGTAAATCTTGACAAAGTATGCAGTCAATGGCATAATTGCTGCATCAAATGACAATTGTTTCGCTATTGCTTTACTGATGTAAACTATCATCCCTTAATCAAGACGATTAATATTTTGTATTTATTCTATGTTTATTGTAAATGTATTCAAAAATGATCCTTCAATCAAGGTAAATCAAGGTTGGACACCCACTAACTGATGAACACTAACATTATGTTAAATAATGAAGAAAAGGTCATTACTGTAGCAGAATACACGCATTTTTAATTTTTCAAATTCAGTGATCTTGATTGAGGCAGATATTTGAGTATTCTCACAAAAAAAATGTGATTTTCATCATATAATACGGACCATTGAGGCTTTTCTGTGTGTAAAAATGTCTGGTCTCATAGAGAAAGCATAAAAAGGAGGTAGTTTGGTCATTTTTTAGTTCTTAAATAAGGCTGTTAAAATATATTCCTCTGAAATGGTGGGAAGATCAAAATATATTGCTGAGGTTCCATTAAGGCAAGGGTTCCCAACCTGGGGTAAATTTGTTGATTATGGATTTGTACATATTGACTGACTATGTTTGGTTCTGGTATACATTAGTTGTTCATAAATAAGTGAAACTAGACCAAGTGGTCCCGTTGGGCCCACAACTCATTGTGTTGCCATTGCAGCTCCTAGACTGTGGAACAGCATCCCTCTCCCCATGAGAACTGCCCCCTCCATCGACTCCTTTAAGTCCAGGCTCAAAACCTATTTCTACTCCCTAGCGTTTGAGGCTCATTGAGGAGGCGCTGTGAACTGTTTGCGTGCTACTGTATGTTTCATTTTTTTTCCCATTGGAACCTAATCAGATGTACAGCACTTTGGTCAACGTGGGTTGTTTTTAAATGTGCTATACAAATAAAATTGACTTGACTTGACTTGATGTGGGGAAAAATCACACTTTTTTCTTTAAAATAAATGCTGTAGCAAGTCCAAATCGAGCGATGTTATCAAAAGACTTTATTCTTGGTAAAAACCGTGACAAAACGCAACGCACTTAGTTTGGACACACACTACTTAACTTCTAATCTAATCTCTCGAGTTTGGCGCCAGACACTCGAATACCTCGCGCTCCCACACCACGTGACCCGTTAGCCAATCCGAGGGTTCGAGACCCCCTGGCCAATCCGTATGTCCCTACATGACCCCTCCCAGAACCCTCGAAACCATACCTCACGGGCGCCCGAACCTCCCGCCCGGAACGCGTACGGAGGGAGGAAGCCGATACCGCCAGCGTGACAGGAGGCGGGGAGGACGCCGCCGCTAGAGACGATGGAGGGGCCACGGGAGCGGAGGGTGTAGGTGACAGGGAGCGCTTGATCGGCAACGGCGGCCCGGGCCCAACCATAGGCGGCGGGGGGCCGAGAGGTAGCAAACAGGGCGCCGCTGGCGGGACCAGTGGGGCGGCCACAGGCCGGCCCTGGCGCGGAGTTTGAGCCACCGACACGGGGAGGTCCTGGTCCAAATGGGCCGGCTTGAGCCGGGATACCGAAACGAGCTCCTGGCGATTTCCCACCTGCAAGGTGAAGGTGACAGTCCCTCTTTTCAGCACCTGGAACGGGCCCTGGTAAACCGGCCGAAGAGGGGGGCGGTGGGAATCTTTCCGAAGGAACACGAAATCACAGTCCCGCAAGTCCGACGGAACGTGGACTGCTGTGCTTCCGTGGCTGGAGGTCGGGACTGGAGCCAGAGAACCCACCCGCGCCCGGAGGGAACCCAAAACTGACGTGACGGACAGCGGCAAGGCGGGAGTGGAAGGGAGAATGTCACCCGGCACCCGCAGGGGCGAACCGTAGACGAGCTCGGCCGAGGATGTGCCCAGCTCGGCCTTCGGGGCCGTACGAATGCCGAGGAGGACCCAAGGCAGCTGGTCAGCCCAATCGTCGCCGGTCAGTCGGGCACAGAGGGACGCCTTCAGCTGCCGATGGAAGGGCTCAACCATCCCGTTGGCTTGGGGATGATAGGCGGTGGTCTGCTGTAAGCGAGACCCATACAGCTGTGCCAGCGCGGCCCAGAGGGACGAGGTGAACTGGGCCTCCCGATCTGTGGTGGTGATAGCCGGGACGCCGAAACGGGCCACCCAATGCAACGCCAGGGCCTGTGCACAGGAGGCCGCCGAGGTGTCCGACAACAGGAACGCCTCCGGCCAACGTGTAAACTGATCCACCACCGTCAGCAGATGAGTATAACCCCTGGAATAGGGCAATGGACCCACCAAATCCACGTGGATGTGGAAAAAACGGACGGGGGGAACCTCGTATCTCTGGTATGGGGGCTGGACATGGCGATGAACTTTGGAGGTCTGGCACGGAATGCAAGCACGTGCCCAGGCTGCCACCTGCTTCCGCAGGCCGTGCCAGACAAATCGGGCGGCCACCATGGCTGAAGTCGCCCTGATGGACGGATGTGCCAGGCCATGAATGGCCTCAAAAACCTTACGCCGCAGGGCGGTCGGCACCACCAGGCGAGGGCGTGGAAGGGAAACGTTGCACCACAACTTGGTACCTGTGGAGCCACACGCCACCTGTTCCAGACGCAGTCCCGAGGCTGTGGAGGCGTACACCGCGGCAGTCCCTTCCAGGCGCTGAGCCTCCGCTAGCTCCTGGAAGTCCACCTGTCCGCCTACCGCGGCTACGGAGGGAATGGCCGGCCTGGACAGGGCATCAGCAATGGCGTTAAGCCTACCCGCAATATGACGGACATCGGTGGTGAACTCCGAAATCAGGGTGAGGTGCCGCTGCTGGCGAGCCGACCACGGATCAGAAACCTTAGCAAAAGCGAATGTCAGAGGTTTGTGATCCGTGTAGGCAACAAAAGAGCGGCCCTCCAAAAAATAACGGAAGTGGCGGACGGCTAAATAGAGGGCCAAGAGCTCCCTATCGAATGCACTATATTTGAGCTCAGCTCGAGAGAGCTGCCGGCTGAAAAACGTCAGGGGCTGCCAGTGACCGTCCAAAACCCCACCCACCGCCACGTCTGAGGCGTCCACCGTCAGAGCCGTGGAGGCGGAGGAGCACGGGTGTACTAGCATGGTGGCGTTGGCGAGGGCCTGTTTGACCGCGACAAAAGCCGTCTCTGCAGCTGCGGACCATACCAACTCAGCGGGGTTACCCGCGAGGCATTGAAAAAGGGGGCGCATGACCCGAGCTGCTGCAGGCACGAACCGGTGATAAAAGTTCACCATGCCCACGAATTCCTGCAGGCCCTTGATGGTAGTAGGGTGTGGAAAAGAGCGGACCGCGTCCACCTTAGCTGGCAAAGGAGTGGCTCCGGCCGGTGTAACCCGGTGACCCAAAAAATCTACCGCTGACAGGCCGAATTGGCATTTGGACGGATGGAGAATCAGGCCGTGGTCTTGCAGCCTCTGGAACACCGTGTAGAGGTGGACTAAGTGCTCCTGGACTGAACGTCTGGCAATCAAAATGTCATCGAGGTAAATAAACACGAACGGCAACCCTCGACCCACACGGTCCATCAGACGCTGGAATGCCTGAGCTGCGTTTTTAAGGCCGAAAGGCATGCGCAACCACTCAAATAACCCGAACGGAGTAATGGTAGCCGTCTTTGGAATGTCCGGCGGGTGGACCGGGATCTGATGATATCCCCGCACTAAATCGATCTTAGAAAAAATTGTAGCCCCCTCCAGGCTGGCTGAGAAGTCCTGTATGTGCGGAATCGGGTAGCGGTCCGGCCGTGTTGCCGCGTTAGTCTCCACCCCCCAGATGCTTTGGAAACCATATGCAAGAGGGAGGCCCACAGACTACTCGAAGGCCGAACAATTCCCAGCCTCTCCAAGTTCAGGAACTCCTCTCGAGCCATGGCCAGCTTGTCGGGTGGGAGGCGCCGTGCCCAGGCAAAAACCGGCGGGCCCTCGGTCTGGATGAAATGAACGACCCCATGCTTCTCGGAAGGTGCATCGAACCGCTGAACGAGGAGCTGCAGGAAGTCTGCTAGGACCGCATCGAACTGACCGGGGGCCGTGGTGATGGCCTGGATGGCTGAACTGGGCGGCGCTTGGAGGGGCCGCAGGCCCCGTACCTCGGGGCCGTACGCTAGCCGAGGGTTTCAGGCCCCTCCCGCGGACGTCTGCGACCAACGAAAACGCCCATAGGAAATCCGCACCCAAAATGGCCTGGCCCACATCCGCAACGATGAAATCCCAACAGTAGGTCCTGGACTCGAAGGACAGGGACATGGCCCTTTTACCGTAAGTGCGGATGGAGCTACCGTTCACTGCAATGAGGGGCGGCCCCTTCCCCCCCGCTCGAACTTCGCAGTCATAGGGGGGCACAATACTCACAACCGCTCCCGTATCCACCAGAAACACGATCCCGGTACCTTGGTCTGTCACGTAGAGGCGGCAGTTACGGCCAATCGAGACTGCCTCTACATTCGATCGGCCCAGGCATTTCCCGGAAACGCACAAGGGGCTCTGCAGCTTCGAGCCTCACTGCCCCACCGCTGATGGAAGAAACACCAGCCGCGCCTATTCGGCCCTGTTGCTCGAGCCCGCTGCCAATAAACAGGTGCCGCAGCCCCTTCTTGGCGGGCTGACTGCGAAATAGCGGCCGATGTGTCGCTCTCTCGGCCGCTCCGCCGACTGTCGCTGGGCCTCGAGACCCGATTAACCGAGTCGTCTCGGGTGTGTCGCTCCCTGACGAGCGCGTCGGCTTTCTCGGCGAACGCTACCGGATCTTCAAACGAGACGTCCGCCAACACTAACCTGACGTCCCTGGGTAGTTTCTCCCGAAAAGCCGCTTCGAAAACCATGCACGGCTGATGGTCGCCCATCAATGTCAGCATCTCGGTCATCAACTCCGATGGTAGCCGCTGCCCCAGCTCTGGTAAATGGAGGAGCTTCAGAGCCCGCTGGTTCTGGCTCCAGCGGAAAGTCCTCAGTAGGAGCCTCTTGAGCCCCACGTACTGCTCTGTTTGGGGTGGACTGGTCAGGTACTGACCGACCCGCGCGGCCACCTCCGGCTGTAGACAGCTCACCAGGTGGTGGAACTTCTCCTGGTCTTCCTCCACCCTCTTAAGATGGAACTGGGATTCTGCCTGCACGAACCACAGGTGCGGCTGATGGGCCCAGAACCGCGGTAGGTGAACCTCGCCCGCGCTCGCTCCCACCTGCGACATGCTGCTGTGCTCTTCAAATCTTACGTTCGGGGTCACCAATGTAGTGAGTCCAAATCAAGCGATGTTATCAAAAGACTTTATTCTTGGTAAAAACCGTGACAAAACGCAACGCACTTAGTTTGGACTCACACTACTTAACTTCTTTTTTTTTTAAACAAAGTTTATTTCTGATTTTTATTAATACAGCTTTGATAATTCAATGCATGAACACATTAATGCTGATAAAGCAAGGGGAGCTGATGGTTCCAAAGATTCATTGGTAGTTTGGGAGAGCATATCAAATATTAATTGCCAAAAATTAGATAACTTAGGACAATCCCAAAACATGTGAATTAAAGTGGCTTGGTTCTGCCTGCAACGGTCACACGTGGAGTCTATATTGGGTGTAAATTGGGCTAGCTTAGCTTTGGTCCAGTGCAATCGGTGGAAAATCTTAAACTGCATAACAGTATGCTTCATGCATATCGAAGATGTGTATATACCCCCAATCATCTTTGACCAGATAAAGTCTGAAATTGTCATGCCCAGATCCCTTTCCCACTGCTCTTTTAGGGAGTTAAGACTTGTCATGTTTTCTTTTATTAGTAAAGAATAGATGTCACCTATCTTTCCCTTTCTGATTGATGTAATGTTATTAATTGAGTCTAGGAGTGTGTCTGAGGGCTGTGAAGGGAATTGAGTGATATTAGAAGATATGAAACTGCGAATTTGCATATACCTAAAGAAGTGTGACCTCGAGATATTGAATTTCTGAACAATCTGTGCAAAAGATGCAAACAAACCATTTATAAACATGTCTTTAAATGAACAGACCCCATGATTGAGCTAAGCACTGAATGAAGCATCTGTCGAAGGTGGCAGAAATGCATGGTTCGTTACAATAGGAGCGAGTATTGAGAATTTACAGATATCAAAGGATTGTCTGAATTGCTTCCATATTTTTAAAGAATTAATAACAACTGGATTAGAAGTGTATTTGGTAATAGGCTCTGGATATGGCAGACCTGAACATAATAAGGCGGCTAATGAAGTGTTCTTACAAGAGTCTCTCTCTAGAATTAGCCAGTCAGGTACAGTGGTTAATACATTTCTTTCCATCCAATAAGAAATACTTTTAATATTTGCTGCCCAATAGTAGAACTGAAAGTTTGGCAGTCCAAGCCCTCCCTGCCGATGAGGTCTCTGTAGTATAGCTTTGCGTATATGTGGAATCTTTTTATTCCAAATAAAGGAAGAGAGCTTTCTATCCAGAGAAATGAAGAACGTTTTAGTTAAAAAAACTGGTATACACTGAAACATATAAAGAAGCTTGGGCAATATGTTCATTTTTATAGTGTTAATCCTACCTGCCAAAGATAGAAGTAACAGATCCCAACGGTCAATATCCTCTTTAATAGAGGACAGGAGAGGGGGAAAGTTTGCTGAAAAAAGGTCTTTAAATTTATGTGTGACCCAGATACCGAGATATTTTATTTTGTCCATGCACACTTTAAACGGGACCGTACGTATAAACAGGGATTCTCTTGCTGCCAGATTTAAGGGCATCAACTCACTTTTTTATGTGTAATTTTGTAGCCAGAGATTTTGCCAAATTTACTTAAGAGATTAAGAACTGCAGTAAAAGATAAGGAAGGATCAGACAAATACAGTAACATATCGTCTGCATACACTACTTAACTTCCAATCTAATCTCTCGAGTTTGGCGCCAGACACTCGAATACCTCGCGCTCCCACACCACGTGACCCGTTAGCCAATCCGAGGGTTCGAGACCCCCTGGCCAATCCATATGTCCCTACAATGCCTTAAAAATAAAAAATTTAAATCTCAATGAAAATCACGATTTTTCCTTAAAATTGTGTTTTTTTCTGTATTGGTCTAGCACCTTCCCCTCCCCTCCCTCACTCCATCCCCTCAACACCCTTCTTCCCCACCCACTCCCCCCTTCCCCTCCCACCCCCCAGTCACCCACTCCATCCCCCCTTATCCCCCCCCCTCCATTCCTAGGGGCTTTCTGGTGGCGCCGCCATTCCCGCCCGTCGGGTTTCCATGGTGACGTGGAACATGGAGGTATTACTGCGCATGGGCGGCTGACGGGCACAGCAAGTGGGAAAAGGGATTTATTAAAGTTTAAAATATGAATAACAAAATATAACAATTTGAATGTAAATAGGATTTTTTGATGCAGGAATTTTCAACATCAGCATCATTCCCCTTTTCACAACAGGAAGGAGTTGTCGAAAATCGCCACAAAAGGTGAGAATGCCGCCAAAAGGCTCATCGTTCTTTTTGCATAGATCTCGAAGAGTTCTGTCCACCGCTTCAAAGCTCTCCCTCCTAATCATCGGGATTCATCCCAAACAATCAGTCTCACACTCCTGATCAAATGAACCATGTTGGAGTTCTTCTCAATGTTGCACATTGTATTATCGGTCACTTCGATGGGTATCTTGAATCAAGAATGTGCAGTTCTTCCACCAGGCATCAATGTAGCTGCTATACCAGAGGATGCTACAGCAAAAGCAACATCAACTTAAACTCGAACTTTGGAGAGAATCAAATTGGTGAGAATTGTTTTGCCCATTCCTGCTGGTGAATCAATGAAAAACATTGAAGGAACATTCCTTTCCAAGCAGCTGCACACATGGTCATACACTGCTCTTTGCTCAGCATTCAGTAGAGGCTCCTTCTCTTCAACAAATCACTGTTGTTCAGGTCTATTGTGCTGCAATTCAGGCAGCAATTCTGGATTGTCACTATCAAGGTTCATCCTTCCATGTCTTGGTAGTGGCACATGAAAGTATCCCAGTGTCTTGTTGTAATTCACAAGCTTGTCTTGAATATACAACAGAGCCTGATCATGATGCCTCTCATCAATCATGATATTTGAATCATTGATTGTTCTCCATTCTCTTTGAAGGTAATCTTCAGACATTGAATTCTTGAAGCGATCCCATAATTGTCGAGAAGATTTGATCTCAGCAATCGTCAGCAAAACAAACAAATTTCTCATTGCTTCGGGGAGTCTTGTCCGCTCAGCATCTTCCATCGTCTGTTGCCAATGGTCGTCAGTTTGTAACAAACCTCTTTCTATGCAGACGTCTTTGAAGGAAGGAAGAATATGTCCGTCATTCGTCCTCGATGAATCGAAGGATACTGGCCCTTTTACGTGATGGAGAAGCAGTCTCACGTAGTAGAGGTCACCACATCTTGGAGAAACGGTATACACTCGTCCCAGAATGTTGGCTTCAAAAATACCTGGAAGATCTTCCACTATCTTCCCAAACTTCCTTCTTTGCCATTTCTTATTGTTCCATGTGTAAAATCGAGATACATCAGCGTAGTACAGTGTTCTTGCAAATTGATCTCAAGAACACAATTCCATGAATTCAGTTAAAGTTCTTCTTGTGATATCCTCTTTTCTCACCTGCCGACCAGCATCGACTCTGATAACAACGTTATTCTTGTGGTAGATGTACCTGGAGTCAAATGACAGCGGGAAATCCAAGCGGGTAATCATGAGTTGGAAATCCAAGGATTGATCGCACTGCTTCCAATGGGCCGATGTATCTGCCAGTAAAGTACTGTGCAATTTTGTCATCCGTGTTAACTCCAAAAGGGGGGGGGAGGGGAGGGGGGAAGGAGGAAGGGGGGAGGGGTTGGTGGAGGGGGGGAGGTGGGAGGGGAGGGGGGAGGGGGAGGGGGGGTGGGAGGGGGGAGGGGGGGAAGGAGGGGAGGGGCGACGAGGGGGGGGGGAGGGGGGGGAGAGGGAGGGGAGGAACAAATTTAACAGCAGCTTTAGGAATTAACCAGGCCTTCATTAAATGTAATGAGACTGAGGACCGCTTAACAATAGATCACTTCTGGGATGAGAGATGCAACTATTGCATGAATGGGTGCTCTATATCAGAATCGGATACAGTGAAATAGGATCAAGTAAAGTTTATCAAGTGAAGGTTGTTGACAAATAAGCTGTCAGGATTGAAAACATCTAAAGTCCGGTGAGATTATTGAATACAAATTGGACAAATGTAGTATTGAAAGGATGAGGAAATTTGTTAATAGCAGAATTGCTTTCAAAGTCATGTTATGCGTAATTCTTGCTATTGGAGTATCGCAATTTCCCCATGGAAGATCTACATTAAGGTGCCATGAGCAATTAAGGACAACATATGGTAGCCTTTATCACAAGAAGTTGGGAGTACAAAAGGAAGTCACTGTGCAGTTGTGGAGTACTCTAGTGGTTTCATTGAAGGCCATCTTCATAAGTAATATCGTGAAGATTCACTTGGTTAATTCCTGGAATAAGGATGATCTCCTTTCCAACATTGGAATCGATTTCTTCTCAATATCGTTTGATTTTAAAGAATATTATCTTCTGTGTTTTTGATGGTTTAACAAGATTGACAATGTTACCCTTAGCTGGCAGCTCAACACAAGGAATATATTCACAGCCAAACTTGGAAGCTATTTAGGGCCAAGAAGAAAACATTTTTTTTCCACTTAGAGAACTGTGAATTTTTGGAATTAATCGTAAAAAGATGGAGGGATTCAGTCATTGAATATTAAAAACTGAAATAACCTCTTGAGGCTCCCAGGATGAATATGTTGGTCTTGAATGGACAAATCACGCCATGGAATGTAGAATTTATGACCTTCTTTCAAATTCACAGAAGATTTACCATTACAAGGCTGGATTTTGAACAAGATCATGAGTATGCCAATGTTTTCTTTCCAGAAGTGTAATGTGAATAAAGGATGTGTGACAGGAATCATGCAGGCATCTCTCATTTCTTACAATGTCAATACTCAGTCACAAGATGGCAAAACAAATAGATCCAACAAAGTACTCACCGAAACTCTAAAGTTTATTTTTGTTTCTTGTGCAAGTTCTCAGTTGTCGAACTATTTTGTCCAACAATACTAGAGTAATGTATGGGTTGCAAATGTTTTGAGGCATCCACCTGGTTTAAGCTCTTGGATTAAGTGGGTAGCTGATCACAGTGAGTATTTAAAGCAAAAGAATGTCAGTTGGAGTTTTGTAAGTTAAGAATGTATAGAACTCTTGAATTCAGCTTCGAGTGTAGCATAGCAAGCAGTAATGGCACTTGCTGGGACTGTGGATAAAGCTCCTGCAGAGGTTGAGATCGCTCCACAAGGAGCGATACAGAATAATGAAAGGCATAGAGTGGATGTGGAAAGCATGTTTCAACTGGTGGGAGAGTCTAGGACCAGAGGTCATAGCCTCAGAATTAAAGGACGCTGTTTTAGAAAGGAGGTGAGGAGGAACTTTAGTCAGAGGGTAGTTAATCCGTGGAACTCATTGCCACAGAGGGCTGTAGGGGCCAAGTCAATGGATATTTTTAAGGCAGAGAAAGACAAATTCGCGATTAGAACAGGTGTCAAGGGTTATAGACAATAGGTGCAGGAGGAGACCATTCGGCCCTTCGAGCCAGCACCGCCATTCAATGTGATCATGGCTGATCATTCTCAATCAGTACCCCGTTCCTGCCTTCTCCCCATACCCCCTGACTCTGCTATCCTTAAGAGCTCTATCCAGCTCTCTCTTGAATGCATTCAGCGAATTGGCCTCCACTGCCTTCTGAGGCAGAGAATTCCACAGATTCACAACTCTTTGACTGAAAAAGTTTTTCCTCATCTCAGTTCTAAATGGCCTACCCCTTATTCTTAAACTGTAGCCCCTTGTTCTGGACTCCCCCAACATTGCGAACATGTTTCCTGCCTCTAACGTGTCCAACCCCTTAATAATCTTATATGTTTCGATAAGATCTCCTCTCATCCTTCTAAATTCCAGTGTGTACAAGCCTAGTCGCTCCAGTCTTTCAACATATGATAGTCCCGCCATTCCGGGAATTAACCTAGTAAACCTATGCGGCATGCCCTCAATAGCAAGAATATCCTTCCTCAAATTTGGAGACCAAAACTGCACACAATACTCCAGGTGCGGTCTCACTAGGGCCCTGTACAACTGTAGAAGGACCTCTTTGCTCCTATACTCAACTCCTCTTGTTATGAAGGCCAACATTCCATTGGCTTTCTTCACTGCTGCTGTACCTGCATGCTTCCTTTCAGTGACTGATGCACTAGGACACCCAGATCTCGTTGTACGTCCCCTGTTCCTAACTTGACACCATTCAGATAATACTCTGCCTTCCTATTCTTACCACCAAACTGGATAACCTCACACTTATCCACATTAAACTGTATCTGCTATGCATCCGCCCACTCACACAACCTGTCCAAGTCACCCTGCAACCTCATAGCATCTTCCTCACAGTTCACATTACCACCCAGCTTTGTATCATCTGCAAATTTGCTAATGGTACTTTTAATCCCTTCATCCAAGTCATTAATGTATATTGTAAATAGCTGCGGTCCCAGCACCGAGCCTTGCGGTACCCCACTAGTTACTGCCTGCCATTCTGAAAGGGACCCATTTATCCCCACTCTTTGCTTTCTGTCTGCCAACCAATTTTCTATCCATGTCAGACCAATTTTCTATCCATGTCAGTTACGGGGAGAAGGCGAGAAAATGGGATTAGGAGGCGGAGATCAGCCATGATTGAATGGCAGAGTGGACTCGATGGCCCGAATGACCTAATTCTACTATAACTTCTGAACATGGGTCTAATGGTTCAGATTCCAGGATTACGCTGGATTAATTTACCTTACCAAGGTATAGAAAGTGAATGGTGATACAACTGGACTACATCAACTGCTCTCACTTCCTGATTGCTCCTAAAATGAAAACCCGATGCCCAAAGACAAGATACGCTCTTTTCAGACGACGTGAACAACATGGTTGACGATCCATTAGAGCGGATACTGTATGTCGTGCCCTTGGAATGGTGCCGGTGGGAAGCTGAGTAGTGTGTTTTGTAAAGAAGTTCTGTTGGTTGAAGGATATTGTGGGCTCCATTATTAGGGATAATCACTTCATTATTAGTGGGCCATTATTCCCTGTGATTGAACATGTCGGGCTTCATCTGAAACACACATGAATCCAGCTCCCAAGCTTTGCTCGTGTGGCAGTGTAAGATGTACAAGAAGTTTCAGTTATGGGAATTGAACGCACTCCCTCAAATGCGGGCTAGGATAGTATTGATCTATCTTAATGGCAATGATACTCAGCAGAAATCAGGGCTGTAACAAAGACAGGGGAATATAATCAAGTGTTTAAGAAAGTGATTTAATAGGTTCATGGTTCTTTCCTGCCATCTAGTGGCTTCACTCCTCATTACAGTGACGCTACTTTGACGCCCTGGATCAGAGGTTTAAAACCACAGAATTCACTACTTTTTCCTAATCTACTCACGCGGAAAGAAAAATCAATGGAGGGAATGTAGAGTAATCCTCACAGTTGGATTATAAAATGGGGTGGGAAAGATACTGATGCAACATACCCTAGGTATGTAGGTTAATTGGCTGGGTAAATGTAAAAATTGTCCCTAGTGGGTGTAGGATAGTGTTAATGTACGGGGATCACTGGGCGGCACGGACTTGGAGGGCCGAAAAGGCCTGTTTCCGGCTGTATATATATGATATGATATGAACATACCCAGATCATACCTGTGCCATCCAAATTACCCATCCACAATGGACTCTGTCTGATTTTATTTAAAAAAACGAAAATCCATCTCCCTGGTTTTTGAAATTACAATGAGGTTTTAGTCAAAGGACCTTTAAATTAAAACTCCAGTGCAGTTCTGATAAACTCCGTTTCATACTCCACAGATGCTGACTGATCCGCTGAGTGTTTCTAGCAATTTCTGTCGGGAGTAGTTTTTCTTCAATTTGGCCTAGACTGAGGTTTGACTGGTCATTCTTAGCACAACTTTGATGAGTTGGGTAGTACCGTTCAACATTTATCCTTCAACCCATCATACAATTACACTTTACCAAAAAGTTTTAAAAAATTTCCTTCGCTGGAAATGTGAAATCAAAGCAAATACTCGCCAGGTCATTCTCCATTGTGGGTGAGTAACTTGGATGGCCATTTGCATGTGGAATAGTGCTTGCACAAGTTGGAGTATGGACAGATGAAGTTTGGATAAGGATATTTTGAGGGCAGAACAAGTGATGTAGGTCATGAAGATATGTGAATAGTCATGTAAAGAAAAGAAGGAGCCTACAGACATCCAAGAGGAAGGTGACTGTGTTTCGGGTTAATGACCTTTCATTAGAATCTTGCTCGTCAAGGAGAGACGCAAAAAGCTGGAGTAACTCAGCGGGTCAGACAGGATATCTCGTGAAAAGGAAAAGGTGGCATTTCGAGTCAAGGCCCTTCTTCAGACTCTTTCTAATCAAGGGTTGCTTATGAGACCTTGGAGTATGCAATAGATTGCTGTATTTTTATTGCAAGTGATTAAAACACAAATTAGCTTAAAGCATTATAGATATTCAGAGGTTGTCGAAAAATTATTTACATTCAAGTGTTTTTCATAGGCAAATCTACCTCAACTTACTGTTGTAAATTCTGAATGTAGTCAACATCATTATACTGTTGTTGTGCAAGCACAGTGTGATTTTCATGAACCCAGAACCTAGCCATTGCCATATTTAATATGGTTCTGCCCATCGTTCTGGATTGTCTCTGACGTTGTCTGACCTGAAACATTAATAGTTCCTCTTTCCACAGATGCTATCCTAACCTGTTGAGCATTTTTTGTTTTTATCTCAAACTGAACATATGAACAAACAAAATGTTTCCATGTCGTGTGCACTTGCTGCATCACAGTAAATTCGATTTTGAATCGTTCTCATGATGTGGGCCATGTTGAAATGCTGGGACTTGTTTACCAAACCCAGTTTCCTCAAAGAGTTCTGATGATGGGTTCCCATGATCAGTGTGTTGACAGTAGGCCCACAACATTATTACACAAAGCAATGCATGAATGGTCCTACATGTTCAGGAAGCACCATTACCAGAGCCTACTGAATGGCACAATTGAGAACGGATATTTCTTGTGACAAACTAAATAACAGCCAGTGTGTGGAACAGTCAGAAGATTTAGTCCTCGACGAATATTCATTTATATGGATTTCTGAAGAATACCCAGAATTGTTCTATTTCAGATACTTCTTGGTAAGATAGGTGATATAAGCCCCAATATGTAATTGTCAGTGCTTGTACATCAATTAAAGGAGACATTAAAAGGATCCACATAAGGGTGGGAAATCTACAGATTTAAAACTAATGCTAATCAGACTTCTGAGGAGGAATAAATCACGACTGGACGAACTCACACCCGAAAACATATAGATTTTTCTTCTAATTTCTGACTTCTAAAAAAATAAATCTGCTTTTTTTTCCATATCTTTATTTTTGTATAGCTCAGCAAGAAAAGTGAAGGCACATCCACAGAGAGTTTGCAGAATTTGTTTCATGACCAATTAGGTATAACAAACATCCTTGCACAGATCTTCTGAAGAATTTGCACTTCATGGGCAAATTGGCAAGGTTAAATGAAAACTGTTTCAAAACACCAAAAGGTTCTCGCAAATCCCTTTTCAAAAAAAGATAAAAGCGATGAAGTTGAACAAAAAGCGATGAAGCTTAACATTTGCTATCACTTGTTAGAGGAAAGTCTTGGTTCCTCTAAGTTTGCTGATCTGTGCTTTATATTTTCCCCAACAGTGTTTGCAGGAAGATTTCAGAGGTGATCTCTTTCTACTTTTGGAAATAAGCAAAAAAGCTTCAGCGTATAGAATTTAACAATAGTTATTTTTTGCAATATATCGGATTAGATTCATCAAGCTAGAGATTTATATTTGAAAAAATGCTGAAAATCCAAATAGCGGCCTTATACACAATCTCATCTTAATAAATGGCCATGTCATTTTAGGTAATCAAAGAAGTCAGAATGCCCGGTTGTCTTTCCCATCAAAGTCTCGGCTGAGAGTGGCCGCTGGTTATGGACCATATTGAAGATCAGTTGCAATCACCAGAATATTCTGAAAAGAAGATATTAACATTAAAAGAATGCTCTCCCATCTTCCTTCACATGGCACCAGTGCATGCTTCAAAGTACAGTTTAAATCTATAGTCTCAATTATATGATATGCCACAGGTTACTGTTTATACCTCATGATACAAAACCAAACACCTCAGGAGGCTATTCAGCCCTCAGTGACTGGAACAACTTTTGAAAGGGTTTTCAATTAAATCATCTCTGTGGTCATTCCACATAATCATCAATTTCCTTCACAACAAGGACATATCAATTCCCCCTATGGAAGTTACAATTAGATCATCTTTGATGACCTTTTCACGAGTGCATTTCTGACCTCAACATGTCACCTCCCTAGACCCTTGCTAACTACTCTATGTTCTGCCTCCTGCCCATCCTGCCAATGGAACCAGTTTCTCCCATCTAATCGGTCTACTTCACTCAAGGCTCTGAACACTCCCTACATCTCTCATATTCCTTCTCTACTCCAAGGAGAATATAGAAAAGCACAACACAGGTATAGTCCCTTCAACCAAACGTCTGTGGTGAACATAATGCCACGACAAACTAATCCCATCTTCTTGCACATGATCCACACCACTCCATGCCCAGCATGTGCTTATCTAAATGCCTCGTAAACCCCACTGATGTATATGTCTCCACTCCTGGCAGTGCGTTCCAGGCACCAGCCACTTTGTGTACAATAACATGCCTTGCACATCTCCCTTAAACTCTGCCCCTTTTAACTTAAAGCGATGCCATCTAGTCTTTGACATTTCCACTCTGGGAAAAAGATTCTGACTAACTCCACCTCTTATAATTGTGTAACCTTTTATGAGGTCCCCCTACAACCTCTGGTGTTCTAGAGAAAATGATCCAATTTTGTCTAATCTCTCCTGCTGCTAATAGCATTCTGTTAAACTC
Organism: Rhinoraja longicauda; assembly: GCF_053455715.1. Classification (NCBI taxonomy): domain Eukaryota; kingdom Metazoa; phylum Chordata; class Chondrichthyes; order Rajiformes; family Arhynchobatidae; genus Rhinoraja; species Rhinoraja longicauda. The sequence goes on from NC_135974.1 coordinate 4,887,285, forward strand.
CTACACCCTCTCCAAAGCCTCCACATTCTTCCCTTCATGGGGTGCCCAGACTGCATGCAATATTTCCAATGTTGCCTGACCAAAGTTGAATGGAGCCGCATCATGGCTTCCTGATTCTTGTACTCAATGCTCTAACCAGAGCAAACCATCTGCCTTCTTTACCACTCTTTTAGTTGTGTGGCCACTTTCAGGGAGCTTTGAACCTGGACCCCAAGGTACCATCTTCCCCAGCCTCGTCACGTACCTGGAGCATCTCACACCTGGAACCATTGTCACAAATCTCTGCACCCTCTCCCACCCCAAGATGACCACTGGAAAGTCTAAGGACCAGAACTGATTACAGTACTAAAACAAGAAACTTGTAAACATTTTAAATTGTAATAAAGGTTTATTCACATGTGCTGTGCTTCATTATTTTAAATGGTCAGATTGTTTTTGGTATTTTTAATCATTGTTAGATTTTAAAAGATTATATATTTTTAAGCTGCCCCAGTGTTTACTTCTCATACCAGGATCAACTTAATACCCGTAGCGTGAAAATAAAAGTTCATTTGATCAATAGTGATGCACTCTCTCAAACTCCAGCATTAAAAAAAAGTCGGCACAAAACATTGAATTCTAAAGTTATTTTAAAGACATTGTGAATGGCTCAGAATCACATTAATAAAGGATGTCTTGAAATAACAAATGATGGCCAAAAATGATGTTGAAACTGTAATGCGGGTTTCCAAAGAATGATGTTGCACTGTAATGCGAGTTTCCAAAGAAACAAAATCGCCAAGATTGGACAAGGTTGGACATAGTTTCCCCTCACGGGTATCCTCACGGGAAACAGACCCCCTCATGTCTATCATTCTGACTCAATTTCATTCACACGTATTTCACATCATTAACACCATCTTATGTAATGCAATTACTCACCTTGTTCACCTCAAGTTTGGGTCTTATAAAATTTAAATTTTTCACCTTTGGAAGCGGAACACCCTTGGCCAGTTTCACTGTAAGGAAAAGTATCAGAATTTTCTGTAAGTTACTCAGCCCTTCACAACTGCACAGCCAATTACCCCGATGAGGACTGGTATTTTACCTCGGTACGACTTTCCTGAGAAAATCCCTTCCTTAACATCCAATAGTTCATTGATTTCCATTTTGTATATCAGTGATGACCCAACATCCAAACACTCTTGGGTAGAGGATTCTTGTCATTATGGTTAATTTGAGACTGCAAGCACTGGTCTCGACACCCCAGCCAGGGAACATCATCCTAGCCTCTACTCTATCAAGCCATGTAAGAATTTGAGACTTTTCATTGAGATCACCTCACAAGCTTTTAAATTCTAGACCCAGCTTGTTAGAGGAGCCTCAGCCATGAGCTTGACAAGGAGGGCTGAGATTCTTGTTCCCTGTACAAATGAGTATGGGGGCTGTAGGAAGGATGAGCAACCTGACCATGACACCATGGACCAGGGAGCCATTGAAGAGGGCAGAGAGAAGAGACACGTAGTCATCATTCGATCCTCAAATCTGTCACGGGGATCGAGAGTCCCGGAGGCTGTGTTGCCTGCCTGGTGCCTGGGTTTGGGACGTCTCGTCTGACCTGCAGAGGAATTTGAAGTGGGAGGGGAAAGATCCAGCTGTTGTGGTCCATGTGGATACCGATGACGTAGATAGAACAAGGAAACAGGTTCTGCCAAGGGAATTTAAACAACTGGGTACTAAATCAGAAAAGCAGAACCAAAAAGGTAATGCCCTCTGGATTGCTACCTGAGCTACGAACAAATGTGAATTTGTTTGACATTGGCACCAGTACTGGGGAAGGAGGGAGCTGTTCCTGATTGACAGACTTCACTTGAACCCGGATGGGAAACTCGGCAAATGGCACAACCAGGGCCCTGGATGGGGCTTTAAAACTAAACAGTGTGTACCAAAAAGGTAATAACCTGACCGCGGGAGAAGACGGCAGGAGAAGGGAAAGACATTGTGGCCTTCCATCACAGTGAGGAGAGGACTGGAGGAGACTCACTGTGATGGATGTTTCTTTGATGGATGTTTCTTATTTTGTGTGTTTTGGGGGTTGTTTAATTTTAATGCCTATTTAAGGCTTTTATTGTTGGACTGTGGGTGACTGAATTTCGTCCAATATTGGATGACAAATAAAGCTATCTTGAATCTTGAATCTTGAATGTGTGGGGCGAGGAGGGGGGTTGTCAACAAAATTAAAATGTATGGATGAAGTTAAAGGGAAGGAGCGATCAGGAGAGGTTACTGAAGTCTCCAGAAGTAATGGGACAGGAAGTTTAAGAAGGGATAATAGTCTATGGTTAGGCAAAATTAGGACTGATATAAGAAGAGGGGTGGAGAATACCGAACTAAAGGTGTTATATTTGAATGCACGCAGTATACGCAAAGACGTGGCTGAGAGAGGATCAGAGCTGAATATCCAAGTTACATGTCCTATCGAAAAGGCAGATGGGTGTGCAAAGGGGTTGGGGTAGCTCTGCTGTTAAAGAAATGAAATTCAGTCCTTGGCAATGGGTGACATAGGATCAGAAGATGCAGAATCCTTTTGGGTAGAGCTAAAAAAACTGTAAGGATACAAATACCCTGATGGGAGCTATTTACAGGCATCTGAACTGTAGCCAGGATGTCGGGTACAAATTACATCAAGAGATACAATTGTCATGCAAAAAGGCAATGCTACAGTGGTCATTGGGGATTTCAATATGCAGATAGACGGGGGAAATCAGGTTGGTAATGGATCCCAAAAGAATGAATTTGTAGAATGCCTACGAGATGGCGTCTTAGAGCAGCTTGTTGTCAAGCCTACTAAGGAAAGGAAATTCTGGATTTGGTATTGTGCAACGAACCAGGTGTGATTAGGAAGCTTGAAGTAAAGGAACTCCTAGGAGGTAGTGACCATAATATAAAACCCAACTTACAGTTTGAGAAGGAGAAGATGAAATCGGGCGGGTCTGTGTTACTATTTAGTAAAGGTGACTACAGAGGCATGAAGGAGTAGCTGGCTAAAGTTGATTAGAAAGGGATCCTAGCAGGGATGACTGGAGCAGCAATGGCAGGAGTTTCTGGGAATAATTTGGAAGATGCAGGATGAAGGGCGGCACGGTGGCGCAGCGGTAGAGTTGCTGCTTTACAGCGAATGCAGCGCCGGAGACTCAGGTTCGATCCTGACTACGGGTGCTGCACTGTAAGGAGTTTGTACGTTCTCCCCGTGACCTGCGTGGGTTTTCTCCGAGATCTTCGGTTTCCTCCCACACTCCAAAGACGTACAGGTATGTAGGTTAATTGGCTGGGTAAATGTAAAAATTGTCCCTAGTGGGCGTAGGATAGTGTTAATGTGCGGGGATCGCTGGGCGGCACGGACTTGGAGGGCCAAAAAGGCCTGTTTCCGGCTGTATATATATGATATGATATGATATGATTTTCATCCCAACGAGATGATCGTGGATGAAAAGGGAAGTCAAAGATAGCATAAAACTAAAAGAGAGGGCATAAAATGTCGTAAAGATTGGTGGGAAGCTGGAGAATTGGGAAGCTTTTAAAACCAACAGAAGGTAACAAGAAAGACAATACAGGGAGAAAAGATGAACTATGAAGGTAAGCTGGCCAATACTATTAAATCAGATAGAAAAAGTTTCTTCAGATATATAAAGAGTAAAGAATAAAGAGAAGTGATAATGGGGAATAAAGAAATGGCAGATACATTTAGCAAGAATAGAACATTTCACAATTGGCAATTTACATAAAAATCGTCACAATGATCAAGTCAGTAAAATCTTTAATTTGCTAACTAAAAACAAGAATATAATTAACCAATAGATAAACTGAGCAAGGCTTCTAATTTTCTAGATTGAAGTTCAGCACAAGGTAGAAAAATCCCCATCATCTAAATATTTTGAACTGTTATCCATTTTTACTGTGGATATCCCAAACAGTCTCCATCATGTACTTACCATTGACTTGTGGTAACATCACTAACTTTACTGTAAGTTTCATTAACAGTTCCAGACCAGCCACCTTCAACAAGACATGATGAGAAAGAAAATGTGAAAAAGATCCTCTCAGTTTAATATCTAAGGATAATGTGATGTTTACGGTAGGGAGTAGGGAGTGATGGTATACGACATTGTTGTGGGGAGGATGGAATTGACAACCCACAGACCACTCATATGAACAAAGAAGTCTCAAGCTTCCAAGGATGTCCTCACTGCGGTGCTTTTGACCGCACTCTTGAGCAGAACTTCTTGTGGAGTTGAGGTTTGGAACGTTAGCTTCCTGTTAGCTCATTGAGGAATCTGGGGAAGGAGCTGACCCAGGTTAGAACTGAAACAGATTCAGTGACTACATTTATTTCAGTGGAGAGGAATGGCTCTATCAGTGACAGGTGCGTTATTCAATATACGATCATGGAGAGACCCAGCATGGAAGCATTCAGTCCATCCTAATCGATACTGGCCAAGAAGTACCCATTTTTACACTCCTACCCACTCTGCCTCTTGCAAAGATGCTATTTCCTATTCTCAATTCTTCTGTCTCCACTGCATCTGCACCCAAGATGGGGTGTTCCATACTAGTACAACTGAGATGTCCTCTTTCTTCAGGAAACGTGGGTTCCCCCTGCGGTCAGAGATGGGACCCTCACGTGTCTCCTCTGTGTCCTGTAGCTCTGCTCTCACTTCCCCACCCCCAGATGCAACATGACAGAGGTCCCTGGTTCTCACCTTTCACCCTACCAGCCTCCGCATCCAACACATTATCCTCTGACATTTGTGTAATCTCCTAAGGGATCACATCACTAATCACATCTTCCCATCTCTATCCCTTTCTGCATTCTGTAGGAACCACTCGCTCCACAACTCTTCCCACCTAAACCACCCCCTCCCCAGGTACCTTCCCCTGTAACCACGAGATGCAACACCTGTCCTAAAACCTTCTTTCTCGACTCCATCCAGGGATCCCGACAGGTTGGACAGAGGTTCACATGTACATCCTCTAAACTCTTCTACTGCATCTGGTGTTCCTGATATGCTCTCCTATATATTCACGAGACCAAACATAGACTCGGCGATCTTGTCACTGAACAGTTACGCATGGTCCTGGTCGCCAACCATTTAAACTCCCCTTCCTATTCCATACTGACCTTTCTGTCCTGAACCTCCTTCATTGCCAGAGTGAAGCCACACACACATTGGAGGAACACAACCTCATATTTTGCTTGAGTAGCTTACAACCCAGCGATATGAACACTGAATTATTTCATTTTAAGTAACTTTTACTTACTCCCCTCCCCCTAGGCTCCCATCTGACCATTTGTGGCGTCCACTGAGCCTCAACAAACACCAGCTTTAAAGACAAGATGCTGCTATAGATATGTACTGTTGAGGTAGTGTGAATAAGGCAGCTCAGCCCTCAGATATAGGCCAGACCAAACTGTCCCATAGAACTTTGTGCATTCCAGCACGGACAACAGAGGGTACAAAAGGATTTGGATGCGACGAAGAGCTATTATCAACACTGGCCACTTCATCTCAACGAGGTAGATAGAAGAGAACAACATTTAAATTCCAGATTGGACATTTCCAAAGACATTGTTTCTCATGATTTTGGATTGAAAGAGCTGAGGAACTGTTCAAGTAGTATCACAATGATTAACACCTCAGATTCGAACAGTATTTTTTAACAAGATGAAACATCTAGGAATTTCAAAAGAATATCAGCAAGAAAAAATTGATACCAAGCCAAGGGAACACGAGGGTAATGATTAAAAGTTTGGCCAAAGAATTATTCTTGAAGTAGGGTCGATAAGGAAGAGATGGCGAGATGGCAACAGATAGAATGTTTCAGGGGGTTAAATCCAAATTCAGATGTCTGAGAGTGGAAAGCCAACAAATGCTGCAGAGACAGAGAAACTGCAAGAAAGCGATGACATCCTTAGGGCAGGAGGATATGTAGTGAAGTTGGCTGTGGGTGTCAGTGAGTTTGTAGCAGATGTCCGTGGACAGTCTATCTCCTGAAATGGATACAGAGAGATCAAGAAAGGAAAAAGTGATGTGACAAGAGTCCAAGTAAATTTTAGGGCAGCATGGAAATTGATGAAGTTCATGAAATCAACAAAAAACGCACATAGGCACAAAAAGCTGGAGTAACTCAGCGGGTCAGATAGCATCTCTGGAGAAAAGGAACAGGTGATGTTTTGGGTCGAGACCCTTCTTCAGACTGAGTGTCAGGGAAAGGGATACGATAGATATAGATGATGATATAGCAAATGCAGGTGGTAGCACCAATGCTGTAGAGAACAAGTTGAGAAGTGGTTCTAAGGGTATATTTCGAACAAAGAGTATTCAATGTTGTGAAGAGAAAGGCAGGCATAGCTAGATCCCATGTGAGTGCCCATGGCTGAGAGGAACCAAAAGAAATTCCAACACATGAGGATATGTTCTAACAGGAGGTGAGCGCGAGTTGTTGGTTTTCTATTCCAGGAAGAAATTGAGAGCACTAAGGCCTTCCTGGTGGGGGATGGAAGTGCAAAGTTACTGGACGTCCATGATTTAGATTAGGAAGTGTGGGACAAGGCATTAGAATTTGAGGTATGAGGAGATGACGTCAGTAAGGCAAAAGCAATGGAAACAAAGGGCTGGCTAGGGTACTCATGTCTGTGGAATTTGGGTTGGAGATAGAAACGGGCAGTGCAGGGTTTGAGAACAACTAGGGTGGTAGTTGTGGAGGGAACATTGTCAGAAGGGATGAGATCTGTGAAGGATTGGGAGATAATGGTCTGATGTTTGTCGGTGGTGTCATGGTCAAGGGGTGGGTATGAGGAGGTGTGCGAGATGCTCAGCATGGTAGAGTTGTGTCAACCAGATTGCAACAGCACCACCCTTGTCCGTTCCCACCATAAATGCTGCCTGATCCACTGACTTCCTCCAGAGCTTTGTTTTTAACTCAATTCCACCATTTACAGTTACAGTCACATTCAGAACCTCGGTTGTTTATTATCTGGGGCTTGGTGTGTGATTACCAAGTTAAGATGACTAGAATTGGCATATTAAGGTGCCGTTACACTGTGCCCCCATAACATTGTTTTTGAATTGAATAATTGTATTTAATTGTTTTAAAAAGTGTAAGGCTTACCTTCTAATATGATGACTGTCTAAGGGTGTTACTTTGATCAGACTTTAATTTGCACCCAAGAATTAAGTTTCATCTCAAACAAACAGGACTTAAAAACATGCAAGAAGATTTTCTTACCGGAACTGGGCCAACGTTAGAACGACCAAGAGACAATTTCAGACTGCACAAAAAAACAAAGTAAAAAAAGCAGAAGACCATTACATCACAATGGGAATTGTCTGGATTTTTAACAATATTTATGTAATCTGACTAAACTCGTTCAGTATTTCATGGTACAGCGAAATTAGGCCACGTGCAACAAATATGTAATGGCAGCTTTGGTTTGCACTGAATACTTGGATTGACAGGATTGGAGAGGATCGCAGGCATGTTTAAACTATCCCACATTTCTCGAGGCGCTGTTCTCTTTGCGTCCTGAGATCCAGACATATCGCCGCGCCTCAGTGCACACATGCCCTTGACCTCTCCCTGCAACAGCACCAACCCTTTCTATCTCAGTGCTATCCTAGTACTCTGTTCCACTTTATCCTTTGCCACATTCAGGGCTGCAGGAAACAGGTTTACTTATTTTCAGATGGCAAGGACGGCAAACCTCAACAGCCATTGGTCTTCAATAGCGCTACTGACATTTCCCCTCCTTTACTTTCCTCTGGGCCTCTCTCGCTCCCCTCCACTTTCAGCCCTTGCCGTGTTTTCAACTCAATCTGTCTGATCTTCTCCTCTGATCCTGAACAATGGCCACACTAACAAGCATTTTTTCTTGTTTTTGTCTATATTCACAGGGTCTGAGATCCGCATGCAGGCTTGATATTTACATTATATTCACAGATATTTCTTCCCATATGCAGCTAAACACAATAAAGGCGGCTGTGGCACAAATGCCAGCTTCTAATAGGAATAAAGAATGAGGTGCGGCATGGTGGTACAATGGTAGAGCTGCTGCCTCACAGCTCCAGAAATCCGGGTTTGATCCTGACCTTGAGTGCTGTCTGTGTGGAGTTTGCACCTTGATCCCGGTGACCATGTGGGGTTCCTCCGGGTGCTCCGGTTTCCTCCCATATCCTAATGATGTGCAGATTTGTAGGCTAATTGGTTGTTGTAAATGAAACCGAGTGTGCACAAGTGGGATAACAGAAGTAGTGGCACAAATGCTAGCTTCTAATAGGAATAAGGAATGAGGGGCGGCATTGAACGGGTGGTCAATGGTCAGTGTGGATTTGACGTGCCAAAGGGCCTGTTTCCAGGCTGTGTCTAAATGACATCGCATCTCATGGCATATAATGATCTCCTGATAAAACACTGGCATTTGGGTGAGCTATATGTGAGCTCGATGGTGAAAATCAGTTGCTTCAACTTTATCTTATTCACTTGCAAAAATTCCACTCAATGTCAGTAGATAGGAGTCTCAAAAAATTCTGCTGGATTAATCCTAATACAGAGGTTGCACCCTCTCTGAGATTAACTAATATTGTACATCGAAGGTCAAATTTATATTCATCTTACTCTACAGGCTTCGGTACTATATTAATAAAGGAAATAAGCAAAAAAATGAATCAATAATGACTGTGTTTAGCTATCAATGAGTGGTAATTGTTAGTTGTGCATTCAGTATAAAAGAATGAATATGCCTCACTGTTAGAAAGTTACGGATTGAAGCCCCAATCTAAACATTTGAGCACATCATCTCCACTAATTTTAACTGTGACTTGTTTCTTTCAGGTAGAGCTCCATCTGCAAATTCAGATGGTTAAAGATGTTTTAACATGTTGCCAATACAGAGCAGGTAGTAGTCCCAGTGTCCCTCTGATGTGTATTTGTACTCCAACGCCAAGGATCTTTGTTGTAATAAATTATGCGGTGATTTTCTTACCCTGCACAGACTGGGGCCATGTGAGGGCATGAACAGTCTTTCAGCTGTCTTTCACTTACCTATTCAGATATAGGGATCCATTCAGTTTCATCTGAAACATACGCACACGAGCAGAGAAACTCGCTTCCTGCAACAAGACAAAATAATAAAGGAGAATTCTCACGGCAATAGTTTTGCCAACTGTAAAAAGTTAAGTACTACAGAAAAAGAAGATTCCAGTACTTACAATGTTCAGGACAAAAAGTGATGCAAGGGATGAATTTGGCAGGATTGCACACACATCAAATGCACCAAATGCCTGAACGCTGATGTGGTTTTTTGCAAACGTCAGAACTGGTGATCGAGTGGCTCGTAGGTGCATTTCCATTAACATGTTAGGATAGAGCTTCTCCAGCTGTTGAGACGTGTGTTCTATTAATATTTAAGTCAGTAACTTCATTTTCTTCTCCACAGATTGTGCCTGATCTCTAAGGATGAGTACTTTACATTATTTTTATTTCATGTTTCCAGAACCTGCAGAATTTTTCACTGGTAATGCTCGTCTTTCCCATCAGAGAGTAACGTGCAAAGAGTCTTGATGTGATAACAATTGCGATATGGGATAAGGAGCTGTTAATATCAGACAAGAATTTGCAAACCCTTGAAACACTTACCTGAGGTACGATTGCACTGAAGGACTTTGTATTTAATCTGATAGGAATTAGTCTCGGAAGCTGCGGAAAACAGAAAGGAATTAGCCAATTTTATTTTTGATATTTTGTGTAACTGTATCATCAAACATTATACACACATAAATTCTTCAAAGGCAAGTGTGGTGAAACAGTCAGTGTGGATTTCAAATTTCATCTGCAATTCTGAGATTGGACTGATAAATCACTGCAGATTGCATTGATGAAAATCTGGAGCATTATTAAAGTTATTGCAAAATATATAGTACTTCTTAAGGACTCATTCTCTATTAATAAATCTAAATTTACTGAAAGTAAATAATCAATATACCAGTTCTGCCTCCTAACCTATGCTTCATCTTCATTTCATATTTTCCACTTAAAGTAGAGGTGGCACAATGGTAGAGTTGCTGCCTTACAGCGGTTGCAGCGCTGGAGAACCGGGTTCGATCCCGACTAAGGGTGGTGTCTGTACGGAGTTTGTACGTTCTCCCGTGACCTGTGTGGGTTTTCTCCGATTGTCCCTAGTGTGTGTAGGATAGTGTTAATATGCGGGGATCGTTGGTCGGCGCGGACCCGATGTGCCGAAGGGCCTGTTTCCGCGCAGTATCTCTGAACTAAACTAAACTAAAGGTAATGTACAGCAGCTAATCAGCCTACCCGAGTGTCTTTGGGATGTGGGAGTATATTTGAGCCTCCAGGCCAAACCCATGTGGCTGCAGGGAGAACACGCAAACTCCTGTCAGACAGCACCAAAGGTCAGGTCTGAACCCTGGTCCCTGGAATAGAGAGATGGCAACAGGACCCACAGAACCATTGTGCCTCTCTGCCAAATGATGAACCATGGAAACAGTTCCCATAAATCACCAGACATTGCGACCCCTTGTTGCTCTGTGACCAAACAAAGCTCGTATTCATATATTAAATTATTATTTTTAAACAATGCCATGACATTCATAAGAGACAATTGAAAATGGAGTAAGTTTCTGACAGGAAGGTGCTTTATTTGTTACTCCCTCCTCGCACAGTGAAATGGAATCAGCAGCCTGGAATTTGGAGTAAGACCAACATTCACTCCTCACTGATGCCATGAAGTAAATCAGGCAGCACTGACCAGTGTTCGTAATAAATGTAATCAAAGATGGAATCAGACTGTCCAACGTGCCCCCACTAGCATCACTGCACAGGTGATAATGCTTGCTTGGAATGGGGTGTCCAGTGCATCTTCAGAGTAATTGTGATCAGCAGGTGAATGGTGTCTCAGTGCTGTACCTCCACATTGTTCCACAACAATCTACTGCAGAAACCCACCTCCAGTGAAAATAAGAACCTTGTATACCCTGGGGCAGTGAAAGAATAGCTTTTACCCACCATTTTATCCGTGATTTTCATTTGCAAGACTCCAGCTTTATAATACACAAATCCTGCTGAGTTCGCAAGGAAATCAGATATTCCCACGTACAACATGTGAGTGGATCCACTGGGAAGGCTGATTGGGGGTGGCTTGAAGGGAAGATTTTCCCTTTGTCCCACTCTGCTGAATTGACCCTGTAAAAAGAATTAGACGTCAAATCTCATATACGTCATGAAGTTGCAGTGGAAAGAGCTGGTTAATAACATTGTTTTTAACTGTGCATTTTCAAACTTCTTATAGAAACAGAAACATAGAAACATAGAAAATAGGCACAGGCGCAGGAGTAGGCCATTCGGCCCTTCGAGCCTGTACGCACCGCCATTCAATATGATCATGGCTGATCATCCAACTCAGTATCCCGTACCTGCCTTCTCTCCATACCCCCTGATCCCTTTAGCCACAAGGGCCACATCTAACTCCCTCTTAAATAAAGCCAATGAATTGGCCTCAACTACCTTCTGTGGCAGAGAATTCCACAGATTTACCACTCTCTGTGTGAAAAAAAACTTTCTCATCTCAGTCCTAAAAGACTTCCCCCTTATCCTTAAACTGTGACCCCTTGTTCGAGACTTCTCCAACATCGGG